>NC_092170.1:40973146-41043146 GCF_045791955.1 Oncorhynchus clarkii lewisi
CCCCCAAACACCACAAATTACTGGCAGGTACTGTACCCCCAAACACCACCAATTACTGGCAGGTACCACCAAACACCACCAATTACTGGCAGATACCTCCAAACACCACCAATTACTGGCAGGTACACCAAACACAGCCAATTACTGGCCGAATGCACCACAGACAGACAGATCTGACCTGGGGTTTCTCCCAGAGCTGGACCAGGGGCTTTTTAAAGGATGGACACTCACAGGAGGAGAATGTTTAACGTGTTAGTTTAGAAGATAAACATCAGTGTCCTGTCCTCCTCACACAGTGACCTCACATAGGGTGTCCAGACTCCTCTCTTCCCACACTGTCCTGTGACTGTTACAAACCTTTTGCCTTTTTCTATTCTCTACTGGTGTGTGTTCTTGTAAGAGCAGCTTGACTTTTTAACCTTGTTACGTGTGTGTGTGTGTGTGTGTGTGTGTGTGTGTGTGTGTGTGTGTGTGTGTGTGTGTGTGTGTGTGTGTGTGGAGCAAGATGATTCAGCTGAAGAGAACAATCAAACCTAAAAAAAAAAAAAATTAAAGGCCAAGTTTTCATAGTTACTGAGGGAAGAATGACCTTTGACCCCTGTGTGGTCCTGCTAGCAGCCATGTGATGGTGACTGGCCGGCGGGATCTCTGGTGTACCACTCAACTGAAGAGGAACCACCTTTTTTTTCTTCCCCTAGTGTCCTACAACAAAGTTGTTGTTTTTATATATATATATATAGCGATGTGGTTGCCGTTAAGAGATTGCAAGTTAGAGAAGAGTTACTGTTTCTACTTCCAAATGAAACATGTTTAACTCACGGTTAAAAGTTTATAGTTTATGGTGAAATTACATAGTAGTTAACGTAGTGATATGTTGTCATTTGTTCTGAGTAAGTAAGTGTACACATCACAGTTTAACCAACCTACTCTGACCTATTGTGTGTCTGTCAATGTTTTCCTCACAAAACAGTTTGGGACTTCATGCAGGGGCTTTTACTAAAGCCCTGCTCCAGCCCCTACTCCGTACCGGACTCTAATCCGTACCGGACTCTACTCCGTACCAGCCCCTACTCCGTACCAGACTCTACTCCATACCAGACCCTACTACATACCAGACTCTACTCCGTACCGGACTCTACTCCATACCAGACCCTACTACATACCAGACTCTACTCCATACCAGCCCCTACTCCGTACCAGACTCTACTCCGTACCAGACTCTACTCCATACCAGACTCTACTCCGTACCAGACCCTACTACATACCAGACTCTACTCCGTACCGGACTCTACTCCATACCGGACTCTACTCCATACCAGACTCTACTCCATACCGGACTCTACTCCATACCGGACTCTACTCCGTACCGGACTCTACTCCATACCGGACTCTACTCCATACCGGACTCTACTCCATACCGGACTCTACTACATACCAGACCCTACTCCCTACTAGTCACTACTCCATACCAGACCCTACTCCATACCAGACGTACAAAACTCCCTCTCTCCCTTACCCCTCCCTCTCTCCTTCCTTCCCTCCCTCTCTCCCTTCCTTCCTTCCCTCCCTCTCTCCCTTCCTTCCTTCCCTCCCTCTCTCCCTTCCTTCCTTCACTCCCTCTCTCCTTCCTTCCTTCCCTCTCGCTCTCCCTCTCCTTCTCTCCCACCCCCTCCTTCTCTCTCTCTCTTCTCCCTCCCTTATCCCTCCTAAACAGCCTCTCTCTGTCCCTGTCAGCCCACTGTCTCCCCATGCTGTGTGTGTCAGTGTGTTTTATTGTTCTGACTGGGGTCGTTTCTCGTACTTAAGAGTGCACAACTGCCACCCACCCTTTCTATTATAAGCTGTTGTTTTATGGGTAATAATAATAATAATAAGGCTCATTATGAAGTTATGTGATATTATTATTATTTTACTGTAGACTCTTTGTATGGTCATATCGTACGTATAGTTAGATTTTTATTCAACTTATTTATCGGTGCTGAGTTTTTCACTTGTCTTATTATTGGATGTTTTTATTGCGTAAGGGGTTTACCCGAGGGCAAGACATTTTTTTTTATTTTTAATTTTTACTGATAGACTGCCGGCAGTATTGGGTAATATTTACAAGATGTAAGTTAGTTCTCATATGTTTGTATATTGATGAATTCTGAAGGTTTTTTTGGGGGAAGTGTCAGTTTATATTTGTTTTTAAAAGAAATGTAATCTACGGTACATGTTCAGAGGCATCAACCGTTTCCCTGACAACGCTCATGCTCTTTATCGTTGAGTCAAATGATACATCTAGAAGACAAGGTCGGAGTATCTCTTAGCATTCTAGATCACAGAGTATCTCCTAGATCACAGAATATCTCCTAGATTACAGAATATCTCCTAGATTACAGAGTATCTCCTAGATCACATAATATTTCCTAGATCACAGAATATCTCCAAGATTACAGAATATTTCCCAGATTACAGAGTATCTCCTAGATTACAGAGTATCTCCTATATCACAGAATATCACTAGATCACAGAGTATCTCCTAGATTAGAGTATCTCTTATATCACAGAATATCACTAGATCACAGAATATCTCCTAGATTACAGAGTATTTCCTAGATTACAGAGTATCTCCTAGATTACAGAGTATCTCCTAGATTACAGAGTATCTCCTAGATTACAGAATATCTACGAGCTCTATCTCCTAGATCACAGAATATCTCCTAGATCACATACAGTTCAAGTCAGAAGTTTACATACGCTTAGGTTGGAGTCATTAAAACTTGTTTTTCAAACACTCCACACATGTTTTGTTAACAAACTATAGTTTTGGCGAGTTGGTTAAGACATCTACATTGTGCATGACACAAGTCATCTTTCCAACAATTGTTTACAGACAGATTATTTCACTTAATATTCACTGTATCACAATTCCAGTAGGTCAGAAGTTTACATACACTAAGTTGACTGTGCCTTTAAACAGCTTGGAAAATTCCAGAAAATGTCATGGTTTTAGAAGCTTCTGATAGGCTAATTGACATCATTTGAGTCAATTGGAGGTGTACCTGTGGATGTATTTCAAGGCCTACCTTCAAACTCAGTGCATCTTTGCTTGACATCATGGGAAAATCAAAGAAATCAGCCAAGACCTCAGAATATAAATTGTAGACCTCCACAAGTCTGGTTCATCCTTGGGAGCAATTTCCAAACGCCTGAAGGTACCACGTTCATCTGTACAAACAATAGTACGCAAGTATAAACACCATGAGACCACGCAGCCGTCATACTGCTCAGGAAGGAGACGCGTCCGTATTCTAGAGATGAACGTACTTTTGTGCAAAAAGTGCAAATCAATCCCAGAACAACAGCAAAGGACCTTGTGAAGATGCTGGAGGAAACAGGTACAAAAGTATCTATATCCACAGTAAAACGAGTCCTATATCAACATATCCTGAAAGGCCGCTCAGCAAGGAAGAAGCCACTGCTCCAAAACCGCCATTAAAAAGCCAGACTACGGTTTGCAACTGCACATGGGGACAAAGAAACTTACTTTTTGGAGAAATGACCTCTGGTCTGAAGAAACGAAAGTAGAACTGTTTGGCCATAATGACCATCGTTATGTTTGGAGGAAAAAGTGGGAGGCTTCCAAGCCGAAGAACACCATCCCAACCGTGAAGCACGGGGATGGCAGCATCATGTTGTGGGGGCGCTTTGCTGCATGAGGGACTGGTGCACTTCACAAAATAGATGACATCATGAGGATGGAAAATTATGTGGACATATTGAAGCAACATCTCAAGACATCAGTCAGGAAGTTAAAGCTTGGTCGCAAATGAGTCTTCCAAATGGACAATGATCTAAAGTTGTGGCAAAATGGCTTAAGGACAACAAAGTCAAGGTATTGGAGTGGCCATCACAAAGCCCTGACCTCAATCCCATAGAAAATTTGTGGGCAGAACTGAAAAAGCGTGTGCGAGCAAGGAGGCCTACGAACCTGACTCAGTTACACCAGCTCTGTCAGGAGGAATGGGCCAAAATTCACCCAACTTATTGTGGGAAGCTTTTGGAAGGCTACCCAAAACATTTGACCCAAGTTAAACCATTTAAAGGCAATGCTATCAAATACTAATTGAGTGTATGTAAACTTCTGACCCACTGGGAATGTGATGAAAGAAATAAAAGCTGAAATAAATCATTCTCTCTACTATTATTCTGACATTTCATATTCCTAAAATAAAGTGGTGATCCTAACTGACCTAAGACTAGGATTAAATGTCAGGATTTGTGGAAAAACTGAGTTTAAATGTAGTTGGCTAAGGTGTATGTAAACTTCCGACTTCAACTGTAATATCTACTAGCACTATCTCCCAGATCACAGAATATCTAAATCTCTCCATGTCTCCTCTCATGCTGTCTTCAGGGTATACATTACCCTTCACAGGCTCCACATGCACTGTTACTGTCTGAAAAATCTCTGAGGTCATGCAGGCAGCCTTGATGTACAGTAGGTTTGTTTTTAGAAGAATCACAGTACCCTGTTGCTGCTGTTTCCTTTTCCTGTTAGTCGCTATGGTTTTGTCAAAATGGTGTCTGGTAATATCATATAAACCCAATGAAAACTAGTCTTGTCTGATCCCAGCCCAGGGGAATCATCTCTGCCAAATTGAGATTTAAAGAGTATATATTTAAGGAAATATGGTATTCTCTATTTATAGACTCGTGTCTTTCGGTGTCTGTTATGTTGTCTGCCCGATACGTTACAGACTCTGTGGCCTCGCCAAGCTCCAAAGCATTATCCATCATAACACTGTTATTGATTGATCAGATACTGTAATACTGTTGTTATGCAGTGGTAGAAACAGCCCGTATCCGTAGCAACCATAACAGACCTATCCATACATACACCAAGCACTTACTGTGACTGGGGGGGGGGGGGCTGCTAAGCAAACCCCTCCTCTTCAGCTCAGCACTCCAAGGAACTCTGGGAAATGTATGGCTTTTCACCCGTGGTTCCAAACCAAGCACAGGCTCTTTACTCAGGACCTGCAGCTCAGCACAACACTGCTTCTTTATACTGTGTATGGGTGGCCACACCTGGTGACAGTGACCACACCTGGTGACAGTGACCACACCTGGTGACCACACCTGGTGACAGTTACCACACCTGGTGACAGTGACCACACCTGGTGACAGTGACCACACCTGGTGACCACACCTGGTGACAGTGACCACACCTGGTGACAGTGACCACACCTGGTGACCACACCTGGTGACAGTGACCACACCTGGTGACCACACCTGGTGACAGTGACCACACCTGGTGACCACACCTGGTGACAGTGACCACACCTGGTGCACTTAGCCAGCAGCACCCAGGGGACTCGGTTCTAAACCAAAACCCTTCAGCATGCTGGGCTGTGTGGTCTCCTCAGCCAATCTCATTAAAGAATTTCAGGACTTCTCTCTCCATTGGTTCTAAACCAAAAGCATTACCAGAGTTCTAAGTCCATCCCATTTTATATATAAAAAATCTGTAATACTGTACAATGGTATTCCCTACATGTCTGCATCTTATTACAATGGTCTGTCGGTCTACTCTCCTGACTATCTATGGCCTGTAGGTCTACTCTCCTGACTATCTATGGCCTGTAGGTCTACTCTCCTGACTATCTATGGCCTGTAGGTCTACTCTCCTGACTATCTATGGCCTGTAAGTCTACTACCCTGACTATCTATGGCCTGTAGGTCTACTCTCCTGACTATCAATGGCCTGTAGGTCTACTCTCCTGACTATCTATGGCCTGTAGGTCTACTCTCTTGACTATCTATGGCCTGTAGGTCTACTCTCTTTAAAGAATTTCAGGTCTTTTCTCTCCATTGGTTCTAAACCAAAACCCTTCAGCATGCTGGGCCGTGTGGTCTCTTTAGCCATATTCTGATCTGAAAGACTCGTTATTCAATAGTCTTTTCTATCGCCACGGAAACCAAATGGGTGCTGAAACGCGTAGTGATGTGAGACTCTAGGGTGCCGTCTGTGTCAGGTCAGAGGTCAGTATGATGTAGTCAGGGGTTTGACTGTTGGACTGGCTACACTTCCCCGTGCCAGACTGCCATTACAGAGACTTACCCAGCTGCTTTCCAATTGGTTCCCTAGACACTGACCTCTCCTCATCCCCTACACTGACCTCTCCTCATCCCCTACACTGACCTCTCCTCATCCCCTACACTGACCTCTCCTCATCCCCTACACTGACCTCTCCTCATCCCCTACACTGACCTCTCCTCATCACCTACACTGACCTCTCCTCATCCCCTACACTGACCTCTCCTCATCCCCTACACTGACCTCTCCTCATCCCCTTACCAATGGACTGGTCTCGCTCTAATCATTTTCCATAGACAATAGAACAAGTAGAGGGACCGAATTGAATAATCGTCTTCATATTTTGGTGCCTTAGATTTATTTACGTTCTCATCACCTTATTTTTGCTGTCAAAATGTTTTTTAAAAATGTGTCGTTTGGTAGAATTCAGTAGATTCTGTAGAGGAGGTGTTGATGTGCATGTTTTGATGGGATGGGATGGGATTATTCACACACAACCGTTTCCTCTAGGATAGGGGTGTCTAACTCATTCCGTGGAGGACCTAGTGTCTGCTTGTTTTTTTTTAACCTTTTCAGTTAAGACCTAGACAACCAGGTGAGGGGAGTTCCTTACTAATTAGTGACATTTAATTCATTGATTAAGCACAAGGGAGGAGGAGGAGGGGGGGGGGGGGGACCCACAGATGCTCCGCCCCTTCCGTGGAATGAGTTTTACTCTTGTGTTCTAGGAGATTTTAGCGTGGAAAACAAAGTCAAGTTTCCAGATATATACTGTAAGAGGTTCTACCTGTAGATTAGTTGAAGTAAAGAAGGAAACCAACACGACCGCGCCCTAGTCTGGTGGAAAGGTTGTTAGTTGTCTTGTCTGTAAATGTTCAATACTCTCATCTGGCTTTACAACCAAACAGTTTGATGTTTTTGCTTAATTTGATGTGGGGGGGGGGGTGATCGACAACTTTTCACCCAGATATTTTTCTATAAATCTAAATCCGATGATTCTATACACTGTACAGATGCTGTATATCATATCAAGTCTGCTGAATTTGTAAAGCATTATTATCGTTCGCTCTATTGAAGTAGTTAGTTAGTGGTATGTGGTTGTAGATGAGGTCTGGACCACAACACTGGGCTTCCATATCAGGACTAAGAGGAAGGAGAAGACGAAGAAGGAAAATAATGTGTTTTCTAATACTTTTTAAAGAGAGATGTTATTGAAGTGGATTTTTTTACTGTAAGATGAAAATTACTTTTAGATATCACTGGTATTCACAGCACACACTCCTCTTTCTCACACACACACACACACACACAGCACACAGCACACAGCACAATACATGTTACACTGGAGAGTCTGTATAATGTTTATCGGGCCCCTGTCTGTGTCCCTCGTGGAACTCTCCTTTTTCAGGCTGTTAGTGGATGCACACACCCCTCATATATATATATATATATAAGTACTTGAACATAATAATTTTCTTTCTGCCTTGTTTGTCTCTACTGGTTCTGCTCTGTCCGTAGCTGGATGAGGAGACTGTGTAGAATTTGCCCAGTTCGTACAAGGCACTGGACCAGGGTTGGGGTCAATTTCTGCCAAATTCAGTAAGTAAACCCAAATTCATAAATGTTCCTAATTGGAAAAACATTGAAGAGAATTTAATTATTCGTTTGACTCCAACCCTGCACTTCCTTTTCAATAAAGTCGTCTTTCTGTCCGGTCATTGGCTGGCTACTTGTGGTTCGGACAATGGATTTTCATAATGAGATTACCAAGTCAACTTCAACTTTTCCTGTTTATTTCGGGTTTTTATTTCTGACCAGGTCACACTAATGGGTCTCTGTTATGGAGAAGGGGGGGGGGGGAAAGCAGTTGTAGACAGAGATTAAAGTATTTTTACAAGTTAAAATCACTACAAAATAAGTATGGTTTTGTTTCACTGCACAAAATCCACATATTTATAAAAATATTTTTTTTTAAATGTATCCGTTATTATTTAAGGTTTAGTTGACTGTGAACACGTTCTCATTTACAGCAACGACCTGGGGAATAGTTACAGGGGAGAGGATGGGGGGATGAATGAGACCATTTGTAAACTGGGGATGATTAGGTGACCGTGATGGTATCATTCACAAGACACTTTTTAATTTAATCTTCTTCTAAGTATGATATCAGCCATTAAGATGAAATGAACTTTTGTTGAAAAACTCCTTTACGCCCTTTACCCAGAGTGCTTTGTAAACCAAAATGTGAGGAGATCCATCCTTACCTCTTCACAAAGCTTTAATATGCTCTTGAACCAATCATTTGTGTGTCATTTATTCATTTCAATCGACAACAATTTGTTGTCTTGAAGTCTTCTCACCTTTTATCCCAAGTCACTTGTTCGTGTTTCAGTGTGTTGTTGTTGTTTAGGGGGATGGTTAGGAGATCGATTGTTTACCCTAGCTAGCACTTGGTTGGTCCAGACATGTTCTGAACCTGCTTTTTCATTGGCCGTGCCTCCGTTTTGCTTGTTTTCCCCTTTGAAGATTTCTGTTCTCCATTTTGTTTTCTTCTGTCTTGTCACGTTGTCTGTAAGACGGTCCCTCACACAACACGGAGAAGCAATATCACTGTAATGAACAATGTAGTGTTGTTATTAAAATGATCTATTGAAGTAAATCTCTTTTATACAAACACACATCTGTGGTATTGTGTCTATTCTGTGTTTGTGAGGATGTTTCTTTTTGAGAATTCCTTATCATCATCTCCTTCCCTATTGAAGGATGCCATGATACCCTGCAATAACGTTGTTGACCCCATTTCCCTCATCTTTTAACTTGGGTTGGCAGCTAACCTAGTGGTTAAGAGCCTTGGGCCAGTAACACACAAGGTTGCTGGTTCGAATCCCAGAGCCGACTAAGTGGAAAAATATGCAGCTGTGCCCTCGAGCAAGGCACTTAACGCTAATTGAAAGTCGCTCCAGGTAATCTACTAAATGACAACAAATAATAACTGACCTGCCAGTAAAGCAGCAACAATCTGAGGGACGGAGGGAGGGAGGGAGGGAGGGATGGAGACACAGAGAGAGAGAGAGAGAGAGAGAGAGAGACACACACACAGAAAGAGAGAGACACACACGCAGATAGAGAGAGACACACACACGCAGAGAGAGAGAGACACACACAGAAAGAGAGAGACACACAGAGAGAGTGAGACACACACACACAGAGAGTGAGACACACACACACAGAGAGTGAGACACACACACAGAGAGAGTGAGACACACACAGAGAGAGAGAGAGACACACAGAGAGAAAGAGAGAGACACACACACAGAAAGAGAGAGACACACACAGAGAGAGAGAGAGAGACACACACAGAAAGAGAGAGACACACAAACAGAGAGTGAGACACACACATAGAGAGAGTGAGACACACAGAAAGAGAGAGAGAGAGACACACACAGAGAGAGATAGAGACACAGACAGAGAGAGAGAGACACAGACAGACAGAGAGAGACACAGACAGAGAGAGACAGACAGAGAGAGAGAGACACAGACAGAGAGAGAGAGACACAGAGAGAGAGAGAGACACAGACAGAGAGAGACACAGACAGACAGACAGACGGAGAGAGAGAGACAGACAGAGAGAGAGAGAGACACAGGCAGAGAGAGAGAGACACAGACAGAGAGAGACACAGGTACGATGGTAGCTGTCCTTTCAACACCACGAGCCTGTAACCTTTGATGTGCCACTGTTGTTGTCGCTATCGGTGATAGTGGTGTTGGCTACCACACGTTGTGTGAACAGTGCGTTATTGTATGCTATGTGTCATGTTGTCCATGCAGGTTTTTGTCTCTGTGTGTTTGTCAGCCCGAAGCGAGGCCAGGTTTTGTTTTCATTCATTCTTAATGTCATCACAATGCATCTCTCCTTATTCACTACAACTATGATGGTCCGACAACAGAATATATCATGTCGGACTCATTAAGTGTGATGTTTTCTGTAAAAAAAGAACAACAACTTATTGGAAGATTTCCGGTCCCTCTGAAGGGACCCTCTGAAGGGACCCTCTGAAGGGACCCTCTGAAGCGACACTGCTAGGTAGAATGTCTCGTGGATTGATGGAGACCCATGGCTGTTTACGTAAACCAGTAAGTGACTTGCCTGGGGAGCGAACAATCGACGTGCTATGTAGGACTGGAAGTCGTCGTGTGTTGTATCCGTGTGCACTGCCGGTGGTCTGTGATGTCGTGTGTTTGACCGGCTGTCCTCTGTGTCCTTTCCTCTGTAGGACGCTACGCAGACCTGCAGCTGGAGTTCTCGTCTGCTGTCCGGACCAGCGCCGAGCAGAGAGCGCTCATCCTCAAACTGGAACACGACCTGAGCAGCATCCAGACCATGTCCTCCATGTTACGCCCTGATGCTGACGTTAGTCCTTCACCTCTCTGACCCTTCACCTCCCTGACCCTTCACCTCTCTGACCCTTCACCTCCCTGACCCTTCACCTCCCTGACCCTTCACCTCTCTGACCCTTCACCTCTGACAGCTTAACCTCCCTGATCCTTCACCTCTCTGACCCTTCACCTCTGACCCTTCACCTCCCTGACCCTTCATCTCTCTGACCCTTCACCTCCCTGAACCTTCACCTCCCTGACCCTTCACCTCCATGACCCTTCACCTCCCTGACCCTTCACCTCTCTGACCCTTCACCTCCCTGACTCTTCACCTCTCTTACCCTTCACCTCCCTGACCCTTCACCTCTCTGACCCTGCAACACCACTACCAGCCTGGAGGCAGTCTCCCCATCACTGGGATGCACATAGGACACACACACACATGATAAGACAGGCACCCTACACACACATGATAAGACAGGCACTCTACACACATGTATACATGGATGTGGTATTGTACAGTAGTTGTCTGAGGCAACACACTAAATGTATTGGGTAAAGTGTTATGAAATGTAATGTCACGTCATATTTTAAACTGTATATAACTGTTGCTGGACCCCAGGAAGAGTAGCTGCTGCCTTGACAGGAACTAATGGGGATCCATAATAAACCCCAGGAAGAGTAGCTGCTGCCTTGGCAGGAACTAATGGGGATCCATAATAAACCCCAGGAAGAGTAGCTGCTGCCTTGGCAGGAACTAATGGGGATCCATAATAAACCCCAGGAAGAGTAGCTTCTGCCTTGGCAGGAACTAATGGGGATTGATAATAAACCCCATGAAGAGTAGCTGCTGCCTTGGCAGGAACTAATGGGGATCCATAATAAACCCCAGGAAGAGTAGCTGCTGCCTTGGCAGGAACTAATGGGGATCCATAATAAACCCCAGGAAGAGTAGCTGCTGCCTTGGCAGGAACTAATGGGGATCCATAATAAACCCCAGGAAGAGTAGCTGCTGCCTTGGCAGGAACTTATGGGGATCCATAATAAACCACAGGAAGAGTAGCTGCTGCCTTGACAGGAACTAATGGGGATTCATAATAAACCCCAGGAAGAGTAGCTGCTGCCTTGGCAGGAACTAATGGGGATCCATAATAAACCCCAGGAAGAGTAGCTGCTGCCTTGGCAGGAACTAATGGGGATCCATAATAAACCCCAGGAAGAGTAGCTGCTGCCTTGGCAGGAACTAATGGGGATCCATAATAAACCCCAGGAAGAGTAGCTGCTGCCTTGACAGGAACTAATGGGGATTCATAATAAACCCCAGGAAGAGTAGCTGCTGCCTTGGCAGGAACTAATGGGGATCCATAATAAACTCCAGGAAGAGTAGCTGCTGCCTTGGCAGGAACTAATGGGGATCCATAATAAACCCCAGGAAGAGTAGCTGCTGCCTTGGCAGGAACTAATGGGGATCCATAATAAACCCCAGGAAGAGTAGCTGCTGCCTTGGCAGGAACTAATGGGGATCCATAATAAACCCCAGGAAGAGTAGCTTCTGCCTTGACAGGAACTAATGGGGATCCATAATAAACCCCAGGAAGAGTAGCTGCTGCCTTTGCAGGAACTAATGGGGATCCATAATAAACCCCAGGAAGAGTAGCTGCTGCCTTGGCAGGAACTAATGGAGATCCATAATAAACCCCAGGAAGAGTAGTTGCTGCCTTGACAGGAACTAATGGGGATCCATAATAAACCCCAGGAAGAGTAGCTGCTGCCTTGACAGGAACTAATGGGGATCCATAATAAATATGGAATATAGGGGCCAGTTCAGACGAGAGGTTGACTTAACATTGTTTGACTTAACAGAATCGGGCCTTAAACCCAAATGTTCCCATGTTTAATATTTTCTTATCTTATTATTGTAAAGTTTGTTGCAATTTTAAATGTACTTTAAGTAAATATTGATTTGATGTTTTCTCTACCAGGGGGCTGACCTGACGAGCATGATTGACACCATCCCTGAGCCAATCAAAGAGGCCACTGCCATGTTCGCAGGTACTGTGTGTGTGTGTGTGTGTGTGTGTGTGTGTGTGTGTGTGTGTGTGTGTGTGTGTGTGTGTGTGTGTGTGTGTGTGTGTGTGTGTATAACACTGCAGTGTGTATCTAAAGCTGCTGTGTGTATCTAAAGCTGCTGTGTGTATCCAACGCTGCTGTGTGTGTCCCCCCCCAGGCATAGGCATGGCCCCCCAGGGGGAGCTGCCTCAAGGCCAGATGGACTCTCTTCTCTCCATAATTTCCAGCCAGAGAGAGAGGTTCCGTTCACGCAACCAGGAGCTGGAGGCTGTGAGTCCCTCTCACACACACACACACACACACACACACACACACACACACACACACACACACACACACTTTCTAACCTCCCTCCCTCTCTGTCTCTGTGTCCTCCAGGAGAGTCGTTCCATGCAGGTGACCATGCAGGCCCTGCAGAGTGAGTTGGACAGCCTGCGTGCCGACAACATCAAACTCTACGAGAAGATCAAGTTCCTCCAGAGCTACCCTGGCAGGGTGAGTAGGTTCCTTCAGAGCTACCCTGGCAGGGTGAGTAGGCTCCTCCAGAGGCTACCCTGGCAGGATGAGTATGTTCCTCCAGAGCTACCCTGGCAGGGTGAGTAGGTTCCTCCAGAGGCTACCCTGGCAGGGTGAGTAGGTTCCTCCAGAGCTACCCTGGCAGGGTGAGTAGGTTCCTCCAGAGGCTACCCTGGCAGGGTGAGTAGGTTCCTCTTAGGGGCTACCCTGAGAGGGTGAGTAGGTTCCTCCAGAGCTACCCTGGCAGGGTGAGTAGGTTCCTCCAGAGCTCCCCTTGCAGGGTGAGTAGGTTCCTCCAGAGGCTACCCTGGCAGGGTGAGTAGGTTCCTCCAGAGGCTACCCTGGCAGGGTGAGTAGGTTCCTCTAGAGGCTACCCTGGCAGGGTGAGTAGGTTCCTCTTAGGGGCTACCCTGGCAGGGTGAGTAGGTTCCTCCAGAGGCTACCCTGGCAGGGTGAGTAGGTTCCTCTAGAGGCTACCCTGGCAGGGTGAGTAGGTTCCTCTAGAGCACATATGTCAGAGTCAAGGCCCGCGGGCCACATCCGGCCCGCAAGAAGGTTTTTTACGGCCCCTGGGATGATCTTGATTTATTATTAGAACCGGCCCGCAGCAAGCCGGCAGCCCGCAGATCTTTTACACGCACCAATACTACATTTCCCACAATGCAAAGGTGACGCACCGAGCAGTAGGCTGCTTCATTTCAATATTTATTGGCACAGCAGTCGTCAGCATCACAGTAAAATTAACTTTCAGATACCCATCAAAAATGGCAAAACGGAAGGTGGATACTGAGAACCGGGGGTTTCAAACAAGGTGGGAGTCGGAGTATATGTTCACGAAGGTAGCTGGAAAACCTGTGTGTCTTCTGTGTGGAGAAAGTGTGGCGGTACTGAAAGAGTATAATCTGAGACGACATTATGAAACGAAACACGCGGACAAAAACAAGAATATGGACATGGAACAAAGGCTACAAAAGGCAGAGGAATTAAAACGAGGCCTCAAATCTCGACAGGCTCTGTTCAAAAAAGCCAAATCACAAGGCCAGGCTGCTGTCAAGGCCAGTTTTATTTTGGCAGAAGAGATCGCTAAATCAGCCCGGCCATTTACGGAGGGGGATTTCATCAAAAACTGCATGATTAAAGTTTGTGACGAAGTTTGCCCAGAAAAAAGGCAACTCTTTTTAAATGTGAGTCTGAGCAGAAACACCATTGCCGAGAGAGTAGACCAGTTGTCCATCAATCTAAAAGAGCAGCTTGTGAAAAAGGGAAAAGATTTTATTGCATATTCCTTGGCTGTGGATGAGAGCACCGACATTTCTGACATTGCCCAGTTGTCAATTTTCATCCGCGGAGTGGACTCCAACCTAAGCGTGACAGAGGAGTTTTTGGCTTTACGTCCTATGCATGGCACAACTACGGGGCATGATTTGTATGAAGAGGTGTCAAGATGTGTAAATGAGATGGAGCTGCCTTGGGAAAAACTCGTGGGTTTGACAACCGACGGAGCACCTGCGATGTGTGGACACAGGAGCGGACTGGTGGCGAAGATACGGGAAAAGATGCAAGAGGAAAACGCGACAGGTGAGCTGACAGCTTATCATTGTATCATACACCAGGAAGCGTTGTGCGGTAAAGCCTTGAAAATGGAGCATGTAATGAGCATCATCACGCGCACAGTTAACTTTATCAGAGCCAAAGGTTTGAATCACCGCCAGTTCAAGGCATTTCTGACGGAGTTAGAAACGGAGCATGGTGATTTGCCTTATCACACAGAGGTGCGATGGCTAAGCCAGGGAAAGGTGCTTCAAAGATGTTTCGAGCTTCGTGAGGAGATTTGTCTGTTCTTGGACAGCAAAGGGAAAGACACAACACAACTCCGAGACGAAATGTTTCTGTGTGAAATGGCTTTTCTGTGTGACATTACGAGTCATCTGAATGCAATAAACTTGCAGCTGCAGGGTCGGGATCGTGTCATCTCTGATATGTACAGTACAGTGAAGGCATTTAAAACCAAACTGACTCTGTGGGAGACGCAGATGCGGAAAGAAAATTTGAGCCACTTTCCCAGCTGCCAGACCATGAAAGAGAAGCTCTCTACCAGTGCGTTCCCGAGCACACAGTTGGCTGATAAAATAGGTATGCTTGCCGCTGACTTTCGACGCCGATTTGCTGACTTTGAAGCACAAAAAAGCAGGTTGGAACTGCTCGGTAACCCATTTGCTGTTGACGTGGAAAGCTCACCACCAAACCTCCAAATGGAGTTGATTGACCTCCAATGCAATGATGCACTGAGGGCAAAATATGCGGCAGTGGGTGCTGCGGAGTTCGCCCGTTTCCTCCCCGGCACAATGCCCCAGCTGCGCATCCAGGCTGCTCAAACGTTGTCTATGTTTGGCAGCACATACCTGTGTGAACAACTGTTTTCTTTGATGAACCTGAACAAAACATCACACAGAAGTCGACTTACTGCTGAACACCTCCACTCAATTCTGAGGATTTCTTCAGCTCAGAGCCTTACCCCGAACATTGATGAACTTGTGGAAAAGATGGGACACCACCAAGTATCACCCTCAACCTCAAACAAGTGAACATTACTGTGCAATCACATATTTAGAGTTTTTACTCAGTTCAAGTTTAAAAGTTAAAATTTAATATTTGTTTTCACTGCATGTTACTTCTCCTTAAACAAAGTGTTGTTTTTGATTAATAGATTTTTGCACTTTATTTTTTTGTATTTCAATCCAATTATATTTTAAAAATATTTCAGTTGAGTGGATGATAGAAAATTGCTATTATTGTTTTTTCTTTGAAGTAAATTTAGCCCACTTTTGCTAAAATAGAAAATATAGTCTACTGATGGTGCCTTGAATACCGGTTTCTTTCATTTAATGTTCATGTTATGGGGATATTTATATAAAGGAAATTTGTCTTTTGTGTCTGTTGAAAATTAAAGATTACTGACAGAGCCATAAGAAAATATTGCTTTATTTATCTGATCATATTGTAATATATTTGTTAGGTTTTCAGTAGGTTCAATTAGGTTCACTAGACTATATGCGTCATTTAAAAAATTTTCAATGAACATTCGAACAGTCCGGCCCTCGTCTTGTAGCTGATTTTTTTATTTGGCCCTCCGTCCATTTGACTTTGACACCCCTGCTCTAGAGGCTACCCTGGCAGGGTGAGTAGGTTCCTCTAGAGGCTACCCTGGCAGGGTGAGTAGGTTCCTCTAGAGGCTACCCTGGCAGGGTGAGTAGGTTCCTCTAGAGGCTACCCTAGCAGGGTGAGTAGGTTCCTCTAGAGGCTACCCTGGCAGGGTGAGTAGGTTCCTCTAGAGGCTACCCTGGCAGGGTGAGTAGGTTCCTCCAGAGGCTACCTACCTACAGGATGGACTGACTTACTGACTGTCTGTCCATCTCCCCCTACAGGATGGACTGACTTACTGACTGTCTGTCCATCTCCCCCTACAGGATGGACTGACTTACTGACTGACTGTCTGTCTGTCCATCTCCCCCTACAGGCTGGACTGACTTTCTGACTGACTGATCTGTCTCCCCTATAGGCTGGACTGACTTCCTGACTGACTGACTGATCTGTCTCCCCCTACAGGATGGACTGACTTCCTGACTGTCTGTCTGTCCATCTCCCCCTACAGGCTGGACTGACTTACTGACTGTCTGTCTGTCTCCCCCTACAGGATGGACTGACTTCCTGACTTGTCTGTCTGTCCATCTCCCCCTACAGGCTGGACTGACTTCCTGACTGACTGTCCGTCTCCCCCTACAACAGGCTGGACTGACTTTCTGACTGTCTGTCTGTCCATCTCCCCCTACAGGCTGGACTGACTTTCTGACTGACTGATCTGTCTCCCCTATAGGCTGGACTGACTTCCTGACTGACTGACTGATCTGTCTCCCCCTACAGGATGGACTGACTTCCTGACTGTCTGTCTGTCTGTCTCCCCCTACAGGATGGATTGACTTCCTGACCGCCTGTCTGTCTCTCCCTACAGGATGGACTGACTTCCTGACTGTCTGTCTGTCTCCCCCTACAGGATCGACTGACTTCCTGACTGTCTGTCCGTCTCCCCTTACAGGATGGACTGACTTCCTGACTGTCTGTCCGTCTCCCCCTACAGGCTGGACTGACTTCCTGATTGACTGATCTGTCTCCCCTATAGGCTGGACTGACTTCCTGACTGACTGACTGATCTGTCTCCCCCTACAGGATGGGCTGATTTCCTGACTGTCTGTCTGTCCATCTCCCCCTACAGGCTGGACTGACTTCCTGACTGTCTGTCTGTCTGTCTGTCTGTCTCCCCCTACAGGATGGACTGACTTCCTGACTGACTGACTGTCCATCTGTCTCCCCCTACAGGCTGGACTGACTTCCTGACTGTCTGTCTGTCTGTCTGTCTGTCTGTCCGTCTCCCCCTACAGGCTGGACTGACTTCCTGACTGACTGATCTGTCTCCCCCTACAGGCTGGACTGACTTCCTGACTGACTGATCTGTCTCCCCCTACAGGATGGACTGACTTCCTGACTGTCTGTCTGTCCGTCTCCCCCTACAGGCTGGACTGACTTCCTGACTGACTGTCTGTCTCCCCCTACAGGATGGACTGACTTCCTGACTGACTGTCTGTCTCCCCCTACAGGATGGACTGACTTCCTGACTGACTGATCTGTCTCCCCCTACAGGCTGGACTGACTTCCTGACTGACTGTCTGTCTCCCCCTACAGGATGGACTGACTTCCTGACTGACTGTCTGTCTCCCCCTACAGGATGGACTGACTTCCTGACTGACTGATCTGTCTCCTCCTACAGGCTGGACTGACTTCCTGACTGACTGATCTGTCTCCTCCTACAGGATGGACTGACTTCCTGACTTGTCTGTCTGTCCGTCTCCCCCTACAGGCTGGACTGACTTCCTGACTGACTGTCTGTCTCCCCCTACAGGATGGACTGACTTCCTGACTGACTGTCTGTCTCCACCTACAGGATGGACTGACTTCCTGACTGACTGTCTGTCTCCCCCTACAGGCTGGACTGACTTCCTGACTGACTGTATGTCTCCCCCTACAGGATGGACTGACTTCCTGACTGACTGTCTGTCTCCCCCTACAGGCTGGACTGACTTCCTGACTGACCGTATGTCTCCCCCTACAGGCTGGAGGCAGTGATGACACGGTTACGGTGCGTTACTCCTCCCAGTATGAGGAGAGACTGGACCCCTTCGCCTCCTTCAGCAAGAAGGTGAGAACAACATGTTACTGAACATTCACATGTCGAGTTAGATTAGTATGTGTATTGATCAGTGTGTAGCGGTGTGTATTGATCAGTATGTAGTGGTGTGTATTGTTCAGTGTGTATTGATCAGTATGTAGTGGTGTGTATTGTTCAGTGTGTATTGATCAGTATGTAGTGGTGTGTATTGATCAGTGTGTATTGATCAGTATGTAGTGGTGTGTATTGATCAGTATGTAGTGGTGTGTATTGTTCAGTGTGTATTGATCAGTATGTAGTGGTGTGTATTGATCAGTGTGTATTGATCAGTATGTAGTGGTGTGTATTGATCAGTGTGCATTGATCAGTATGTAGTGGTGTGTAGTGATCAGTATGTAGTGGTGTGTAGTGATCAGTATGTAGTGGTGTGTATTGATCAGTATGTAGTAGTGTGTATTGATCAGTATGTAGTGGTGTGTATTGATCAGTGTGCATTGATCAGTATGTAGTGGTGTGTAGTGATCAGTATGTAGTGGTGTGTATTGATCAGTATGTAGTGCTGTGTATTGATCAGTATGTAGTAGTGTGTATTGATCAGTATGTAGTGGTATGTATTGATCAGTATGTAGTAGTGTGTATTGATCAGTATGTAGTGGTGTGTATTGATCAATATGTAGTGATCAGTATGTAGTGGTGTGTATTTATCAATATGTAGTGATCAGTATGTAGTGGTGTGTATTGATCAATATGTAGTGGTCAGTATGTAGTGGTGTGTATTGATCAGTATGTAGTGGTGTGTATTGATCAGTATGTAGTGATCAGTATGTAGTGGTATGTATTGATCAGTATGTAGTGGTATGTATTGATCAGTATGTAGTGGTATGTATTGATCAATATGTAGTGGTCAGTATGTAGTGGTGTGTATTGATCAGTATGTAGTGGTGTGTATTGATCAGGATGTAGTGATCAGTATGTAGTGGTGTGTATTGATCAGTATGTAGTGGTGTGTATTGATCAGTATGTAGTGATCAGTATGTAGTGGTGTGTATTGATCAGTATGTAGTGGTGTGTATTGATCAGTATGTAGTGATCAGTATGTAGTGGTGTGTATTGATCAGTATGTAGTGATCAGTATGTAGTGGTGTGTATTGATCAGTATGTAGTGGTATGTAGTGGTCAGTATGTAGTGGTGTGTATTGATCAGTGTGTAGTGGTCAGTATGTAGTGGTGTGTATTGATCAGTATGTAGTGGTGTGTAGTGGTCAGTATGTAGTGGTGTGTATTGATCAGTATGTATTGGTGTGTATTGATCAGTATGTATTGGTGTGTATTGATCAGTATGTAGTGGTGTGTAGTGGTCAGTATAGTGGTGTGTATTGATCAGTGTGTAGTGGTCAGTATGTAGTGGTGTGTATTGATCAGTATGTAGTGGTGTGTAGTGGTCAGTATGTAGTGGTGTGTTTCAGTCAGTAGTTTGGTTGTTGAAACTCATTGTGTGTTTACAGGAACGCCACCATAGATACCTGAGCCTCAGCCCCTGGGACAAGGTTACCTTCGTCCTGGTGAGTCATACAGACATAGATCTGTAGCAAGGTTACCCTCTGCCTGGTGAGTCATACAGACATATAGATCTGTAGCAATGTTACCCTCGGCCTAGTGAGTCATACAGACATATAGATCTGTAGCAATGTTACCCTCGGCCTAGTGAGTCATACAGACATATAGATCTGTAGCAAGGTTACCCTCGGCCTAGTGAGTCATACAGACATATAGATCTGTAGCAAGGTTACCCTAGGCCTAGTGAGTCATACAGACATATAGATCTGTAGCAAGGTTACCCTCGGCCTAGTGAGTCATACAGACATATAGATCTGTAGCAAGGTTACCTTCGTCCTGGTGAATCATACAGACATATAGATCTGTAGCAAGGTTACCCTCGGCCTAGTGAGTCATACAGACATATATATCTGTAGCAAGGTTACCTTCGTCCTGGTGAGTCATACAGACATATAGATCTGTAGCAAGGTTACCCTCGGCCTAGTGAGTCATACAGACATATAGATCTGTAGCAAGGTTACCCTCGGCCTAGTGAGTCATACAGACATATAGATCTGTAGCAAGGTTACCCTCGGCCTAGTGAGTCATACAGACATATAGATCTGTAGCAAGGTTACCCTCGGCCTAGTGAGTCATACAGACATATAGATCTGTAGCAAGGTTACCCTCGGCCTAGTGAGTCATACAGACATATAGATCTGTAGCAAGGTTACCCTCGGCCTAGTGAGTCATACAGACATATAGATCTGTAGCAAGGTTACCCTCGGCCTAGTGAGTCATACAGACATATAGATCTGTAGCAAGGTTACCCTCGGCCTAGTGAGTCATACAGACATATAGATCTGTAGCAAGGTTACCCTCGGCCTGGTGAGTCATACAGACATATAGATCTGTAGCAAGGTTACCCTCGGCCTAGTGAGTCATACAGACATATAGATCTGTAGCAAGGTTACCCTCGGCCTAGTGAGTCATACAGACATATAGATCTCTGTGATGTGTGAACAAACGGGTTGTAATTCAGTATGTAGTGGTGTGTAGTGGTCAGTATGTAGTGGTGTGTATTGATCAGTGTGTAGTGGTCAGTATGTAGTGGTGTGTATTGATCAGTATGTAGTGGTGTGTAGTGGTCAGTATGTAGTGGTGTGTATTGATCAGTATGTATTGGTGTGTATTGATCAGTATGTATTGGTGTGTATTGATCAGTATGTAGTGGTGTGTAGTGGTCAGTATAGTGGTGTGTATTGATCAGTGTGTAGTGGTCAGTATGTAGTGGTGTGTATTGATCAGTATGTAGTGGTGTGTAGTGGTCAGTATGTAGTGGTGTGTTTCAGTCAGTAGTTTGGTTGTTGAAACTCATTGTGTGTTTACAGGAACGCCACCATAGATACCTGAGCCTCAGCCCCTGGGACAAGGTTACCTTCGTCCTGGTGAGTCATACAGACATAGATCTGTAGCAAGGTTACCCTCTGGCCTGGTGAGTCATACAGACATAGATCTGTAGCAAGGTTACCTTTGTCCTGGTGAATCATACAGACATATAGATCTGTAGCAAGGTTACCCTCGGCCTAGTGAGTCATACAGACATATAGATCTGTAGCAATGTTACCCTCGGCCTAGTGAGTCATACAGACATATAGATATGTAGCAAGGTTACCCTCGGCCTAGTGAGTCATACAGACATATAGATCTGTAGCAAGGTTACCCTCGGCCTAGTGAGTCATACAGACATATAGATCTGTAGCAAGGTTACCCTCGGCCTAGTGAGTCATACAGACATATAGATCTGTAGCAAGGTTACCCTCGGCCTAGTGAGTCATACAGACATATAGATCTGTAGCAAGGTTACCCTCGGCCTAGTGAGTCATACAGACATATAGATCTGTAGCAAGGTTACCCTCGGCCTAGTGAGTCATACAGACATATAGATCTGTAGCAAGGTTACCCTCGGCCTAGTGAGTCATACAGACATATAGATCTGTAGCAAGGTTACCCTCGGCCTGGTGAGTCATACAGACATATAGATCTGTAGCAAGGTTACCCTCGGCCTAGTGAGTCATACAGACATATAGATCTGTAGCAAGGTTACCCTCGGCCTAGTGAGTCATACAGACATATAGATCTGTGTGATGTGTGAACAAACGGGTTGTAATTCAGTATGTAGTGGTGTGTAGTGGTCAGTATGTAGTGGTGTGTATTGATCAGTGTGTAGTGGTCAGTATGTAGTGGTGTGTATTGATCAGTATGTAGTGGTGTGTATTGATCAGTATGTATTGGTGTGTATTGATCAGTATGTATTGGTGTGTATTGATCAGTATGTAGTGGTGTGTAGTGGTCAGTATAGTGGTGTGTATTGATCAGTGTGTAGTGGTCAGTATGTAGTGGTGTGTATTGATCAGTATGTAGTGGTGTGTATTGATCAGTATGTATTGGTGTGTATTGATCAGTATGTATTGGTGTGTATTGATCAGTATGTAGTGGTGTGTAGTGGTCAGTATAGTGGTGTGTATTGATCAGTGTGTAGTGGTCAGTATGTAGTGGTGTGTATTGATCAGTATGTAGTGGTGTGTAGTGGTCAGTATGTATTGGTGTGTATTGATCAGTATGTAGTGGTGTGTAGTGGTCAGTATAGTGGTGTGTATTGATCAGTGTGTAGTGGTCAGTATGTAGTGGTGTGTATTGATCAGTATGTAGTGGTGTGTAGTGGTCAGTATGTAGTGGTGTGTTTCAGTCAGTAGTTTGGTTGTTGAAACTCATTGTGTGTTTACAGGAACGCCACCATAGATACCTGAGCCTCAGCCCCTGGGACAAGGTTACCTTCGTCCTGGTGAGTCATACAGACATAGATCTGTAGCAAGGTTACCCTCTGGCCTGGTGAGTCATACAGACATAGATCTGTAGCAAGGTTACCTTCGTCCTGGTGAGTCATACAGACATATAGATCTGTAGCAAGGTTACCCTCGGCCTAGTGAGTCATACAGACATATAGATCTGTAGCAATGTTACCCTCGGCCTAGTGAGTCATACAGACATATAGATCTGTAGCAAGGTTACCCTCGGCCTAGTGAGTCATACAGACATATAGATCTGTAGCAAGGTTACCCTCGGCCTAGTGAGTCATACAGACATATAGATCTGTAGCAAGGTTACCCTCGGCCTAGTGAGTCATACAGACATATAGATCTGTAGCAAGGTTACCTTCGTCCTGGTGAGTCATACAGGCATATAGATCTGTAGCAAGGTTACCCTCGGCCTAGTGAGTCATACAGACATATAGATCTGTAGCAAGGTTACCTTCGTCCTGGTGAGTCATACAGACATATAGATCTGTAGCAAGGTTACCCTCGGCCTAGTGAGTCATACAGACATATAGATCTGTAGCAAGGTTACCCTCGGCCTAGTGAGTCATACAGACATATAGATCTGTAGCAAGGTTACCCTCGGCATTGTGAGTCATACAGACATATAGATCTGTAGCAAGGTTACCCTCGGCCTAGTGAGTCATACAGACATATAGATCTGTAGCAAGGTTACCCTCGGCCTAGTGAGTCATACAGACATATAGATCTGTGTGATGTGTGAACAAACGGGTTGTAATTCAGTATGTAGTGGTGTGTAGTGGTCAGTATGTAGTGGTGTGTATTGATCAGTGTGTAGTGGTCAGTATGTAGTGGTGTGTATTGATCAGTATGTAGTGGTGTGTAGTGGTCAGTATGTAGTGGTGTGTATTGATCAGTATGTATTGGTGTGTATTGATCAGTATGTATTGGTGTGTATTGATCAGTATGTAGTGGTGTGTAGTGGTCAGTATAGTGGTGTGTATTGATCAGTGTGTAGTGGTGTGTATTGATCAGTATGTAGTGGTGTGTAGTGGTCAGTATGTAGTGGTTGGTTTCAGTCAGTAGTTTGGTTGTTGAAACTCATTGTGTGTTTACAGGAACGCCACCATAGATACCTGAGCCTCAGCCCCTGGGACAAGGTTACCTTCGTCCTGGTGAGTCATACAGACATAGATCTGTAGCAAGGTTACCCTCTGGCCTGGTGAGTCATACAGACATAGATCTGTAGCAAGGTTACCTTCGTCCTGGTGAGTCATACAGACATATAGATCTGTAGCAAGGTTACCTTCGTCCTGGTGAGTCATACAGACATAGATCTGTAGCAAGGTTACCCTCTGGCCTGGTGAGTCATACAGACATAGATCTGTAGCAAGGTTACCTTCGTCCTGGTGAGTCATACAGACATATAGATCTGTAGCAAGGTTACCCTCGGCCTAGTGAGTCATACAGACATATAGATCTGTAGCAATGTTACCCTCGGCCTAGTGAGTCATACAGACATATAGATCTGTAGCAAGGTTACCCTCGGCCTAGTGAGTCATACAGACATATAGATCTGTAGCAAGGTTACCCTCGGCCTAGTGAGTCATACAGACATATAGATCTGTAGCAAGGTTACCCTCGGCCTAGTGAGTCATACAGACATATAGATCTGTAGCAAGGTTACCTTCGTCCTGGTGAGTCATACAGACATATAGATCTGTTGCAAGGTTACCCTCGGCCTAGTGAGTCATACAGACATATAGATCTGTAGCAAGGTTACCTTCGTCCTGGTGAGTCATACAGACATAGATCTGTAGCAAGGTTACCCTCGGCCTAGTGAGTCATACAGATATATAGATCTGTAGCAAGGTTACCCTCGGCCTAGTGAGTCATACAGACATATAGATCTGTAGCAAGGTTACCCTCGGCCTAGTGAGTCATACAGACATATCGATCTGTAGCAAGGTTACCCTCGGCCTAGTGAGTCATACAGACATATAGATCTGTAGCAAGGTTACCCTCGGCCTAGTGAGTCATACAGACATATAGATCTGTAGCAAGGTTACCCTCGGCCTAGTGAGTCATACAGACATATAGATCTGTGTGATGTGTGAACAAACGGGTTGTAATTCACCCATGTGTTTTAGGGTCGTAGCATTCTCTCCAACAAGATGGCCAGAACCATTACATTCTTCTACACCCTCTTCCTGCATTGCCTGGTCTTCCTGGTATGTATAGCCTTTGACCTTTCACCTCCCACCAGCCCGGTGCCCATTGGCTATTCAGAGATGTTTGCTGATGTCTTAATGTGTGTTTGTGTGTTTTCCCAGGTGCTTTATGAGACTGCCTGGAGTGAGAGCATCGGTCGAGACTGCTCTGCCTTCTGTGCTAAGAAGTGAGTTCCTTCCCGCTAGCGGAACAACGATGTGTTTGGGATATTAGTTAGGATTGCCTCTAATCTTTCAATGTCTTCTCCTCGGCCTGTTTCTCAGGTACTCGGATCACCTGCATCGTTTTCATGAGAACGGGGACAACCTGTGAAACCTTCAAGACAACTGGGGTGGGGGGGGACGGGGGGACTAGGTCAATTCATGACGTCAGTGATCTTCAGGTCAGAAAGTTGAAGTTCTAGAAAGATGCCAGAGTTTCCGACTTGGAATTCCGAGTTGATGTGTGCTCAACACTATTTTCCAAGTCTGAGTTTTTTTCCAGAGTTGTTTTGACTGGAAGAACAGCTTTATTTTCTGCAGTAGCTGTTTTTAACCACTAGGGGGTAGGCATGCTCTCTTCTTGGGGGGGGGGGGGGGGGGGAGACTAAGTGGGCGTGGTTTACGTGCAAACCCGTAATATTTCATTGTCAAATCCTTGCATTAACCCTAAACTTAAACAAAACCAATGTTATTTTGGCTAGTCGGGCTGTCTATGGGATGCTGGTCAGAAAAGTCCCCTTAGGTCTTGCTCTATTCTGTTCTAGCATGTAATCTCCTATGCTGATATTAACTGTAATCTCCTATACTGACATTAACTGTAATCTATACTGATATTAACTGTAATCTCCTATACTGATGTTAACTGTAATCTCCTATACTGATATTAACTGTAATCTCCTATGCTGATATTAACTGTAATCTCCTATACTGATATTAACTGTAATCTATACTGATATTAACTGTAATCTCCTATACTGATGTTAACTGTAATCTCCTATACTGATATTAACTGTAATCTCCTATGCTGATATTAACTGTGATCTATACTGATATTAACTGTAATCTCCTATGCTGATATTAACTGTAATCTATACTGATATTAACTGTAATCTCCTATGCTGATATTAACTGTAATCTATACTGATATTAACTGTAATCTCCTATGCTGATATTAACAGTTATCTCCTATGCTGATATTAACTGTAATCTCCTATACTGATATTAACTGTAATCTGCTATACTGATATTAACTGTAATCTCCTATGCAGATATTAACTGTAAAAACCTATGCTGATATTAACTGTAATCTCCTATGCTGATATGAACTGTAATCTCCTATGCTGATATTAACTGTAATCTCCTATGCTGATATTAACTGTAATCTCCTATGTTGATATGAACTGTAATCTCCTATGCTGATATGAACTGTAATCTCCTATGCTGATATGAACTGTAATCTCCTATACTGATATTAACTGCAATATCCTATACTGATATTAACTGTAATCTCCTATGCTGATATTAACTAATCTCCTATGCTCATATTAACTGTAATCTCCTATGCTGATATGATCTGTAATCCCCTATGCTGATATTAACTGTAATCTCCTATGCTGATATGAACTGTAATCTCCTATGCTGATATGAAGTGTAATCTCCTATACTGATATTAACTGCAATCTCCTATACTGATATTAACTGTAATCTCCTATACTGATATTAACTGTAATCTCCTATACTGATATTAACTGTAATTTCTTATGCTGATATTAACTGTAATCTCCTATGCTGATATTAACTGTAATCTCCTATACTGATATTAACTGTCATTTCCTATGCTGATATGAACTGTAATCTCCTATGCTGATATTAACTGTAATCTCCTATGCTGATATTAACTGTAATCTCCTATGCTGATATTAACTGTAATCTCCTATGCTGATATTAACTGTAATCTCCTATACTGATATTAACTGTAATCGCCTATGCTGAAATTAACTGTAATGTCCTATACTGATATTAACTGTAATCTCCTATACTGATATTAACTGTAATCTCCCATGCTGATATTAACTGTAATCTCCCATGCTGATATTAACTGTAATCTCCTATACTGATATTAACTGTAATCTCCCATGCTGATATTAACTGTAATCTCCCATGCTCAAATCAAATCAAATCAAATTTTATTTGTCACATACACATGGTTAGCAGATGTTAATGCGAGTGTAGCGAAATGCTTGTGCTTCTAGTTCCGACAATGCAGTAATAACCAACAAGTAATCTAACTAACAATTCCAAAACTACTGTCTTGTACACAGTGTGAGGGGATAAAGAATATGTACATAAGGATATATGAATGAGTGATGGTACAGAGCAGCATAGGCAGATACAGTAGATTGTATCGAGTACAGTATATACATATGAGATGAGTATGTAAACAAAGTGGCATAGTTAAAGTGGCTAGTGATACATGTATTACATAAGGATACAGTCGATGATATAGAGTACAGTATATACGTATGCATATGAGATGAATAATGTAGGGTAAGTAACATTATATAAGGTAGCATTGTTTAAAGTGGCTAGTGATATATTTACATCATTTCCCATCAATTCCCATTATTAAAGTGGCTGGAGTTGAGTCAGTGTCAGTGTGTTGGCAGCAGCCACTCAATGTTAGTGGTGGCTGTTTAACAGTCTGATAGCCTTGAGATAGAAGCTGTTTTTCAGTCTCTCGGTCCCAGCTTTGATGCACCTGTACTGACCTCGCCTTCTGGATGATAGCGGGGTGAACAGGCAGTGGCTCGGGTGGTTGATGTCCTTGATGATCTTTATGGCCTTCCTGTGACATCGGGTGGTGTAGGTGTCCTGGAGGGCAGGTAGTTTGCCCCCGGTGATGCGTTGTGCAGACCTCACTACCCTCTGGAGAGCCTTACGGTTGAGGGCGGAGCAGTTGCCGTACCAGGCGGTGATACAGCCCGCCAGGATGCTCTCGATTGTGCATCTGTAGAAGTTTGTGAGTGCTTTTGGTGACAAGCCGAATTTCTTCAGCCTCCTGAGGTTGAAGAGGCGCTGCTGCGCCTTCTTCACAATGCTGTCTGTGTGAGTGGACCAATTCAGTTTGTCTGTGATGTGTATGCCGAGGAACTTAAAACTTGCTGATATTAACTGTAATCTCCTATGCTGATATTAACTGTAATCTCCTATACTGATATTAACTGTAATCTCCTGTGCTGATATTCATTTTGATGAATGAAGTACTGATTGACATTTGTTTTCATTTGATACGGCTATGTTAGGGTGTTGGGAATACTGTGAAAGCGCATGTATATTTGTTAATTAAGGGATTAAATATTACGAGACAATTTTTATTTTTTTATTTTTTATTTCACCTTTATTTAACCAGGTAGGCTAGTTGAGAACAAGTTCTCATTTGCAACTGTGACCTGGCCAAGATAAAGCATAGCAGTGTGAACAGACAACACAGAGTTACACATGGAGTAAACAATTAACAAGTCAATAACACAAAAGTCTATATACATTGTGTGCAAAAGGCATGAGGAGGTAGGCGAATAATTACAATTTAGCAGATGAACACTGGAGTGATAAATGATCAGATGATCATGTACAGGTAGAGATATTGGTCTGCAAAAGAGCAGAAAATAAAATAAATATAAACAGTATGGGGAAGAGGTGGGCTATTTACCGATAGGTTAGCTGCTCAGATAGCAGATGTTTGAAGTTGGTGAGGGAGATAAAAGTCTCCAACTTCAGCGATTTTTGCAATTCGTTCCAGTCACAGGGAGCAGAGAACTGGAACGAAAGGCGGCCAAATGAGGTGTTGGCTTTAGGGATGATCAAGAGATGTTGGTTAAAGATTAAGTTATATCCTTGGCTTTTAGATTTCCCTCATTGAGAGTACATCGTTGAGGAAAATTAGAAGAATTATCACAGCACCTGTAATTGCTAGAAATATCTGAATTTAATTTAATTGACAATATGATTTAACTTGTATCTTATGTTGAAGTGTATCTGTTTCATAACATGTTGTTTTCTTAGTTGGGTGGCCGGTTAGGGACGCTGTTTCCAGTCAGATGAATAGGGGTGATGTGGTTGTTTTGCAAGGTCTTTGGTTCCTAGCTTGATGGATTTGGACAGAGGACAACAGAGGTCATGATTTCTGTTACAGTAGTTCACATGAATGGTTACTGAATCTCTTGTGGTTGATTATGATGAAAGATTCCTGTATTCTGACGACCTCTCACTACCTGCTGTTAGGACCATATTCTAACTACAGCTGCCCTCCATGTCACTGTCACATCCATTCTCCCTCCTTATCACTGTCACCTCTATCTATCCTTCTAAATAAACTCTAGGCATTTATTTACCTGTGTGTTTTGGTCACCTGGTGATTGGTCACAATCTGGTGGAATGATGTCACAAAAGAAATAGAATCCATTTCTATAGATTCTATCATAGAGATTCTACTCATTACTATTCTAATTCCTAATTCTATGGCTGGATCAATATGATGTCACAATGATAATTATCAAAATTATGTGGTGTCAGATTCATAAAGACATCACACTGAGTGATGTCATCAGGTGGTGTCAAAAAGGTCTGATGCCCCATTTTGTTTCAGAAGGTCATATTTAAGTCAAAATGCTTGATGTTACAGGGAATGATGGCAGTGTTGTCACAGTATGGGACTTAAAATTGGTTTTGTCATAGTGTTTTATTGCATGATGAAGGTCATAATTTGCATCACACAGGTACTAATGTTGTGTTCAAGACAATTGGGAACGAGGTAAAATCATGACGTCAGTGAGCTTCAGGCTAGAAAGTCTGAGCTCTAGAAAGATGCCAGAGTTAGCAGTTCGTTCAAAGATATTTTTTTTCCCCCAGTCGGAGCTCATTTTTTCAGAGTTCCCAGTTGTCTTGAACGCACTGAAGTCAGAAGTCGAAGATTTCAGAGTTCCCAGTTGTCTTGAACGCACTGAAGTCGGAACTCCGAAATCTTCGACTTCCCAGTTGTCTTGAACGCACTGAAGTCAGAAGCCAAAGATTTCGGAGTTCCCAGTTGTCTTGAACGCACTGAAGTCAGAAGTCGAAGATTTCGGAGTTCCCAGTTGTCTTGAACGCACTGAAGTCAGAAGTCGAAGATTTCGGAGTTCCCAGTTGTCTTGAACGCACTGAAGTCAGAAGTCGAAGATTTCGGAGTTCCCAGTTGTTTTGAACGCAGCAAAAGCCCACAAGGTAAGGACGGTTACTGGATAAGTGCAACCACACCCTTCCGCGCTTTAGGGTGTTCGGACTAATGGAGAGCATTTAGATCACCTTTGTGAAGTCTGAAAAGTGCGTTGCATTAATGGGGATGAAAAGGTTCAGGTTTGCGCCGACATGTCGACTGCACGAACGTTACAAAAATCACGTGATCAAAAGGTCATGAAGTTTTGACTGCGTGGTTGTTCTTCGCCAACTCCATCCTGCAGGCGTCGCCTGTGTTGTGGGAGGGTCTATTGTCAACCAATCATTATGGTGTTGTTGTTTTTTGTTCGACCAATCCGAGCGTGACCAAAGACGACTGAAACAGGAACTAACTTTGCAGGGATTCATGTAGCCTATACAACGGATATATACCAAATGAATGTGACGTTTGATGCTCTCTCACTGATTTACTGTACAATGTATATTATTATTTTATGATTTCAGTTTCTGAGTGTGTGGTCTGGAGGGGGTTGGGAAATGTTTATCTCAACATTCTAAAGAAACACTTTTAATAAACAATGGCAACGCTGCCATGTTGATCTGAGCCTTGCCGTTTCGTTTGTCGCAGATGCACTTCCCATCCAATTCACTCTTCGACTTTGGTCTACAGTCGGTTGCTTGAGCCCTACCAATCAAACGCACCCACCCGTTGACGTGTTGGAATGAGAGGTCCCTGTCTACAGTCGGTAGCTTGAGCCCTACCAATCAAACGCACCCACCCGTTGACGTGTTGGAATGAGAGGTCCCTGTCTACAGTCGGTTGCTTGAGCCCTACCAATCAAACGCACCCACCCGTTGACGTGTTGGAATGAGTGGTCCCTGTCTACAGTCGGTTGCTTGAGCCCTACCAATCAAACGCACCCACCCGTTGACGTGTGTTGGAATGAGAGGTCCCTGTCTACAGTCGGTTGCTTGAGCCCTACCAATCAAACGCACCCACCCGTTGACGTGTGTTGGAATGAGAGGTCCCTGTCTACAGTCGGTTGCTTGAGCCCTACCAATCAAACGCACCCACACGTTGACGTGTGTTGGAATGAGAGGTCCCTGTCTACAGTCGGTTGCTTGAGCCCTACCAATCAAACGCACCCACCCGTTGACGTGTGTTGGAATGCGAGGTCCCTGTCTACAGTCGGTTGCTTGAGCCCTACCAATCAAACGCACCCACCCGTTGACGTGTGTTGGAATGAGAGGTCCCTGTCTACAGTCGGTTGCTTGAGCCCTACCAATCAAACGCACCCACCCGTTGACGTGTGTTGGAATGAGAGGTCCCTGTCTACAGTCGGTTGCTTGAGCCCTACCAATCAAACGCACCCACCCGTTGACGTGTGTTGGAATGAGAGGTCCCTGTCTACAGTCGGTTGCTTGAGCCCTACCAATCAAACGCACCCACCCGTTGACGTGTGTTGGAATGAGAGGTCCCTGTCTACAGTCGGTTGCTTGAGCCCTACCATTCAAACGCACCCACCCGTTGACGTGTGTTGGAATGAGAGGTCCCTGTCTACAGTCGGTTGCTTGAGCCCTACCAATCAAACGCACCCACCCGTTGACGTGTGTTGGAATGAGAGGTCCCTGTCTACAGTCGGTTGCTTGAGCCCTACCAATCAAACGCACCCACACGTTGACGTGTGTTGGAATGAGAGGTCCCTGTCTACAGTCGGTTGCTTGAGCCCTACCAATCAAACGCACCCACACGTTGACGTGCGTTGGAATGAGAGGTCCCTGTCTACAGTCGGTTGCTTGAGCCCTACCAATCAAACGCACCCACCCGTTGACGTGTGTTGGAATGAGAGGTCCCTGTCTACAGTCGGTTGCTTGAGCCCTACCAATCAAACGCACCCACCCGTTGATGTGTGTTGGAATGAGAGGTCCCTGTCTACAGTCGGTTGCTTGAGCCCTACCAATCAAACGCACCCACCCGTTGACGTGTTGGAATGAGTGGTCCCTGTCTACAGTCGGTTGCTTGAGCCCTACCAATCAAACGCACCCACCCGTTGACGTGTGTTGGAATGAGAGGTCCCTGTCTACAGTCGGTTGCTTGAGCCCTACCAATCAAACGCACCCACCCGTTGACGTGTGTTGGAATGAGAGGTCCCTGTCTACAGTCGGTTGCTTGAGCCCTACCAATCAAACGCACCCACACGTTGACGTGTGTTGGAATGAGAGGTCCCTGTCTACAGTCGGTTGCTTGAGCCCTACCAATCAAACGCACCCACCCGTTGACGTGTGTTGGAATGCGAGGTCCCTGTCTACAGTCGGTTGCTTGAGCCCTACCAATCAAACGCACCCACCCGTTGACGTGTGTTGGAATGAGAGGTCCCTGTCTACAGTCGGTTGCTTGAGCCCTACCAATCAAACGCACCCACCCGTTGACGTGTGTTGGAATGAGAGGTCCCTGTCTACAGTCGGTTGCTTGAGCCCTACCAATCAAACGCACCCACCCGTTGACGTGTGTTGGAATGAGAGGTCCCTGTCTACAGTCGGTTGCTTGAGCCCTACCAATCAAACGCACCCACCCGTTGACGTGTGTTGGAATGAGAGGTCCCTGTCTACAGTCGGTTGCTTGAGCCCTACCAATCAAACGCACCCACCCGTTGACGTGTGTTGGAATGAGAGGTCCCTGTCTACAGTCGGTTGCTTGAGCCCTACCATTCAAACGCACCCACCCGTTGACGTGTGTTGGAATGAGAGGTCCCTGTCTACAGTCGGTTGCTTGAGCCCTACCAATCAAACGCACCCACCCGTTGACGTGTGTTGGAATGAGAGGTCCCTGTCTACAGTCGGTTGCTTGAGCCCTACCAATCAAACGCACCCACACGTTGACGTGTGTTGGAATGAGAGGTCCCTGTCTACAGTCGGTTGCTTGAGCCCTACCAATCAAACGCACCCACACGTTGACGTGCGTTGGAATGAGAGGTCCCTGTCTACAGTCGGTTGCTTGAGCCCTACCAATCAAACGCACCCACCCGTTGACGTGTGTTGGAATGAGAGGTCCCTGTCTACAGTCGGTTGCTTGAGCCCTACCAATCAAACGCACCCACCCGTTGATGTGTGTTGGAATGAGAGGTCCCTGTCTACAGTCGGTTGCTTGAGCCCTACCAATCAAACGCACCCACCCGTTGATGTGTGTTGGAATGAGAGGTCCCTGTCTACAGTCGGTTGCTTGAGCCCTACCAATCAAACGCACCCACCCGTTGACGTGTGTTGGAATGAGAGGTCCCTGTCTACAGTCGGTTGCTTGAGCCCTACCAATCAAACGCACCCACCCGTTGACGTGTGTTGGAATGAGAGGTCCCTGTCTACAGTTTGTAGGGGGTTGCAGGAGATCTCAGTTCTGTCTGAGGGAGACTCAATTAGGCTGCATTATTCATGCGAGGTGTCCCCTTGGAGGGTTGTGATGAGGAGTCTTCCTGGAGGTCGACTGGCTCATTAAACCGTAACAAGGCGGTCTGACCACACACACAACATCCCCACGAGCTGAAATCCAGACACATACACTTTGCTATCCGTCAACAACATGCCGTCAGCAGAGGGCGATAGAGGAATGCGTTCTCTGAATTATTTATTGGCCTCATGCTGGCTTTCCTTCTCTCATCCTCACCTTAGGGGCGTGTCTGTGTTTCTGTCTGTCTATTTCTCTCTCTCTCTCTCTCTGTCTTTATTTCCTTCTGTCTTATTTCTCTCTTTCATTCTCTATTTCTCTCTCTCTTTCTGTCTCTTTCATTCTCTGTCTTATTTCTCTCTCTGTCTTTATTTCATTATCTTTCTATTTCTCTCTCGGTCTTTATTTCATTATCTTTCTATTTCTCTCTCTTTATTTCATTATCTTTCTATTTCTCTCTCTGTCTTTATTTCATTGTCTTTATTTCATTATCTTTCTATTTCTCTCTCTGTCTTATTTCTCTCTCGGTCTTTATTTCATTATCTTTCTATTTCTCTCTCTGTCTTTATTTCATTATCTTTCTATTTCTCTCTCTGTCTTTATTTCATTATCTTTCTATTTCTCTCTCTTTATTTCATTATCTTTATTTCATTATCTTTATTTCATTATCTTTCTATTTCTCTCTCTTTATTTCATTATCTTTATTTCATTATCTTTCTATTTCTCTCTCTTTATTTCATTATCTTTCTGTTTCTCTCTCTCTCTTTATTTCATTATCTTTCTGTTTCTCTCTCGGTCTTTATTTCATTGTCTTTATTTCATTATCTTTCTGTTTCTCTCTCTCTCTTTATTTCATTATCTTTCTGTTTCTCTCTCTGTCTTTATTTCATTATCTTTCTGTTTCTCTCTCTGTCTTTATTTCATTATCTTTCTGTTTCTCTCTCTGTCTTTATTTCATTATCTTTCTATTTCTCTCTCGGTCTTTATTTCATTATCTTTCTATTTCTCTCTCTGTCTTTATTTCCTTCTGTCTTATTTCTCTCTTTCATTCTCTATTTCTCTCTCTCTTTCTGTCTCTTTCATTCTCTGTCTTATTTCTCTCTCTGTCTTTATTTCATTATCTTTCTATTTCTCTCTCGGTCTTTATTTCATTATCTTTCTATTTCTCTCTCTGTCTTTATTTCATTATCTTTCTATTTCTCTCTCTGTCTTTATTTCATTATCTTTCTATTTCTCTCTCTGTCTTTATTTCATTGTCTTTATTTCATTATCTTTCTGTTTCTCTCTCTGTCTTTATTTCATTATCTTTCTATTTCTCTCTCTGTCTTTATTTCATTCTCTTTCTATTTCTCTCTCCCCCCTTTCTGTCTTATTTCTCTCTTTCATTCTCTATTTCTCTCTCCCCCCTTTCTGTCTTATTTCTCTCTCTCTCTTTCTGTCTTATTTCTTTCTCCCCTTTCTGTCTTATTTCTCTCTCCCCCTTTCTGTCTTATTTCTCCCTTTCATTCTCTGTCTGTTTGTGTTGCTAAAGGGATGTTTCTGTCCATAGAGATGCTCAGGCAGACATACTGTAAAGAATAGTGGTGCTCTCATGTCTCCCGGCAGGAAGAAAAGCCGTTTCCTGTTTCTTTCTACCTCACGGTTGACGATACATACGAACTGCTGCTTCTTCTAATTAGGGTGTAATTTAATTCAACCTGCACTGCTGAGAAATACATAACAAATGACCAGTTCAGGTGAAATCACAAAACTGAAAAGGATGTGTTAAATAACAACATAAATAATGTGTTGACATCAGAAGACTGATGTCCAGTATTTCTATGAAATAAGACCTATAATTAATCAATTCATTAGAATTTAAGTTCAATCGTTTAACCCCCCCCCCCCCCCCCCAAAAAAAAAAGAAAATGGTAGGGGAGAGTTGAGCCACCCCTTGTTACTAGGAAACCATAAACAAAATCATGTGACCAAATATTTAGGAAGAGGTCATCATTTCATGGGAGTCTGTGAAGGAAGAAACCACATGGGGGGGGGGGGAACAAAGAGGTTAGCAAGTTAGATCAACTACAACAACAACATACTTTCACCAAGTCTTGTGTTTTATAGGTATCTAAACCAATGTAGATAATTTTAAGACTGTTTTATTACGTCACTTGGGATCTCCTTAAGCTACGATTTGAGGTCCTAAACGTAGCAAAGTGCATCCTCGGCTCAGGATGATGACATCATTCTCTGAGGAAATAGGAAGCTTCTTTTTTTTTGTAAACGGTCGGTTTGCGATACAAGTCTGAAGCGGTTTGGAAGTGTTATTTCTCCAATTGATGGTTTGTCCACAAATCCGAAATAGGAAGAGAGTCAACAACATTATTTGGGTATGAGTTAACAGAACACGATTTTCACAGTTACTTTAAACCCCTGTTTTAAAGACTACGCCGCGGGGTTAAAGGTCAACTCCATTACAATTCCAGTCGATTCAGGAAGTACACTTGAAAGTCCAAAAATTTGGAATTGGAATTTGGTTAACTTTCGGAAGTGATTGGAATTGAAATGGAATTGACCCTGCTCCCCAGGCCAGAAGTCCTATATGTGAAGAATTCCCTCTTCATTCACTTCTTAGTAGCTGTGGAAATCTCATTCACTGATTCAACATCATTCTAGATTTTCTATTTTGTGTCGCTAAGTACCTCAGCTCAGAAAATTAAGAATCAAGATTTTTTTTCAGCCGATCATTAGTACAAAGAGAGTGTGTGTGTGGGGGGGGGTCATGACATTTTCGACGGCATATTTCACCACTCCTCATTCCCTAGGGAACTGTCGGTACCTCTCCCCCAGAACAACCCCGCCTCTCTCTCTAATCGCTCTTTCCCAGCATGCAGTCGCTTCGTACCGGATTCCCCCGGGCGTTGCCATGGAAACAGACCTCTGTCAGGTTGCTCCTGCCTGAACACTCCCGATGCGTTCAGATTCGCTCTGACAGCATCTGGCTGAGTTGCCCACACATGTAACCCCTGTCCAGCCAATCAGATGTCTAGAGCCCCCCCCCACCACCACCCCGCTCTGTGGCCTGTCTCCCCCCATTTCACCCGGCCCCCTTACCATCCTTGGTGAGACAGTGCAGGAGGTAACGGTGGAGGATTGGAGCCGGTGGGGGATTGGAGCCGGTGGGGGTTTGGAGCCGTTGGGGGTTTGGAGCCGGTGGGGGATTGGAGCCGGTGGGGGATTGGAGCCGGTGGGGGATTGGAGCCGGTGGGGGATTGGAGTCGGTGGGGATTGGAGCCGGTGGGGATTGGAGCCGGTGGGGGATTGGAGCCGGTGGGGGATTGGAGCCGGTGGGGATTGGAGCCGGTGGGGGATTGGAGCCGGTGGGGGATTGGAGCCGGTGGGGGATTGGAGCCGGTGGGGGATTGGAGCCGGTGGGGGATTGGAGCCGGTGGGGGATTGGAGCCGGTGGGGGATTGGAGCCGGTGGGGGATTGGAGCCGGTGGGGATTGGAGCCGGTGGGGGATTGGAGCCGGTGGGGATTGGAGCCGGTGGGGGATTGGAGCCGGTGGGGGATTGGAGCCGGTGGGGGTTTGGAGCCGGTGGGGATTGGAGCCGGTGGAGGTTTGGAGCCGGTGGGGGTTTGGAGCCGGTGGGGATCACTGTTCTCTCCTGGTATGTCTGTCTGGTTCACTGTGTGTTGTCTCCTCCTGGTCTGTCTGGTTCACTGTGTGTTGTCTGTCTGGATCACTGTGTGTTGTCTGTCTGGTCTGTCTGGTTCACTGTGTGTTGTCTCCTCCTGGTTTGTCTGGTTCACTGTGTGTTGTCTCCTCCTGGTCTGTCTGGTTCACTGTGTGTTGTCTCCTCCTGGTCTGTCTCCTCCTGGTCTGTCTGATTCACTGTGTGTTGTCTGTCTGGTCTGTCTGGTTCACTGTGTGTTGTCTGTCTGGTTTGTCTGGTTCACTGTGTGTTGTCTCCTCCTGGTCTGTCTGTTTCACTGTGTGTTGTCTCCTCCTGGTCTGTCTGGTTCACTGTGTGTTGTCTGTCTGGTTTGTCTGGTTCACTGTGTGTTGTCTCCTCCTGGTTTGTCTGGTTCACTGTGTGTTGTCTCCTCCTGGTCTGTCTCCTCCTGGTCTGTCTGGTTCACTGTGTGTTGTCTGTCTGGTCTGTCTGGTTCACTGTGTGTTGTCTGTCTGTTTTGTCTGGTTCACTGTGTGTTGTCTCCTCCTGGTCTGTCTGTTTCACTGTGTGTTGTCTCCTCCTGGTCTGTCTGGTTCACTGTGTGTTGTCTGTCTGGTTTGTCTGGTTCACTGTGTGTTGTCTCCTCCTGGTCTGTCTGTTTCACTGTGTGTTGTCTCCTCCTGGTCTGTCTGGTTCACTGTGTGTTGTCTGTCTGGTCTGTCTGGTTCACTGTGTGTTGTCTGTCTGGTTTGTCTGGTTCACTGTGTGTTGTCTCCTCCTGGTCTGTCTGGTTCACTGTGTGTTGTCTGTCTGGTCTGTCTGGTTCACTGTGTGTTGTCTGTCTGGTCTGTCTGGTTCACTGTGTGTTGTCTCCTCCTGGTCTGTCTGTTTCACTGTGTGTTGTCTCCTCCTGGTCTGTCTGGTTCACTGTGTATTGTCTGTCTGGTCTGTCTGGTTCACTGTGTGTTGTCTGTCTGGTCTGTCTGGTTCACTGTGTGTTGTCTCCTCCTGGTCTGTCTGGTTCACTGTGTGTTGTCTGTCTGGTCTGTCTGGTTCACTGTGTGTTGTCTGTCTGGTCTGTCTGGTTCACTGTGTGTTGTCTCCTCCTGGTCTGTCTGTTTCACTGTGTGTTGTCTCCTCCTGGTCTGTCTGGTTCACTGTGTGTTGTCTGTCTGGTCTGTCTGGTTCACTGTGTGTTGTCTGTCTGGTCTGTCTGGTTCACTGTGTGTTGTCTCCTCCTGGTCTGTCTGGTTCACTGTGTGTTGTCTGTCTGGTCTGTCTGGTTCACTGTGTGTTGTCTGTCTGGTCTGTCTGGTTCACTGTGTGTTGTCTCCTCCTGGTCTGTCTGTTTCACTGTGTGTTGTCTCCTCCTGGTCTGTCTGGTTCACTGTGTGTTGTCTGTCTGGTCTGTCTGGTTCACTGTGTGTTGTCTGTCTGGTCTGTCTGGTTCACTGTGTGTTGTCTGTCTGGTCTGTCTGGTTCACTGTGTGTTGTCTCCTCCTGGTCTGTCTGGTTCACTGTGTGTTGTCTCCTCCTGGTCTGTCTGGTTCACTGTGTGTTGTCTCCTCCTGGTCTGTCTGGTTCACTGTGTTTTGTCTGTCTGGTCTGTCTGGTTCACTGTGTGTTGTCTGTCTGTTTTGTCTGGTTCACTGTGTGTTGTCTCCTCCTGGTCTGTCTGGTTCACTGTGTGTTGTCTCCTCCTGGTCTGTCTGGTTCACTGTGTGTTGTCTGTCTGGTCTGTCTGGTTCACTGTGTGTTGTCTCCTCCTGTCCCAGCCCCAGACATACTGACATCATCAAATTAATCACTAGCTCTGTGAGTGATCAGGTGCAATTTGACTCACAATACACACACACACACACACACACACACACACACACACACACACACACACATTAGCTGCTTTAATCAATATGTAGTTGATGACCCCAGTGAGACAAATGGGTGCTGAGGGATTGTGGGAGCCTGAGTAAGATCTGTTCATTGGTCCTTTTCTGTTCTCGGTCACTAGGAAGAACAGAGGTCTCACTGCCACATCTCTCCCATCTCTACAGGGGGAAGGGGTATCTTGCAGTCGCCAGGCCCTCTTGTGACAGACAGGCCGTTTTGGAGACGTGCTTTTAAGTGCCTCCCCCCCCCCCCCCCCCCCCCCCCAAATCTATAAGATGTGCTCCTCTGGAATTCTGTCTTGGATTTAAGGAATGTCTATGGTTGGGCACAGTGGAGGGGGAGGGGGGGGGGGGTTGAGAAGACCCGTACATTGATCCTCAAACACCCCCAGGAGTGTTCAATCTCCCCTTCAACCACTTCAGACACTTTCCAGAAGAAGTAGTCAATCAAAAGGCTGGGTGGGTGTGGACGGGCTCAGTCACTGCCACAACTCTCTCAATCTCGCTCACCTCTCCCATCTCTACAGGGGGAAGGGGTATCTTGCAGTCGCCAGGCCCCCCCCTGTACTTCAGATTCCTGTATAGCCAGGGAGGTGAACAACCCTCTCCCGCTGTCAGATCAGAGATTATCCTGTCTGGGTCCTCGTGTGATCGATGTGGTAAAACCTCAACACAGACTAGTATAATTCACTATTATGGTGCAGTTATAAAGATGTGTAATATTTGTCTTCATTAATCCGGTATAATGTACAGTACCAGTCAAGAGGTTCGGACACATTACTCATCTCATATGTAAATACTGTATTTTATACCATCTATTGCATCTTGCCTATGCCGCTCGGTCATTGCTCATCCATATATTTATATATTCTTAATCCATCCCTTTAGATGTGTGTGTGTATTAGGTAGTTGTTGTGGAATTGTTAGATTACTTGTTAGATATTACTGCACTGTTGGGAACTAGAAGCACAAGCATTTCACTACACTCGCAATAATATCTGCTAACCATGTGTATGTGACCATTAACATCTGCTAACCATGTGACCAGTAACATCTGCTAACCATGTGACCAATAACATCTGCTAACCATGTGACCAATAACATCTGCTAACCATGTGTATGTGACCAATAACATCTGCTAACCATGTGTATGTGACCAATAACATCTGCTAACCATGTGACCAGTAACATCTGCTAACCATGTGACCAATAACATCTGCTAACCATGTGACCATTAACATCTGCTAACCATGTGTATGTGACCAATAACATCTGCTAACCATGTGTATGTGACCAATAACATCTGCTAACCATGTGACCAATAACATCTGCTAACCATGTGTAAGTGACCAATAACATCTACTAACCATGTGACCAATAACATCTGCTAACCATGTGACCAATAACATCTGCTAACCATGTGACCAATAACATCTGCTAACCATGTGACCAATAACATCTGCTAACCATGTGTATGTGACCAATAACATCTGCTAACCATGTGTATGTAACCATTAACATCTGCTAACCATGTGTATGTGACCAATAACATCTGCTAACCATGTGACCAATAACATCTGATAACCATGTGACCCTTAACATCTGATAACCATGTGACCAATAACATCTGATAACCATGTGTATGTGACCCTTAACATCTGCTAACCATGTGTATGTGACCAATAACATCTGCTAACCATGTGTATGTGACCAATAACATCTGCTAACCATGTGACCAATAACATCTGATAACCATGTGTATGTGACCATTAACATCTGCTAACCATGTGACCATTAACAACTGCTAACCAATGTGTATGTGACCATTAACATCTGCTAACCATGTGACCATTAACATCTGATAACCATGTGTAAGTGACCAATAACATCTGATAACCATGTGTATGTAACCATTAACATCTGCTAACCATGTGTATGTGACCAATAACATCTGCTAACCATGTGTATGTGACCAATAACATCTGCTAACCATGTGTATGTGACCAATAACATATGCTAACCATGTGTATGTGACCAATAACATCTGCTAACCATGTGTATGTGACCAATAACATCTGCTAACCATGTGTATGTGACCATTAACATCTGTTAACCATGTGTATGTGACCAATAACATCTGCTAACCATGTGTATGTGACCAATAACATCTGCTAACCATGTGTATGTGACCAATAACATCTGCTAACCATGTGTATGTGACCATTAACATCTGCTAACCATGTGTATGTGACCAATAACATCTGCTAACCATGTGACCAATAACATCTGCTAACCATGTGTATGTGACCAATAACATCTGCTAACAATGTGTATGTGACCAATAACATCTGCTAACCATGTGTATGTGACCAATAACATCTGCTAACCATGTGTATGTGACCAATAACATCTGCTAACCATGTGTATGTGACCAATAACATCTGCTAACCATGTGTATGTGACCAATAACATCTGCTAACCATGTGTATGTGACCAATAACATCTGCTAACCATGTGTATGTGACCAATAACATCTGCTAACCATGTGTATGTGACCAATAACATCTGCTAACCATGTGTATGTGACCAATAACATCTGCTAACCATGTGTATGTGACCAATAACATCTGTTAACCATGTGTATGTGACCAATAACATCTGCTAACCATGTGTATGTGACCAATAACATCTGCTAACCATGTGTATGTGACCAATAACATCTGCTAACCATGTGTAAGTGACCAATAACATCTGCTAACCATGTGTAAGTGACCAATAACATCTGCTAACCATGTGACCAATAACATCTGCTAACCATGTGTATGTGACCAATAACATCTGCTAACCATGTGTATGTGACCAATAACATCTGCTAACCATGTGTATGTGACCAATAACATCTGCTAACCATGTGTAAGTGACCAATAACATCTGCTAACCATGTGACCAATAACATCTGCTAACCATGTGACCAATAACATATGTTAACCATGTGACCAATAACATCTGCTAACCATGTGACCAATAACATCTGCTAACCATGTGACCAATAACATCTGTTAACCATGTGACCAATAACATCTGCTAACCATGTGTAAGTGACCAATAACATCTGCTAACCATGTGACCAATAACATCTGTTAACCATGTGACCAATAACATCTGTTAACCATGTGACCAATAACATCTGCTAACCATGTGACCAATAACATCTGCTAACCATGTGACCAATAACATCTGCTAACCATGTGTAAGTGACCAATAACATCTGCTAACCATGTGACCAATAACATCTGTTAACCATGTGACCAATAACATCTGTTAACCATGTGACCAATAACATCTGCTAACCATGTGACCAATAACATCTGCTAACCATGTGACCAATAACATCTGCTAACCATGTGTAAGTGACCAATAACATCTGCTAACCATGTGACCAATAACATCTGCTAACCATGTGACCAATAACATCTGTTAACCATGTGACCAATAACATCTGCTAACCATGTGACCAATAACATCTGCTAACCATGTGACCAATAACATCTGCTAACCATGTGACCAATAACATCTGTTAACCATGTGACCAATAACATCTGCTAACTATGTGTATGTGACCAATAACATCTGCTAACCATGTGTATGTGACCAATAACATCTGCTAACCATGTGTATGTGACCAATAACATCTGCTAACCATGTGTATGTGACCATTAACATCTGTTAACCATGTGTATGTGACCAATAACATCTGCTAACCATGTGTATGTGACCAATAACATCTGCTAACCATGTGTATGTGACCAATAACATCTGCTAACCATGTGTATGTGACCAATAACATCTGTTAACCATGTGTATGTGACCAATAACATCTGTTAACCATGTGTATGTGACCAATAACATCTGTTAACCATGTGTATGTGACCAATAACATCTGCTAACCATGTGTATGTGACCAATAACATCTGCTAACCATGTGTATGTGACCAATAACATCTGCTAACCATGTGTATGTGACCATTAACATCTGCTAACCATGTGTATGTGACCAATAACATCTGTTAACCATGTGTATGTGACCAATAACATCTGTTAACCATGTGTATGTGACCAATAACATCTGCTAACCATGTGTATGTGACCAATAACATCTGCTAACCATGTGTATGTGACCAATAACATCTGCTAACCATGTGTATGTGACCAATAACATCTGCTAACCATGTGTATGTGACCAATAACATCTGCTAACCATGTGTATGTGACCAATAACATCTGCTAACCACGTGTATGTGACCATTAACATCTGTTAACCACGTGTATGTGACCAATAACATCTGCTAACCATGTGTATGTGACCAATAACATCTGCTAACCATGTGTATGTGACCAATAACATCTGCTAACCATGTGTATGTGACCAATAACATCTGTTAACCATGTGTATGTGACCAATAACATCTGTTAACCATGTGTATGTGACCAATAACATCTGTTAACCATGTGTATGTGACCAATAACATCTGCTAACCATGTGTATGTGACCAATAACATCTGCTAACCATGTGTATGTGACCATTAACATCTGCTAACCATGTGTATGTGACCAATAACATCTGTTAACCATGTGTATGTGACCAATAACATCTGTTAACCATGTGTATGTGACCAATAACATCTGTTAACCATGTGTATGTGACCAATAACATCTGCTAACCATGTGTATGTGACCAATAACATCTGCTAACCATGTGTATGTGACCAATAACATCTGCTAACCATGTGTATGTGACCAATAACATCTGCTAACCATGTGTATGTGACCAATAACATCTGCTAACCATGTGTATGTGACCAATAACATCTGCTAACCATGTGTATGTGACCAATAACATCTGCTAACCATGTGTATGTGACCAATAACATCTGCTAACCATGTGTATGTGACCAATAACATCTGCTAACCATGTGTATGTGACCAATAACATCTGCTAACCATGTGTATGTGACCAATAACATCTGCTAACCATGTGTATGTGACCATTAACATCTGCTAACCATGTGTATGTGACCAATAACATCTACTAACCATGTGACCAATAACATCTGTTAACCATGTGTATGTGACCAATAACATCTGCTAACCATGTGTATGTGACCAATAACATCTGTTAACCATGTGTATGTGACCAATAACATCTGTTAACCATGTGTATGTGACCAATAACATCTGCTAACCATGTGTATGTGACCAATAACATCTGCTAACCATGTGTATGTGACCAATAACATCTGTTAACCATGTGTATGTGACCAATAACATCTGTTAACCATGTGTATGTGACCAATAACATCTGCTAACCATGTGTAAGTGACCAATAACATCTGCTAACCATGTGTATGTGACCAATAACATCTGCTAACCATGTGACCAATAACATCTGATAACCATGTGTATGTGACCATTAACATCTGCTAACCATGTGTATGTGACCAATAACATCTACTAACCATGTGACCAATAACATCTGTTAACCATGTGTATGTGACCAATAACATCTGTTAACCATGTGTATGTGACCAATAACATCTGCTAACCATGTGTAAGTGACCAATAACATCTGTTAACCATGTGTATGTGACCAATAACATCTGTTAACCATGTGTATGTGACCAATAACATCTGCTAACCATGTGTATGTGACCAATAACATCTGATAACCATGTGTATGTGACCAATAACATCTGCTAACCATGTGTAAGTGACCAATAACATCTGCTAACCATGTGTATGTGACCAATAACATCTGCTAACCATGTGTATGTGACCAATAACATCTGATAACCATGTGTATGTGACCAATAACATCTGATAACCATGTGTATGTAACCAATAACATCTGATAACCATGTGTATGTGACCAATAACATCTGCTAACCATGTGACCAATAACATCTGATAACCATGTGTATGTGACCAATAACATCTGATAACCATGTGTATGTAACCAATAACATCTGATAACCATGTGTATGTGACCAATAACATCTGCTAACCATGTGTATGTGACCAATAACATCTGCTAACCATGTGTATGTGACCAATAACATCTGCTAACCATGTGTATGTGACCAATAACATCTGCTAACCATGTGACCAATAACATCTGATAACCATGTGTATGTGACCAATAACATCTGATAACCATGTGTATGTAACCAATAACATCTGATAACCATGTGTATGTGACCAATAACATCTGCTAACCATGTGACCAATAACATCTGATAACCATGTGACCAATAACATCTGATAACCATGTGTATGTAACCAATAACATCTGATAACCATGTGTATGTGACCAATAACATCTGCTAACCATGTGACCAATAACATCTGATAACCATGTGTATGTGACCAATAACATCTGATAACCATGTGTATGTAACCAATAACATCTGATAACCATGTGTATGTGACCAATAACATCTGCTAACCATGTGTATGTGACCAATAACATCTGCTAACCATGTGTATGTGACCAATAACATCTGCTAACCATGTGTATGTGACCAATAACATCTGCTAACCATGTGACCAATAACATCTGATAACCATGTGTATGTGACCAATAACATCTGATAACCATGTGTATGTAACCAATAACATCTGATAACCATGTGTATGTGACCAATAACATCTGCTAACCATGTGACCAATAACATCTGATAACCATGTGACCAATAACATCTGATAACCATGTGTATGTAACCAATAACATCTGCTAACCATGTGTATGTGACCAATAACATCTGCTAACCATGTGACCAATAACATCTGATAACCATGTGTATGTGACCAATAACATCTGATAACCATGTGTATGTAACCAATAACATCTGATAACCATGTGTATGTGACCAATAACATCTGCTAACCATGTGTATGTGACCAATAACATCTGCTAACCATGTGTATGTGACCAATAACATCTGCTTACCACGTGTATGTGACCAATAACATCTGCTAACCATGTGACCAATAACATCTGATAACCATGTGTATGTGACCAATAACATCTGATAACCATGTGTATGTAACCAATAACATCTGATAACCATGTGTATGTGACCAATAACATCTGCTAACCATGTGACCAATAACATCTGATTACCATGTGACCAATAACATCTGATAACCATGTGTATGTAACCAATAACATCTGATAACCATGTGTATGTGACCAATAACATCTGCTAACCATGTGACCAATAACATCTGATAACCATGTGACCAATAACATCTGATAACCATGTGTATGTAACCAATAACATCTGATAACCATGTGTATGTAACCAATAACATCTGATAACCATGTGTAAGTTAACAATAAAATGTGATTTTATTTGACCTACTCATTTCAGGGTTTTTCTTTATTTTTACTATTTTCTACTTTGTAGAATAATAATGAAGACATCAAAACTATGAAATAACACATATGGAATCATGTAGTAACTGTGGCCAGTGGTCAGCCAGTGCTGTGATAAGATATTGTGTAAAATAATGAATTTGAAGAATTTATCTCCACTGTATGTTGGTTAGTTAGATAGACAGGTTTTTTTTTTGGAGGAGGAATGAATCTTTACATGTTTCAAATGAACTGGCAATATGCCAACACTCCATTTAACCAATGCATTCAATCCACAGCCATCCAGACACTGTCTGAAATCAGTTGATGACAGGTTTTAGACTAGTTGTAAATGCAGCAAGTACTGATATTGTATCATATAAAATAAAAACACTGTTTTTGCAGCAGTCCTCTACTGGAAGCAGTGTGGAAAGCACCGTGTGTGTGTGTGTGTGTGTGTGTGTGTGTGTGTGTGTGTGTGTGTGTGTGTGTGTGTGTGTGTGTGTGTCCGTCCAGCTGGTCTGAGCCCTTCCCTCAGGAAGCCCCTTGTGAATGATTTTTCAGGAGACAGTCTGAAAGAACAATACTGTGAGAAATCGTGTGGGGGAGGAGGCTGGGTCACTGCACTCAATGAGTTACTGTGTCTGCCTGTCTGTCTGCACTCAATGAGTTACTGTGTCTGTCTGTCTGCACTCAATGAGTTACTGTGTCTGTCTGTCTGTCTGTCTGCACTCAATGAGTTACTGTGTCTGCCTGTCTGTCTGCACTCAATTAGTTACTGTGTCTGCCTGTCTGTCTGCACTCAATGAGTTACTCTGTCTGTATGTCTGTCTGTCTGCACTCAATGAGTTACTGTGTCTGTCTGTTTCTCTGCACTCAATGAGTTTCTGTCTGTCTGTCTGTCTGTCTGTCTGTCTGTCTGCACTCAATGAGTTACTGTGTCTGTCTGTTTCTCTGCACTCAATGAGTTTCTGTCTGTCTGTCTGTCTGTCTGTCTGTCTGTCTGTCTGTCTCTCTGCACTCAATGAGTTACTGAGTGTGTCTGTCTGTCTGCACTCAATGAGTTGCTATGTCTGTCTGTCTGTCTGTCTGTCTGTCTGTCTGTCTGTCTGTCTACACTCAATGAGTTACTGTGTCTGTCTGTTTCTCTGCACTCAATGAGTTTCTGTCTGTCTGTCTGTCTGTCTGTCTGTCTGTCTGTCTGTTTGTCTGTCTGTCTGTCTGTCTCTCTGCACTCAATGAGTTACTGAGTGTGTCTGTCTGTCTGCACTCAATGTGTTACTGAGTGTGTCTGTCTGCCACCAAATGAATGTGTGTATGCTACTGTGTCTAAAGGGCTGGGTTTGGTTGCATGTTTGTGTAGCATGACATGCCAGTGCCAGGCTTATAGGCTCTGATATAATGGAGTGGGGAGACAAATGGCTAGTGATTGAGACAAACTCTCTCTGTGTGTGTGTGTGTGTGTGTGTGTGTGTGTGTGTGTGTGTGTGTGTGTGTGTGTGTGTGTGTGTGGTAATAGATCACCTGGCTCTCTCTCCCACTCACCAGGAATCCCACCAGCACTGAACGTCTTGTATTATAGAGTGTGAATCGACACTAGCGCTGCTTAGACCCAAGGCTTTAGGGAGTGTGCGGGTGAGAGAGTGACAGGGAGAACAGGCACCCCAAAAAATCTGAGGGGGCACAAAATACGTGAGGATGGCTAGGGGCTGGTCCGGAGGTGGGGCTAGCCCCCCACTGACTGTAAATTGAAGAATTTTGCATTTTTCAAACACCTGAAACAACTTTTTCCTGCAATCGAGCCATAATCATTATGCTTAATTCTTTGTCAAATGTATACAGTACCAGTCAAAAGTTTGGACACACCTACTCATTTCAGGGTTTTTCTTTATTTTTACTATTTTCTACATTGTAGAATAATAGTGAAGACATCAAAACTATGAAATAACACATATGGAATCATGTAGTAACCAAAAAAGTGTTAAACAAATCAAAATATATTTATATTTTAGCTTCTTCAAAGTAGCCACCCTTTGCCTTGACAGCTTTGCACAATCTTGGCATTCTCTCAACCAACTTCATGGGGGATGTCACCTGGAATGCATTTCAATTAACAGGTGTTCCATCTTAAAAGTTCATTTGTGGAATTTCTTTCTTTCTTAATTCGTTTGAGCCAATCAGTTGTGTTGTGACAAGGTAGGGGTGGTATACCAGAAGATATCCCTATTTAGTAAAATACCAAGTCCATATTATGGCAAGAACAGCTCAAATAAGCAAAGAGAAACGACCGTCCATCATTACATTAAGACATGAAGGTCAGTCAATACGGAAAATGTAAAAAACTGAAAGTATCTTCAAGTGAAGTCGCAAAAACCATCAAGCACTATGATGAATCTGTCTCTCATGAGGACCACCACAGGAAAGGAAGACCCAGAGTTACCTCTGCTGCAGAGGATAAATTCATTAGAGTTAACTGTCTCTCATGAGGACCGCCACAGGAAAGGAAGACCCAGAGTTACCTCTGCTGCAGAGGATAAGTTCATTAGAGTTAACTGTCTCTCATGAGGACCACCACAGGAAAGGAAGACCCAGAGTTACCTCTGCTGCAGAGGATAAGGTCATTAGAGTTAACTGTCTCTCATGAGGACCGCCACAGGAAAGGAAGACCCAGAGTTACCTCTGCTGCAGACGATAAGTTCATTAGAGTTAACTAGCTCTCATGAGGACCGCCACAGGAAAGGAAGACCCAGAGTTACCTCTGCTGCAGACGATAAGTTCATTAGAGTTAACTGTCTCTCATGGGACCGCCACAGGAAAGGAAGACCCAGAGTTACCTCTGCTGCAGACGATAAGTTCATTAGAGTTAACTAGCTCTCATGAGGACCGCCACAGGAAAGGAAGACCCAGAGTTACCTCTGCTGCAGACGATAAGTTCATTAGAGTTAACTGTCTCTCATGGGACCGCCACAGGAAAGGAAGACCCAGAGTTACCTCTGCTGCAGACGATAAGTTCATTAGAGTTAACTAGCTCTCATGAGGACCGCCACAGGAAAGGAAGACCCAGAGTTACCTCTGCTGCAGACGATACGTTCATTAGAGTTAACTGTCTCTCACGGGACCGCCACAGGAAAGGAAGACCCAGAGTTACCTCTGCTGCAGACGATAAGTTCATTAGAGTTAACTGTCTCTCACGGGACCGCCACAGGAAAGGAAGACCCAGAGTTACCTCTTCTGCAGACGATAAGTTCATTAGAGTTTACCAGCCTCAGAAATTGCAGACGAAATAAATGCCTCACAGAGTGTCTGTTACTTGAACATCTCAACATCAACTGTTCAGAGGAGACTTGCTGCAAAGAAACCACCACTAAAGGACACCAATAATGAGAATAGACTTGCTTGGGCCAAGAAACACGACCAATGGACATTAGACTGGTGGAAACCTGTCCTTTAGTCTGATGAGTCCAAATGTAAGAGTTTTGGTTCCAACCACCGTGTCTTTGTGAGATGCAGAGTAGGTGAACGGATGATCTCCGCATGTGTGGGACCCATCGATCTACGTGCAAGAGGCATCATTACAGTCCCTGGTTCGAATCCAGGCTGTATCATATCCGGCCGTGATTGGGAGTCCCATAGGGCGGCACACAATTGGCCAAGCGTCATCCAGGTTTGGCCGGGGTAGGCCATCATTGTAAATAATAATTTATTCTTAACTGACTTGCCTAGTTAATAAAGGTTAAAAATCGTGAAGCACGGAGGAGGGGGTGTGATGGTGTGGGAGTGCTTTGCTCGTGACACTGTGATTTATTTAGAGTTCAAGGCACACTAAAACAGCATGGCTACCACAGCATTCTGCAGTGATTTGCTATCCCATCTGGTTTGTGCTTAGTGGGACTATCATTTGTTTTTCATCAGGACAATGACCCAACACACCTCCAGGCTGTGTACGGGATATTTGACCAAGACGGAGAGTGATGGAGTGCTGCATCAGACAACCTGGCCTCCACAATCACTCGACCTCAATCCAATTGAGATGGCTTGGGATGAGTTTGACCGCAGAGTGAAGGAAAAACAGCCAACAAGTGCTCAGCATATGTGGGAACTCCTTCAAGACTGTTGGAAAAGCATTCCAAGTGAATTCCAAGAGTGTGCAAAGCTGTCATCAAGGCAAAGGGTGAATACTTTAAAGAATCTAAAATCAAAAATATATTTTGATTTGTTTAACACTTGTTTTTTTTTGGTTACTACATGATTCCATATGTGTTATTTCATAGTTTTGATGTCTTCACTATTATTCTACAATGTAGAAAATAGTAAAAGTAAAGAAAAAACCCTTGAATTAGTGCATCCAAACTTTTAACTGGTACTGTATATATAATTGTTTTAATAGGACAAATCTGAGAGGGCACGACGCCTCTGAGTGAGAGAGGGAGAAAAAGAGGGAGACTGGTGGGATTACACACTTCCCTCTGGCTCACAAAAAAACCCCACTAAACGTTTATACCTATGGCAAAGTGAACTGGTTTTGGCAAGCGGGAACCGTGGGCGGCTCCTTTAAGGGCAGACAGCCCCGGAATGAGAGACCGTGGATCCTACAGTGCAGTGTGCTTCAGAATGGATATGGAGAAAATGTAACGGCGCGGCCGCTAGTCTCCTATCTCTGTCTAACCGCTCCTCGAGAATAATGATATGAAGACAATTAATACATATTATTGGACTTGATTGGAGAACAACAACAACAACAACAGCAATAACAACAAACAACAGAGCAAGGATTGGCTCCCAGACATCAGCGTAGCGCCATGCAGTGAGTCGGACATCGAGGTGAGCGCTGCTGCGTTCATGTTTTCCATTTTGTGACTTCCGACTGTTTGGATGTCGCTGGAAGCAATTTAGCGCACATTCTAGCCTACCTACCTTTATAACCGCCGACCTGTAACCTAGGCTACGTTCCACATTTCATATTATTTCCTAGGCTATGAAAATATTTGCGTCGTGCTTTTAGTGAGGTCAGGTAGCAACGAGAGCGGCAGCTCGGCTCAGCCCTCACTGTGTTCGGTCCAGGTGCTGAAGGATAGCCGTATGTCCAGTCGACTCGCCAACGCGCCTGGTGCTGAAACGCATCCATGTAAAAAAACATTATTTCAACACACGGGTAGCCTGTGGTATAACAGACTCGATTGATGCCGTTCTGAGTACACCTCAGTGATTGATGCGCTTCCTCAGAGAAGCCTCAAGACGTTACCTACTCCGGAGTGAGTGTCGCGGTAAAGGACTTTTCCCTTAATCCATTTTTGTGGACCGAGGGGTAGGTCTGTCGAGGGGTAAAGGTCTCTCTCTGGTCACTGACCATAACAACATTTTGGTCTCCAGCAGTCATTGACAATCACCAGGGTCTGTCTGTGTCCTGGCCCCGCGAATAGAGTCTCTGTTAATAACGGTCATTCATTGACGCGGATTTCGGGATCGGTTCTTTCACGGGTAGAGTCGGCGCTCAGCCATTCAGCAGCCGGTTATTTCTCATTCATGAGTACCGCCACGGTGCGCACATGCTACCACAGCATATCGATTATTCCCATTAATTAAAAGGCATAGGCTACAGTCATATATTTTACAGTTCTTTCTAATTGGTAATGGTTTATATAGGCATACTGTTATATATTTTTTGTTTTGCTTCAATCGCGGCCTGTTTTATTCGATAGACTATGATAAACAGCCCGTGAAGATCAAACAACCATCATGCCACTTCATACATGTCAGTGTAGTGCAACAAGGTATGCTAACCTAGACCTATTCCAAGTTTTTAAAGTGTTGGTTTTGTTGCCAGTCTGTAAAAATGCTCCAGTAGCCTGTCAGTTCACATATTTTATTCTCTGATTATAGCCTATGTGTGCACAGTTCATCTTTATAGTTTCAAGACGAAAAATTAAAAAAAACTTCCACATCTTGCATTTCAGGATGTATTTTTTTTTTTTTTTGTCATCTGTGAAATTAATTTAGTGGGTGAGAGGGACAGGAAGCCGAAACGGGGTCGCGGAATGCGCGTCTCCCACGCTCTATCCTTTATCACGGACATGTGGAGGCACGCTGCACGAAGGCTCACCCTCAGCTCGCTCAATATTTACATTAGCTCTGTTTGTCTCCGTGCCCTTTCTCACCCCCGAGGACATGCTAATTATGTGTGTTTAACATGCACGGTTGCGTGTGGGTTGTTATAAGTGGGTCGTTGTTGCTTGTTTTTACATCACTGGAGGCGCCTGTAGTCTTACACTAGGCACATTCAGAATCAGACGAAAACAAATTATTCCTGAAGGGAGTATTTTTATAATACTGCACTCCTCAAAGGCATAATTTCCATGTTTTTGTGTATTTACTCAGAGTACATTATGCTTGTAGCATGACTCAGTGTTTGGTCATAGAGTAAATTACGCCTGCCCTGACTACTGTCATCGTGTCAGCCCAATCTGGCTCTATCAGGAGTTAAAAGAGAGGCTGTATCAGTGAATGGGGGTTGGGGTGGGGGGTTAGATTTGTTGCTAGGCTACATCCCACTTCTACCAAGAAAGAACATTCCTCTCTCAGACAGTTGGTTGAGAGTCAGGAAGCGCCGGCAGGGTTATCAGAGGTCAGGTCAAAGGTCATAGTGTGTGGTCTGTGATGATGAGGCCAGAGCAGGTGAAGGTTGTATAACTCTGACCCCTGACCCCTTTCTTATCTCTGTAGGTCTTATCTACTGGCTGGCTCTATGGGCTGTCATCCTTTCTGATGCTCCCTCTCTTTCTGTCATCCTCTCTCTCTGTCATCCTCTCTCTCTGTCATCCTCTCTCTCTGTCATCCTTTCCCTCTGTCATCCTTTCTGCTGCTCCCTCTCTCTCTGTCATCCTCTCTCTCTGTCATCCTTTCTGATGCTCCCTCTCTCTCTGTCATCCTCTCTTTCTGTCATCCTCTCTCTCTGTCATCCTCTCTTCCTGCCATCTTTTCTGATGCTCCCTCTCTCTCTGTCATCTTTTCTTTCTATGCATTTAGGCTGCCGTTGGTTTCTCTGGCCTCTGGCTTCCTTTGGTGAGTCAGCCAGTCAGTTAGTCAGCCAGTCAGTCAGCCAGTCAGTCAGTCAGTCGGTCAGTCAGCCAGTCAGTCAGTCAGTCAGTCAGTCAGTCAGTCAGTCAGACAGTCAGCCAGTCAATCAGCCAGTCAGCCAGTCAGTCAGCCAGTCAGTCAGTCAGCCAGTCAGCCAGTCAGCCAGTCAGTCAGCCAGTCAGCCAGCCAGTCAGCCAGTCAGTCAGCCAGCCAGTCAGTCAGCCAGTCAGCCAGTCAGCCAGTCAGCCAGCCAGTCAGTCAGCCAGCCAGTCAGTCAGCCAGCCAGTCAGTCAGTCAGTAAGTCCATCCCAGTAGTCAGACTAGGCTACCCTCCACTCTCTGACGATCTGCTCTTGTAGATCCCGAAGGAACACACCTTGTTGATTTTAGACACAGGGGAAGGTTTACCCATTAAGTTCACTTCCATCTGTGGATTCAAATAAAAAGAAAACAAGACAAATGTTCAGCTGTTTAATGTTTCAACCGATTCATCTGGTTGTCATATCCACAATGGTTTTGTATTCTAAGCCAATCAGATGTTTGGAGTTATTGACAGTTATACAGTTATGTGTTAAGTTCCCACAAGTGGCCAATTTCAAAGCTGAACAAAAACTCTTGGTGTTGAGGCAACCATCAGATAAATACATTTTCCGATATTTTTGTTGTACCTTCTCAGATAAAGTATGATCACATGTGTAAATGTAAGATATGAATGTAATGGTGTACAGTACCAGTCAAAAGTTTGGACACCTATTCATTCAAGGGTTTTTCTTATTATAATTTTTTTTAAACTATTTTCTACATTGTAGAATAATAGTGAAGACATCAAAACTATGAAATAACACATATGGAATTATGTAGTAACCAAAAAAGTGTTAAAGAAATCAACATATATTTTATATTCTTCAAAGTAGCCCCCCTTTGCTTTGATGACAGCTTTGCACTCTCTTGGAATTCTCTCAACCAGATTCACCTGGAATGCTTTTCCAACAGTCTTGCAGAATGTTGTGGTAGCCATGCAGGTTAAGTGTGCCTTGAATTCTAAATAAATCACAGACAGTGTCACCAGCAAAGCACCCCCACACCATCACACCTCCTCCTCCATGCTTCATGGTGGGAACCACACATGCAGAGATCATTCGTTCGCCTACTCTGCATCTCACAAAGACTCGGCAGTTGGAAACAAAAATGTCAAATTTGTATTCCTCAGACCAAAGGACAGATTTCCACCAATCTGAAGTCCGTTACTCGTATTTCTTGGCCCAAGCAAGTCTCTTCTCCTTATCGGTGTCCTTTAGTAGTGGTTTCTTTGAAGCAATTCGACCATGAAGGCTTGATTCACGTAGTCTCCTCTGAACAGTTGATGTTGAGATGTGTCTGTTACTTGAACTCCGCAATTTCTGAAGGGCAGGTAACTGTAATGAACTTATCCTCTGCAGCAGAGATAACTATGGGTCTTCATTTCCTGTGGCGGTCCTCATGAGAGACAGTTAACTCTAATGAACTTATCGTCTGCAGCAGAGGTAACTCTGGGTCTTCCTTTCCTGTGGCGGTCCTCATGAGAGACAGTTAACTCTAATGAACTTATCGTCTGCAGCAGAGGTAACTCTGGGTCTTCCTGTGGCGGTCCTCATGAGAGACAGTTAACTCTAATGAATGTATCCTCTGCAGCAGAGATAACTATGGGTCTTCCTTTCCTGTGGCGGTTCTCATGAGAGCCTGTTTCATCACAGTGCTTGATGGTTTTTGCGACTTCACTTGAAGTTCTTTAAATGTTCCTCATTGACTGACCTTCATGTCTTAATGTAATGATGGACTGTCGTTTCTCTTTGCTTATTTTAGCTGTTCTTGCCATAATATGGACTTGGTCTTTTACCAAATAGGGCTGTCTTCTGTATACCACCCTTACCATGTCTCACCACAACTGATTGGCTCAATCGCATTAAGAAGGAAATAAATTCCACAAATTAACTTTTACCAAGGCACACCTGTTAATTTAAATGCATTCCAGGTAACTACCTCATGAAGCTGGTTGAGAGAATGCCAAGAGTGTGCAAAGCTGTCAATCAAGCCAAAAGATGGCTACTTTGAAGAATCTCAAATATAAAATATATTTTAATTTGTTTAACACTTGTTGGTTACGACATGATTCCATATGTGATGTTTCATAGTTCTGATGTCTTCAATATTATTCTACAATGTAGAAAATAGTTTGTTTTTTTTTAAATAAAGAAAAACCCCTGAAATGAGTAGGTGTGTCCAAACTTTTGACTGATACTGTATGCACATGATAGCACATGGGCTTTAAGGACCATTTCTTTGCCAATTCAAAAGATGAGGTTTTCACACTTAGCGGTTGTGGCTGCATGTCACAGTCACACAGTAGCCACATAACTTGGTGAACTACAACAAAATGATAGATTTCAGGCATTCACAGCTGACATTTTAAAATGCATTTAGTCTTATTTTACTGTTTAAGGAACCTTGCATTGTTATACATAGATTGCATTTTTGTAAATGTGGCATTTATCTCATGTGGGTTTAAAGGGTTGATAGCACAAAAAACACTCCCTCTGCACAGGATGTAAATTATAAGCAAGTAATATTGTTTAATATGATAAATATTAACTTGCATAATATTGTAGTCTATAGTATATATGTATATCTCAAACGATTGGTTTCCGAATATTTTATGAGTAGACAGTAAATCACTGTTGTTTCAATTAAGCCCCGGTGTGCTCCTGTTAAGCCCCGGTGTGCTCCTGTTAAGCCCAGTGTGCTCCTGTTAAGCCCCATTGTGCTCCTGTTAAGCCCAGTGTGCTCCTGTTAAGCCCCATTGTGCTCCTGTTAAGCCCCGGTGTGCTCCTGTTAAGCCCATAGTGCTCCTGTTAAGCCCCGGTGTGCTCCTGTTAAGCCCCGGTGTGCTCCTGTTAAGCCCCGGTGTGCTCCTGTTAAGCCCCAGTGTGCTCCTGTTAAGCCCCATTGTGCTCCTGTTAAGCCCCGGTGTGCTCCTGTTAAGCCCAGTGTGCTCCTGTTAAGCCCCGGTGTGCTCCTGTTAAGCCCCGGTGTGCTCCTGTTAAGCCCCAGTGTGCTCCTGTTAAGCCCCATTGTGCTCCTGTTAAGCCCCGGTGTGCTCCTGTTAAGCCCAGTGTGCTCCTGTTAAGCCCCGGTGTGCTCCTGTTAAGCCCCGTGTGCTCCTGTTAAGCCCCGGTGTGCTCCTGTTAAGCCCCGGTGTGCTCCTGTTAAGCCCCGGTGTGCTCCTGTTAAGCCCCGGTGTGCTCCTGTTAAGCCCCGGTGTGCTCCTGTTAAGCCCCGGTGTGCTCCTGTTAAGTGTGCATTGAAAGACATGGGAATAGTGTGTTGATATCTCTAACATTCAATGAACATTTTTAATTTATTTCAGATTTAAGTTGATTCAAACACAAAACTACAGTTATGCAAATTCTGAGCCTTTACCAAGATAATAAACAATTATAAACCTCTGTACTCTCTCCAAGTTGTGGACAGGTAGTCATTGACGCAACGAGAGAACAATTAAATCAGGGTTGAGGGACAAGAAGACGACTACTCCTGCACTTTTGGATGGAGGCATTGTCCTATTGTTGTCCTTCATTCATCCAGCTGATTCTGTTTTTTGGTTTACACCTGTGTCTTTGTAATACGACAGTAGAGAGGGAGAGTTGAAACTGTCTTCAGAGGGAGAGTTGAAACTGTCTTCAGACGGAGAGTTGAAACTGTCTTCAGACGGAGAGTTGAAACTGTCTTCAGACGGAGAGTTGAAACTGTCTTCAGACGGAGAGTTGAAACTGTCTTCAGACGGAGAGTTGAAACTGTCTTCAGAGGGAGAGTTGAAACTGTCTTCAGACGGGCTTTAGGAAGACGAGTTGAACTAATTAACAACAGAATAGCAGAACAGCAAATGTGAATCAGCTTTTGGGGATAATGAATTTGAAAGCCATACGTTATGGTTTTTATGAATGGCTTCTTATTCACGGAAGAATATTTATTATTTATGACCAACAAATAACACACCTGATTCAACTAATCATGTTTTGATTGAAATCTATGATTAGTTGTTTAGTTGAATCATGTATGTACAAGTACTGGTTGACAAGAACAAAAGCCTACTTCCAAATTGATCTCTGTGGATACGATTTGACAACCCCCCACTGTTATGAGTGATACTTTCAGGATAAATAGACTTTTCAAGTATTTTATCAAATATTTTATTGTCTTATTAAAGTAAAGTCATACAACTTTACATGAAAAATGAATCTTTAATTTTATAGAAACTTTTCTTACAGAAATTAGGGGCGGTATATGTTAGAAATGTCTAAACTTAGATTTTGGTGGTTTTAAAATGTACACTTAGCCTAATACGTACACTTACCCTAAAACGTACACTTACCCTAATACATACACTTACCCTAATACGTACACTTACCCTAATACGTACACTTACCCTAATACATACACTTACCCTAATACGTGTACCCTAATACATACACTTACCCTAATACGTACACTTACCCTAATACATACACTTACCCTAATACGTGTACCCTAATACGTACACTTACCCTAATACGTACACTTACCCTAATACATACACTTACCCTAATACATACACTTACCCTAATACGTACACTTACCCTAATACGTACACTTACCCTAATACGTACACTTACCCTAATACATACACTTACCCTAATACATACACTTACCCTAATACATACACTTACCCTAATACGTGTACCCTAATACGTACACTTACCCTAATACGTGTACCCTAATACATACACTTACCCTAATACGTACACTTACCCTAATACGTACACTTACCCTAATACGTACACTTACCCTAATACGTGTACCCTAATACGTACACTTACCCTAATACGTGTACCCTAATACATACACTTACCCTAATACGTACACTTACCCTAATACGTACACTTACCCTAATACATACACTTACCCTAATACATACACTTACCCTAATACGTACACTTACCCTAATACGTACACTTACCCTAATACATACACTTACCCTAATACATACACTTACCCTAATACGTACACTTACCCTAATACGTACACTTACCCTAATACGTACACTTACCCTAATACATACACTTACCCTAATACATACACTTACCCTAATACATACACTTACCCTAATACGTGTACCCTAATACGTACACTTACCCTAATACGTGTACCCTAATACATACACTTACCCTAATACGTACACTTACCCTAATACGTACACTTACCCTAATACGTACACTTACCCTAATACGTGTACCCTAATACATACACTTACCCTAATACATACACTTACCCTAATACGTACACTTACCCTAATACGTACACTTACCCTAATACATACACTTACCCTAATACATACACTTACCCTAATACGTACACTTACCCTAATACGTACACTTACCCTAATACGTACACTTACCCTAATACATACACTTACCCTAATACATACACTTACCCTAATACATACACTTACCCTAATACGTGTACCCTAATACGTACACTTACCCTAATACGTGTACCCTAATACGTACACTTACCCTAATACGTGTACCCTAATACATACACTTACCCTAATACGTACACTTACCCTAATACGTACACTTACCCTAATACGTACACTTACCCTAATACATACACTTACCCTAATACATACACTTACCCTAATACATACACTTACCCTAATACGTGTACCCTAATACGTACACTTACCCTAATACGTGTACCCTAATACATACACTTACCCTAATACGTACACTTACCCTAATACGTACACTTACCCTAATACGTACACTTACCCTAATACGTGTACCCTAATACGTACACTTACCCTAATACGTGTACCCTAATACATACACTTACCCTAATACGTACACTTACCCTAATACGTACACTTACCCTAATACATACACTTACCCTAATACATACACTTACCCTAATACGTACACTTACCCTAATACGTACACTTACCCTAATACATACACTTACCCTAATACATACACTTACCCTAATACGTACACTTACCCTAATACGTACACTTACCCTAATACGTACACTTACCCTAATACATACACTTACCCTAATACATACACTTACCCTAATACATACACTTACCCTAATACGTGTACCCTAATACGTACACTTACCCTAATACGTGTACCCTAATACATACACTTACCCTAATACGTACACTTACCCTAATACGTACACTTACCCTAATACGTACACTTACCCTAATACGTGTACCCTAATACGTACACTTACCCTAATACGTGTACCCTAATACATACACTTACCCTAATACGTACACTTACCCTAATACGTACACTTACCCTAATACATACACTTACCCTAATACGTACACTTACCCTAATACGTACACTTACCCTAATACGTACACTTACCCTAATACATACACTTACCCTAATACGTACACTTACCCTAATACGTGTACCCTAATACGTGTACCCTAATACGTACACTTACCCTAATACGTGTACCCTAATACATACACTTACCCTAATACATACACTTACCCTAATACGTACACTTACCCTAATACGTACACTTACCCTAATACATACACTTACCCTAATACATACACTTACCCTATACACTTACCCTAATACATACACTTACCCTAATATACACTTACCCTAATACATACACTTACCCTAATACGTACACTTACCCTAATACATACACTTACCCTAATACGTACACTTACCCTAATACGTACACTTACCCTAATACATACACTTACCCTAATACGTACACTTACCCTAATACGTACACTTACCCTAATACATACACTTACCCTAATACATACACTTACCCTAATACATACACTTACCCTAATACATACACTTACCCTAATACGTACACTTACCCTAATACATACACTTACCCTAATACGTACACTTACCCTAATACGTACACTTACCCTAATACATACACTTACCCTAATACGTACACTTACCCTAATACGTACACTTACCCTAATACATACACTTACCCTAATACATACACTTACCCTAATACGTACACTTACCCTAATACATACACTTACCCTAATACGTACACTTACCCTAATACGTACACTTACCCTAATACATACACTTACCCTAATACGTACACTTACCCTAATACATACACTTACCCTAATACATACACTTACCCTAATACATACACTTACCCTAATACATACACTTACCCTAATACATACACTTACCCTAATACATACACTTACCCTAATACATACACTTACCCTAATACATACACTTACCCTAATACATACACTTACCCTAATACGTACACTTACCCTAATACGTGTACCCTAATACGTACACTTACCCTAATACGTGTACCCTAATACGTACACTTACCCTAATACGTACACTTACCCTAATACGTGTACCCTAATACGTACACTTACCCTAATACATACACTTACCCTAATACATACACTTACCCTAATACGTACACTTACCCTAATACATACACTTACCCTAATACATACACTTACCCTAATACATACACTTACCCTAATACGTACACTTACCCTAATACGTACACTTACCCTAATACGTACACTTACCCTAATACGTACACTTACCCTAATACGTACACTTACCCTAATACGTGTACCCTAATACGTGTACCCTAATACGTGTACCCTAATACGTGTACCCTAATACATACACTTACCCTAATACACAGAGGAAACCAATGACTTCTGGATCTATTTATGTGTGGTTACATTCTACCCTTGTAGGCCTGTGTGGTTACATTCTACCCTTGTAGGCCTGTGTGGTTACATTCTACCCTTGTAGGCCTGTGTGGTTACATTCTACCCTTGTAGGCCTGTGTGGTTACATTCTACCCTTGTAGGCCTGTGTGATTACATTCTACCCTTGTAGGCCTGTGTGATTACATTCTACCCTTGTAGGCCTGTGTGATTACATTCTACCCTTGTAGGCCTGTGTGGTTACATTCTACCCTTGTAGGCCTGTGTGGTTACATTCTACCCTTGTAGGCCTGTGTGATTACATTCTACCCTTGTAGGCCTGTGTGGTTACATTCTACCCTTGTAGGCCTGTGTGGTTACATTCTACCCTTGTAGGCCTGTGTGGTTACATTCTACCCTTGTTGTAGGCCTGTGTGGTTACATTCTACCCTTGTAGGCCTGTGTGGTTACATTCTACCCTTGTAGGCCTGTGTGTGTATTACATTCTACCCTTGTAGGCCTGTGTGGTTACATTCTACCCTTGTAGGCCTGTGTGGTTACATTCTACCCTTGTAGGCCTGTGTGATTACATTCTACCCTTGTAGGCCTGTGTGGTTACATTCTACCCTTGTAGGCCTGTGTGGTTACATTCTACCCTTGTAGGCCTGTGTGATTACATTCTACCCTTGTAGGCCTGTGTGGCTACATTCTACCCTTGTAGGCCTGTGTGGTTACATTCTACCCTTGTAGGCCTGTGTGGCTACATTCTACCCTTGTAGGCCTGTGTGGTTACATTCTACCCTTGTAGGCCTGTGTGGTTACATTCTACCCTTGTAGGCCTGTGTGGTTACATTCTACCCTTGTAGGCCTGTGTGGTTACATTCTACCCTTGTAGGCCTGTGTGTGAACTGTAATGTGTCTGTGTCGGCCTGTCATGTTTCTTATGTGTCTGGTTGTGTCATTTCCTGCTCATCCCAGCAGTCATTTCCTGTGTTTGTGTGTGTGTGTGTGCGTGCGCGTGCGTATGTGCGTGTGTGTGTGCGCGTGCGTGCGTGTGTGTGGTGTGTGTGTGTGAGCAGCTAAAATAGTGCTGTTGTATTAATCAACATGATGTACTGAACAGAACATCTCCTTAGAGGACTGGATCATATCACTGCTCACACGTCTCCTGGTCAATGTGTTTAACAGGTTGGAGTTGCCTGTCTGCGCCTCCTGCTCCTCTCTGCTCCTCTCTGCGCCTCCTGCTCCTCTCTGCGCCTCTCTGCTCCTCTCTGCTCCTCTCTGCGCCTCTCTGCTCCTCTCTGTTCCTCTCTGCTCCTCTCTGCTCCTCTCTGCACCTCTCTGTTCCTCTCTGCTCCTCTCTGCGCCTCTCTGCTCCTCTCTGCGCCTCTCTGCGCCTCTCTGTTCCTCTCTGCTCCTCTCTACGCCTCTCTGCTCCTCTCTGCGCCTCTCTGCACCTCTCTGCTCCTCTCTGCGCCTCTCTGCTCCTCTCTACGCCTCTCTGCTCCTCTCTGCGCCTCTCTGCTCCTCTCTGCACCTCTCTGCTCCTCTCTGCTCCTCTCTGCACCTCTCTGCTCCTCTCTGCGCCTCCTGCTCCTCTCTGCTCCTCTCTGCGCCTCCTGCTCCTCTCTGCGCCTCCTGCTCCTCGTCTCTTTCCTGTCCATATCTCCTGGGTCAGTTACTATTACCATACTAAAACCACCTTATGAACACACACACACACACACACACACACACACACACACACACACACAACATACACACACACACACACACACACAAACACACACACACACACACACACACACACACACACACACACACACACACACACACACACACACACACACACACACACACACACACACACACACACACACACACACATCTACCGTTGCTGAACTTAAACCACCTGACAGAGATATCAGCCATATCCTCCTGGGAGGTGGAGGGGTGGGGAGAGAGAGGGAGGGGTGGGAGGGTATAGAGAGGGTGAGGGGGGCAGAGAGAGAGGGGTAGAAGTGGGGGGGGTAGAGAGAGAGACTGAATGATCCCTTTAAGGTGCTGTAAATGGTGACTGAATGGTGCAGTGAATGGTACAGTAGGGTTCCTATAGTCTCTTCCATTGTGTCCATTGTCCATTGTGTAGGGTCTTCGGGGAAGGCTCGAGGGTCTAGTCTGTGGAAAAGTGTATTGTGTGTACGTTTGTTTGCATAGAGTGTGTGTGTGTGTGTGTGTGTGTGTGTGTGTGTGTGTGTGTGTGTGTGTGTGTGTGTGTGTGTGTGTGTGTGTGTGTGTGTGTGTGTGTGTGTGTGTGTGTGTGTGTGTGTGTGTGTGTGCGTGCGTGCGTGCGTGTGTGTGTGTGTCAGGAGCCGCTGTTCAAGGTGGATTAAGGGTCCCTAGCCCCAAGGTCCTGGAGTGGGCCTGTTTTCCCCTCTGTGTCCCCAGTGGCCTCTCCACCTACATATGTACTTACTCATCCACACACACACACACACACACACACACACACACACACACACACACACACACACACACACACACACACACACACACATTGTTTTAGCAGCTGGGCCATGGAGCAAAAACATGACCCCTTCTTCTCTCTTCTCTTCTCTTTCCATAGGTTCACAACCCCTCTCTCTTTCCATAGGTTCACAACCCCTCTCTCTTTCCATAGGTTCACAACCCCTCTCTCTTTCTTTCTCTCATCTCACAACCCCTCTCTCTTTCTCTCTCATCTCACAACCCGCCTCTCTTTCTCTCTCATCTCACAACCCCTCTCTCTTTCTCTCTCTCATCTCACAACCCCTCTCTATTTCTCTCTCTCATCTCACAACCCCTCTCTCTTTCTCTCTCTCATCTCCCAACCACTCTCTCTTTCTCTCTCATCTCACAACCCCTCTCTCTTTCTCTCTCTCATCTCACAACCCCTCTCTCTTTCTCTCATCTCACAACCCCTCTCTCTGTCTCTCTCATCTCACAACTCTTCTCTCTTTCTGTCTCATCTCACCACCCCTCTCTCTTTCTCTCTCTCATCTCACAACCTTTCTCTTTCTCTCGCCTCATCTCATAACTAAGCGCAAACCAGATGGGATGGTGTATCGCTGGTGTATGCTGTGGTAGCCATGCTGGTTAAGTGTGCTTTGAATTCTAAATAAATCACTGACAGTCATTCCAGGTGACTACCTCATGAAGCTGGTTGAGAGAATGCCAAGAGTGTGCAAAGCTGCATCAAGGCAAAGGGGTGGCTACTTTGATGAACCTCAAAAATAAAATATATTTCGATTTGTTTAACGCCCTTTTGGTTACTACATGATTCCATATGTGTTATTTCATAGTTTTGATGTCTTCACTATTATTCTACAATGTAGAAAATAGTCCAAATAAAGAAAAATCCTTTAATGAGTAGGTGTGTTAAAACTTTTGATTGGTACAGGGTACACATTGTATTGTAGTATCTGGAGACCCTCCGTGTTCAGTAGTGTAGTATCTAGGGACCCTCCGTGTTCAGTATTGTAGTATCTAGGGACCCTCCGTGTTCAGTATTGTAGTATCTAGGGACCCTCCGTGTTCAGTAGTGTAGTATCTAGGGACCCTCCGTGTTCAGTAGTGTAGTATCTAGGGACCCTCCGTGTTCAGTATTGTAGTATCTATGGACCCTCCATGTTCAGTAGTGTAGTATCTAGGGACCCTCCGTGTTCAGTAGTGTAGTATCTAGGGACCCTCCGTGTTCAGTAGTGTAGTATCTAGGGACCCTCCGTGTTCAGTAGTGTAGTATCTAGGGACCCTCCGTGTTCAGTAGTGTAGTATCTAGGGACCCTCCGTGTTCAGTATTGTAGTATCTGGAGACCCTCCGTGTTCAGTAGTGTAGTATCTAGGGACCCTCCGTGTTCAGTAGTGTAGTATCTAGGGACCCTCCGTGTTCAGTATTGTAGTATCTAGGGACCCTCCGTGTTCAGTAGTGTAGTATCTAGGGACCCTCCGTGTTCAGTATTGTAGTATCTAGGGACCCTCCGTGTTCAGTAGTGTAGTATCTAGGGACCCTCCGTGTTCAGTAGTGTAGTATCTAGGGACCCTCCGTGTTCAGTAGTGTAGTATCTAGGGACCCTCCGTGTTCAGTAGTGTAGTATCTGGAGACCCTCCGTGTTCAGTAGTGTAGTATCTAGGGACCCTCCGTGTTCAGTAGTGTAGTATCTAGGGACCCTCCGTGTTCAGTAGTGTAGTATCTAGGGACCCTCCGTGTTCAGTAGTGTAGTATCTGGAGACCCTCCGTGTTCAGTAGTGTAGTATCTAGGGACCCTCCGTGTTCAGTAGTGTAGTATCTGGAGACCCTCCGTGTTCAGTATTGTATCAGTATCCACTGGGCTCCAGACCTCAAACCCACTGCTTCCACTTCCTCTACAATCTTCTCTGGCTTGAGTTTCATGCTGACTGTGTGTGTGTGTGTGTGTGTGTGTGTGTGTGTGTGTGTGTGTGTGTGTGTGTGTGTGTGTGTGTGTGTGTGTGTGTGTGTGTGTGTGTACAGTCTATCCAGTATCTTTTTAGAAAGGCACGTATCCTCTTCTTAACGGAAGGACATGATCTTGAGAAATGCTCCTCGTCATGTTCGCGTTCTGTTTTTATTTTTGCTGAATGTGTGGAAAGCTGGACCACCCGGATGTTTAAGGAAATGAAAAAATAGCTGCACTGATATCAGACTGCCTCCCAGCCACTGCACACAACAATGGTGGTCAGTGTTTAACACGAGGGAGGACTGATGTTTTAATATATTGTTAATGAACACGGCACTTATTTCTATTACAGCACATTGGATGACTGTTATTCGTATTCCATTCACCCAGTTCAATGTAACAACGATAGGTTTAGGCTACTTTCATGCGGATGCTAGAATGTTCCCTATACCCATCGTGAGGACTTTCAATTGGACAAATTCAGGTAGGTTTATCCCCGTTTCGTTCTGTTTGCTTCCCATTGAAGAAATGTTTTTCAACGGAATCGGTGGAATGAAGACACCCCCCCTGATCACTTGCACACAAACACAGTTCACTTTCATAGCAGCCACATACGAACAGCATGATAATTTTTTCCTCGTTGTGGAATTACTTCTCGCGTTCAGTGCCTAACGTGTTAGTAAACCCACTACAATCACACAGGACAGTGTACAGCAAGCAGTTGGATAGCTTTAGCCAGCAAGCTAACATATCATTCCTCTCTGTTGGATAGCCTTAGCCTACACTGACTCACAGAAGAAGCTGCCTAATTATTACAACACTTATCGTTCACCTCTCGATTCAGCTTAATGGCACATCTCAAATGAAACCCATGAGACGCCAGTTGTCAACAAGCTAACAGGGAACCTATCAACAAGCTAACAAGGCATCTATCAAGCTAACAGGGAACCTATCAACAAGCTAACAAGGCATCTATCAAGCTAACAGGGAACCTATTAGCTTGACTAACCCATACCCCTGCACATTGACTCGGTACCGGTACCCCCTGTATATAGCCTCCACATTGACTCGGTACCGGTGCCCCCTGTATATAGCCTCATTACTAACCTGTACCCCTCCACATTGACTCGGTACCAGTACCCCCTGTATATAGTCTCATTACTAACCTGTGCCCCTGTATATAGTCTCATTACTAACATGTACCCCCTGTTTATAGCCTCATTACTAACCTGTACCCCTGTATATAGTCTCATTACTAACATGTACCCCCTGTTTATAGCCTCATTACTAACCTGTACCTCCTGTTTATAGCCTCATTACTAACCTGTACCCCTGTATATAGTCTCATTACTAACCTGATAATCTCTTTACAGTAGGGGTATAGGCTTTTATGATAATGTAATGATGATAATCTCTTTACAGTAGGGGTGTAGGGTAGGTTTTTATGATAATGTAATGATGATCATCTCTTTACAGTAGGGGTGTAGTGTAGGCTTTTATGATAATGTAATGATGATAATCACTTTACAGTAGGGGTATAGGGTAGGCTTTTATGATAATGTAATGATGATAATCTCTTTACAGTAGGGGTATAGGGTAGGCTTTTATGATAATGTAATGATGATAATCTCTTTACAGTAGGGGTATAGGGTAGGCTTTTATGATAATGTAATGATGATAATCTCTACAGTAGGAGTATAGGGTAGGCTTTTATGATAATGTAATGATGATAATCACTTTACAGTAGGGGTATAGAGTAGGCTTTTATGATGATGTAATGATGATAATCTCTTTACAGTAGGGGTATAGGCTTTTATGATAACGTAATGATGATAATCTCTTTACAGTAGGGGTATAGGCTTTTATGATAATGTCATGATGATAATCTCTTTACAGTAGGAGTATAGGGTAGGCTTTTATGATCATGTAATGATGATAATCTCTTTACAGTAGGGGTATAGGGTAGGCTTTTATGATCATGTAATGATGATAATCTCTTTACAGTATGGGTATGGGGTAGGCTTTTATGATAATGTAATGATGATAATTGCTTTACAGTAGGGGTACAGGGTAGGCGTTTCACATTCTGGCCCACCTACATTATTTGCTGGACCTACGCTGCTGGCTAGATTATATAATTAATTACATAGGGAGTTACTTTGCATGTCTTCTATTAAACTGGTTTAATGCTGAACATTGAGTCAGGATTACTTTTTTGTTGAATTGAAACAGACACTAGTGATTTAGAGAACATTAGTTAACTCTACGTATGAACTCTTTATGGGAGGCCTCTCTCATTCAGCTGTGTGTGTGTGTGTGTGTGTGTGTGTGTGTGTGTGTGTATGCGCCTGTGTTTGTGTGTGTATATGTGTGTGTGTGCGTGGGCGAGAGTCTCATTCACTAAAACCTCTGAGTCAGGCGTAACCTTGCCTGCTGTGGCTGATACTTCAATAAGAGTATTTCTGTCCTGGCTGCTCTAATCTCTGGTGGGGAGACTGTAGACATTAACACAGTGCTTATCATTTCACCTGTGCTGCCACACATCCTTCACTGTATGATCTCGAGATCACCTCCCTTCAGAGAGGAATAAGAGGGATTTCACTTAACATGAATCTGTCTGATCGTCTCATCTCCCTCCTCTCCTCCTACCTCCCCCTCTCTCTCTCTCCTCCTCTCATCTCCCTCCTCTCCTCCTACCTCCCCCCTCTCTCTCTCCTCCTCTCATCTCCCTCCTCTCCTCCCACCTCCCCCTCTATCTCTCTCTCCTCCTCTCATCTCCCTCCTCTCCTTCTACCTCTCCCCCTCTCTCTCTCATCCTCTCATCTCCCTCCTCTCCTCCTACCTACCCCCCTCTCTCTCTCTCTCTCTCTCTCTCTCTCCTCCTCTCATCTCCCTCCTCTCCTCCTACCTCCCCCCCTCTCTCTCTCCTCCTCTCATCTCCCTCCTCTCATCCTACCTCCCCCCTCTCTCTCTCTCCTCCTCTCATCTCCCTCCTCTCCTCCTACCTCCCCTCTCTCTCTCTCTCCTCTCATCTCCCTCCTCTCCTCCTACCTCCCCCTCTCTCTCTCTCTCATCCTCTCATCTCCCTCCTCTCCTCCTCCTTCCCTCCACATCCTCTGACATTCCTCTAGATGTGGTTTTATCTCGGGCCCTCTCGGGCCCTCTTGAAAGAGGGTAGGGTAGATGCTTCCTCCAACAGCTGTATGTACTTGGCTGAGAGAGAGAAAGAGAGGTATGAGGAGAGGAGGAGGGGTAGAAAGAGGAGGGGTAGAGAGATGAGGAGGGGAGAGGAGTAGAGAGAGGAGGGAAGAGGAGGAGGAGTGGAGAGAGGAGGGGTAGAGAGAGGAGGGGAGAGGAGTAGAGAGAGGAGGGAAGACGAGGAGGAGTAGACAGAGAGGAGCGGAGGAGTAGAAAGAGGAGAGGAGGAGTAGAGAGGAGGGGTAGAGTAGAGAGGAGGAGGAGAGGAGTAGAGAGAGGAGGGGTAGAGAGGGGTGGTGTAGAGAGGAGGAGGAGAGAGAGGAAAGGAGGAGTAGAAAGAGAAGGAGAAGCAGGCAAAGAGATCAGAGGGATTTCACTCAACATGAATCTGTCTTCTGATTTTCATTTTGTGATCTTCTCTTCCTTACCTCCCCCTCTCTTTCTCTCCTCTCCTCTCATCTCCCTCCTCTCTTCCTACCTCCCCCTCTCTCATCTCCCTCCTCTCCTCCTACCTCCCCCTCTCTCTCTCTCTCCTCTCATCTTCCTCCTCTCTTCCTACCTCTCTCTCTCTCTCTCTCTCTCTCTCTCCTCTCATCTCCCTCCTCTCCTCCTACCTCCCCCTCTCTCCTCTCATCTCCCTCCTCTCCTCCTACCTCCCCCTCTCTCCTCTCATCTCCCGCCTCTCCTCCTACCTCCCCCTCTCTCTCTCTCTCTCTCTCTCATCTCCCTCCTCTCTTCCTACCCCCCCCCCCCTCCTCCTTCCCTCCACATCCTCTGACATTCCTCTAGATGTGGTTTTATCTCGGGCGGCATCACAAACATGTTTTTACATCTTGAAATAAGGTGATAGATGGATGGTCCCACCAACAGCTGTATGTACTTGGAGTTTGTCTCCTTATCCTTCCCTGGGCTCAGTCTAGGTCCTTGATATGATCTGATTTAATCCAGTTTAGTTGGATCTCTACCACGGGGCTTCAGTGAGGAGAGGAGGAGGAGGGGGAGGAGGGTAGAGCGAGAGAGAGGGTAGAGCGAGA
>NC_092170.1:41045646-41053146 GCF_045791955.1 Oncorhynchus clarkii lewisi
TTGCAAAGTCCCTCTTTGCCATGCAAATGAACTGAATCCCCAAAAAACATTTCCACTGCATTTCAGCCCTGCCACAAAAGGACCAGCTGACATCATGTCAGTGATTCTCTTGTTAACACAGGTGTGAGTGATGACGAGGACAAGGCTGGAGATCACTCTGTCATGCTGATTGAGTTGGAATAACAGACTGGAAGCTTCAAAGGGAGGGTGGTGCATGGAATCATTGTTCTTCCCCTGTCAACCATGGTTACCTGCAAGGAAACACGTGCCGTCATCATTGCTTTGCACAAAAAGGGCTTCACAGGCAAGGATATTGCTGCCAGTAAGATTGCACCTAAATCAACCATTTATCGGATCATCAAGAACTTCAAGGAGAGTGGTTGAATTGTTGTGAAGAAGGCTTCAGGGCGCTCAAGAAAGTCCAGCAAGCGCCAGGACCGTCTCCTAAAGTTGATTCAGCTGCGGGATCGGGGCACCACCAGTGCAGAGCTCGCTCAGGAATGGCAGCAGGCAGGTGTGAGTGCATCTGCACGCACAGTGAGGCAAAGGCTTTTGGAGGATGGCCTGGTGTCAAGAAGGGCAGCAAAGAAGCCACTTCTCTCCAGGAAAAACATCAGGGACAGACTGATATTCTGCAAAAGGTACAGGGATTGGACTACTGAGGACTGGGGTAAAGTCATTTTCTCTGATGAATCCCCTTTCCGATTGATTGGGGCATCCGGAAAAAAGCTTGTCCGGAGAAGACCAGGTGAGCGCTACCATCAGTCCTGTGTCATGCCAACAGTAAAGCATCCTGAGACCATTCATGTGTGGGGTTGCTTCTCAGCCAAGGGAGTGGGCTCACTCACAATTTTGCCTAAGAATACAGCCATGAACAAAGAATGGTACCAACACATCCTCCGAGAGCAACTTCTCCCAACCATCCAGGAACAGTTTGGTGACGAACAATGCCTTTTCCAGCATGATGGAGCACCTTGCCATAAGGCAAAGTGATAACTAAGTGGCTCGGGGAATAAAACATTGATATTTTGGATCCATGGCCAGGAAACTCCCCAGACCTTAATCCCATTGAGAACTTGTGGTCAATCCTCAAGAGGTGGGTGGACAAACAAAAACCAACAAATTTTGACAAAGTCCAAGCATTGATTATGCAAGAATGGGCTGCCATCAGTCAGGATGTGGCCCAGAAGTTAATTGACAGCATGCCAGGGCGGATTGCAGAGGTCTTGAAAAAGAAGGGTCAACACTGCAAATATTAACTTTTTGCATCAACTTCATGTAATTGTCAATAAAAGCCTTTGACACTTATGAAATGCTTATAATTATACTTCAGTATTCCATAGTAACATCTGACAAAAATATCTAAAGACACTGAAGCAGCAAACTTTGTGGAAATTAATATTTGTCATTCTCAAAACTTTTGACCACGACTGTGGATTTGAACCTTTCAGTTACTGGGCCAAACGGGCTTAACCGCTAGGCTACCTGGAGAGATGGGGTTGTGATCCGATGTGGCTCAGTCTGGGCCTGGGAGGGAGGGAGGGAAGGAAGGAGGGAGTTAGGGAGGGAGGGAGGGAGGGAGGGAAGGAAGGAGGGAGTTAGGGAGGGAGGGAGTTAGGGAGGGAGGGAGGAAGGGAGGGAGAGGAAATAGGGAGGGAGGGAGGGAAGGAAGGAGGGAGTTAGGGAAGGAGGGTGGAAGGGAGGGAGTTAGGGAGGGAAGGAGGGAGTTAGGGAGGGAGGAAGGGAGTTAGGGAGGGAGGGAGGGAGTTAAGGAGGGAGGGAGGGAATTAAGGAGGGAGGGAGGGAGTTAGGGAGGGAGAGAGTTAGGGAGGGAGGGATAGGGCTGAGTCATACTCCCAGTGAGGCAGAGAGAGATGGAAGGATGAGAGAGGGATGAGTGTCTTCCTTAAGAGAGGGGGAACAAGGCGGCCACTGTCACATTGATTTACAGGGATAACAACTCATGCAGGCTGCCTACAGGCAGAGGAAAAAGAGGGAGGTAGAGCAGGAGCAGGAGGAATTATAGATTTCTAGCTGACAAACGGATAGTTCTTTATATCTTTCTAAATTCCTCTTCAATTGGATTGTTGCGCTCGAGTCCAAACCAAACACTGCTACAAAACGTAAATGGATACAGATTTATTTTTGATTCGGTGAACACAGCACGATTAAAAAAAAATGATTTAAAAGGAAATAATTTTCTCCAGATTCCGTCTGGCTTTAGTCATGTCCTTGGTCAACTCCCTCTTCACAACAGATGATGTCATCTGGTACGAGCCATGTGATTGGGACAGTGGTGGAAAAAGTAGCCAAAACTCACACTGTAGTAAAAGTAAAGATACCTTAATAGAAAATGAAGTCACCCAGTATAAAATACTACTTGAGTAAAAGTCTAAAAGTATTTGGTTTTAAATATACTTAAGTATCAATAGTAAAAGTAATTACTAAAATATACTTAAGTATCAATAGTAAAAGTAATTACTAAAATATACTTAAGTATCAAAATAAAAAGTAATTACTAAAATATACTTAAGTATCAAAATAAAAAGTAATTACTAAAATATACTTAAGTATCAATAGTAAAAGTAATTACTCAAATATACTTAAGTATCAATAGTAAAAGTAATTACTAAAATATACTTAAGTATCAATAGTAAAAGTAATTACTAAAATATACTTAAGTATCAAAATAAAAAGTAATTACTAAAATATACTTAAGTATCAAAATAAAAAGTAATTACTAAAATATACTTAAGTATCAAAATAAAAAGTAATTACTAAAATATACTTAGGTATCAATAGTAAAAGTAATTACTCAAATATACTTAAGTATCAATAGTAAAAGTAATTACTAAAATATACTTAAGTATCAATAGTAAAAGTAATTACTAAAATATACTTAAGTATCAAAATAAAAAGTAATTACTAAAATATACTTAAGTATCAAAATAAAAAGTAATTACTAAAATATACTTAAGTATCAAAATAAAAAGTAATTACTAAAATATACTTAAGTATCAATAGTAAAAGTAATTACTCAAATATACTTAAGTATCAATAGTAAAAGTAATTACTAAAATATACTTAAGTATCAATAGTAAAAGTAATTACTAAAATATACTTAAGAATCAAAATAAAAGTATGAAATTTTTTTTATTCCTTTTATTAAGCAAAACAGATTTATAAATGTTTTTATTTTATTTACAGATAGCCAGAGGCTCCAACATTCCAACAAATGAAGCATGTGTGTTTAGTGAGGTCAGAGGTCAGAGGCAGAAGGGAAGACCAGGGATGATGTGTTGATAAGCGTGTACATTAGACCATTTTCCTGTCCTGCTCAGCATTCAAAGTGTAACTCTTGTTTGTCAGGCAAAACGTGTGGAGTAAAAAAGTACATTATTTTCTATAGGAATGTAGTGAAGTAAAAAAAAAATTAAAGTAGTCTAAAATATAAATAGCAAAGAGCAGATACACAACAACAACAACAAAAAAACGACTTAAATAAGTACTTTAGAGTATTTTTACTTAAAGTATTTTACACCACTAGATGATGATGTATGTCAGTGTAGCAGGGCTGTGGGGAGAGATCGTTCTTCCACAGAGAGAGAAGGACTGGGCCTGTCGCCTCTATTTAGGGAAATGACAAAACACAATCTCCCAGCCTCAGAAGTCTTGTTTCGTTCCCACATCTTCTGTGGTTCACACGACACACGTTTTCCCACACAGAGTCTGTTATTCTGTTGTCCTTTGTAAATCCTAGGATCCCACACATTCTCACTGTAATGTCTCTTTCCTTGCTATTGGTGACACACACACACACACACACACACACACACACACACAGTATGTTGGCAGGGCTTGGTGATGAAAGAACCCCCCCCCAACACTCTCTAACATGTCTCTCTCTCTATCTTTTTTTTTTCTTTCCTTCTGTCACCTCCCTCAGGCGGGTTGGCATGGCCCAGTGATGAACGGAGCTGCGGTGCCCGGCAGCCCGGAGTTGTCCTCCTCGTGCCCGCTGCCCGACTGGCGAGAGTTCTGCGAGCTCCATGCCCGTGCCTCCGCCTCCGACTTTGCCCACAAGTTCCGCCGCTTCCTGACGGAGAACCCGTGCTACGACGCCCCGGGCGCCGACGGCAGCTTCTCGCAGCACTTCGCCAGACACTTCCTGGAGTGTTTTTCTGCTGCTGTCACCCAGGCCAGGGACCACCAGGCCTCGCTCTTGCCAGGGGACGACGGCTCCAACGCTCCCCCCAAATATAGCATCGTTCCCTTCCTGGGGATCCAGGGCTGCCTTCTGCCCTACGGACACAACGACCTCTATCAGCGGCGCAAGGACGCCGGTGCCTCCAGCGAGTCCCTGGACAGTATGGACAGTGGAGGTTTAGGAGTAGAAGGGATAGGAGGAGGTAGTTCCTCCTCTATGGCCACCTCCCGCACCCCTCAGCCCTCCCACAAACCCTCTGCTCTGGGCCAATCACGCAGCTCAGAGGACGTGTCTGTGGGACACCCCAAGGCCCGCTTCAAGAAGGGATTCTCTCTGAGGAACATGAGTCTGTGTGTGGTGGGCGGGGTAAAGGAGATCTGGCACCGCCACGCCTCCCCTGAACCAGACCCCGTAGTGGGGTCCGGAGGGGTCAGACGGGTCAACGGAGGAGGGGAGCCAGGTGGGGACCGATGGTCCCAGAGACTGCGTCTTCCCAGGGGGTCTCAGGGGCACAAGGCTGAGCTGCTGGAGATCCAGAGAGAGGGGGCTCTGCGTTACATGGTAGCTGATGATACTAACTGTATAGGTGTGCCTCAGTGGCAGAAGTGTAGGTTGCTGCTGAGGAAGACCAGGAGGGACGAAGGGGGTGACAAGTTCCTGTTGGAGTTCTATGTGCCACCCAAGGTAGAGTTACAGTATAAGGACGTGGACACACACACACACACACACACACATAAAAAGTACATGTCTATGATCACTGGCTCTGGCCTTAAGGTAACAAAATAAGACTCTGCCTTGATACCAGAGGGCCCCAAGGAGAGATGGGGGTCGGGAGGTGGGGGGGGGGGGGGGGGAGTAGAGAGAGAGAGTAAAGAGAGAGACAGAGAGAGAGAGAGACAAAGAGAGAGAGACAAAGAGAGAGAGACAAAGAGAGAGACAAAGAGAGAGACAAAGAGAGAGAGACAAAGAGAGAGAGAGAAAGAGAGAGAGACAAAGAGAGAGAGAGAGAGAGAGAGAGAGAGAGAGTAGAGAGAGAGAGTAAAGAGAGAGAGAGAGAGAGAGAGACAGACAAAGAGAGAGAGACAAAGAGAGAGAGAGAAAGAGAGAGAGACAAAGAGAGAGAGAGAGAGAGACAGACAAAGAGAGAGAGACAAAGAGAGAGAGAGAGAGAGAGAGAGAGAGAGAGAGAGAGAGAGAGAGAGAGAGAGAGTAGAGAGAGAGAGTAAAGAGAGAGAGACCTTTCTGAAGGATGCATTAGGCAGCTTGGGAGGGAGCTGACTGAGGAAACACACCCATGAACACGTGGCTTTATGGGGAGAGATATGAGTGGATGTAGCCATATAGAGGGATTTCCATGGATGTTAGATTCGATATGACACCGAGCAGCGGTTCTTCATCTTGGTCCTTTGGGACCCAAAGTGGGGCACATTTGAGTTTTTTGCCCCTAGCAACTATCAGGTGTGTCGTTGCTAGGGGCCCCAGAACCAGGATGAAGAGACAACGACGTAGAGGGATGTGTTATATATGGATAATATTCTGGATCTGAGGAAATACTTTGGAAAGAGAAATGAGGATATTGAATATGATGACACGATGGGTTGTTTCACATCTTCTGGAACTGTGTGTTTCTCCAAACGCATTTTTTTTTGCTATTAAGTAGAAGTTCCCTGAAACTGACGGTCACTTCTTGTTGTGATCCAAGGTCCACTGACTAATGATCATGTGTTCCCTAAAAGACCTGCATGTCTCAACGGACTAATGATCATGTGTTCCCTAAAAGACCTGCATGTCTCAACGGACTAATGATCATGTGTTCCCTAAAAAACGTGCATGTCTCAACAGAGTAATGACCATGTGTTCCCTAAAAAACCTGCATGTCTCAACAGAGTAATGACCATGTGTTCCCTAAAAAACGTGCATGTCTCAACAGAGTAATGACCATGTGTTCCCTAAAAAACCTGCATGTCTCAACAGAGTAATGACCATGTGTTCCCTAAAAAACGTGCATGTCTCAACAGAGTAATGACCATGTGTTCCCTAAAAAACCTGCATGTCTCAACAGAGTAATGACCATGTGTTCCCTAAAAAACCTGCATGTCTCAACAGAGACTCAGAGAAGTGACTGCTTCACTAAGGTTATCAGGGCCTGTTTTATTTTTATAAAAATAATATTTTAAAAACATTATTTAACGAGGCAAGTCCGTTAAGAACAAATTCTTCTTGACAATGACGACCTACCAGGGAACAGTGGGTTAACTGCCTTGTTCAAGGGCAAAACGACCTTGTCAGCTCGGGGATTCGATCTAGCAACATTTCAGTTACTGGCCCAACGCACTAACCACTAGGCTACCTGCCGCCCCTCTAACCACTAGGCTACCTGCCTCCTCTACACTCTAACCACTAGGCTACCTGCCTCTAACCACTAGGCTACCTGCCGCCCCTCTAACCACTAGGCTACCTGCCTCTAACCACTAGGCTACCTGCCACCCCTCTAACCACTAGGCTACCTGCCTCTAACCACTAGGCTACCTGCCTCTAACCACTAGGCTACCTGCCTCTAACCACTAGGCTACCTGCCGCCCCTCTAACCACTAGGCTACCTGCCGCCCCTCTAACCACTAGGCTACCTGCCTCCCCTTTAACCACTAGGCTACCTGCCGCCCCTCTAACCACTAGGCTACCTGCTTCTAACCACTAGGCTACCTGCCGCCCCTCTAACCACTAGGCTACCTGCCGCCCCTCTAACCACTAGGCTACCTGCCGCCCCTCTAACCACTAGGCTACCTGCCTCTAACCACTAGGCTACCTGCCGCCCCTCTAACCACTAGGCTACCTGCCGCCCCTCTAACCACTAGGCTACCTGCCTCTAACCACTAGGCTACCTGCCGCCCCTCCAACCACTAGGCTACCTGCCTCTAACCACTAGGCTACCTGCCGCCCCTCTAACCACTAGGCTACCTGCCTCTAACCACTAGGCTACCTGCCGCCCCTCCAACCACTAGGCTACCTGCTGCCCCTGTATCGACAAAGCCTCTCAGAGTAGGAGTGCTGGTCTGGCATCTGTTTAGACTTTTAGATCAGAATGAATTATATTTTGTTTGGACAGATCCTAGATCAGCACTTCTACAATGAGAGGCTATGAGGTCCAGGTTCTCACAAAGCCAAAGCTCTGTAGAGTCAACAGTGTCAATGAGACTGAATGTCTGAGTCATAAAGTCTCACTTCTGCCTTGCCTGGGCTTGTCCTGCCTGTCTGCCTGGGCTTGTCCGGATACCCTGCCTCTGCTTCATGCC
>NC_092170.1:41055646-41085646 GCF_045791955.1 Oncorhynchus clarkii lewisi
CACTCACAACATTACCCTGTCTTCTCCCTGTTCTACCACTCACAACATTACCCTGTCTTCTCCCTGTTCTACCACTCACAACATTACCCTGTCTTCTCCCTGTTCTACCTCTCACAACATTACCCTGTCTTCTCCCTGTTCTACCTCTCACAACATTACCCTGTCTTCTCCCTGTTCTGTTCTCTCACAACATTACCCTGTCTTCTCCCTGTTCTGTTCTCTCACAACATTACCCTGTCTTCTCCCTGTTCTGTTCTCTCACAACGTTACCCTGTCTTCTCTCTGTTCTGTTCTCTCACAACACAACCCTGTCTTCTCCCTGTTCTGTTCTCTCACAACATTACCCTGTCTTCTCCCTGTTCTGTTCTCTCACAACACAACCCTGTCTCTCTCTGTTCTGTTCTCTCACAACATTACCCTGTCTTCTCCCTGTTCTGTTCTCACAACATTACCCTGTCTTCTCCCTGTTCTGTTCTCTCACAACATTACTCTGTCTTCTCCTTGTTCTACCTCTCACAACATTACCCTGTCTTCTCCCTGTTCTGTTCTCTCACAACATTACTCTGTCTTCTCCCTGTTCTGTTCTCTCACAACATTACCCTGTCTTCTCCCTGTTCTGTTCTCTCACAACATTACTCTGTCTTCTCCCTGTTCTGTTCTCTCACAACATTACTCTGTCTTCTCCCTGTTCTGTTCTCTCACAACATTACTCTGTCTTCTCCCTGTTCTGTTCTCTCACATCATTACCCTGTCTTCTCCCTGTTCTGTTCTCTCACAACATTACTCTGTCTTCTCCCTGTTCTGTTCTCTCACAACATTACCTTATAGACACGACTCCCTGACCCGACAAAACCAAACTAACTGCCTACTTCTCTTTCTTGCAGTGTGTTCAGAAGTCTGTCTGGCTCTCCTCTGGACTCACAAACAGTAACTGTTATATTCTGTGGTTTGGTGTGTTTTCTCTCCACAGGTGGAAAATGGAGGTGAATATATCTTGGAGACCATCGACTCGCTGCAAAAAAACTCCTGGGTGTCTGACATCCAGGACTGCATGGACCCTGGGTAAATGGAGGGATAAATATTTACTGTTCTCTAAGGAGGGAGGGAGGGAACAGCTCACAGTCAATTAATCACCCTGTAAGAGAGTTTTTGACAGATCCCCCCCCCCCCCCTCTCTCACACTATTTCACGCTGAGTTCTTCTGGTACAGTGAGTTTGTCTGTTCAGTCACGGCGTGTTTTTTGGACGGCCGTAAACAGACATACATTGTGTGTGTGTGTGTGTGTGTGTGTGTGTGTGTGTGTGTGTGTGTGTGTGTGTGTGTGTGTGTGTGTGGGTGGCACAGGGACAGTGGAGATGACATTGAGCTGGCGTCATGTCCCAACGGCCAGGCGTCTAAAGAGTTCTCCATGGTGGCCTCCTGCAGCTGTGAGCTTCTGTCAGAGGGTGAGACACACACACACACACACACACACACACACACACACACACACACACACTCGTAACCTCATACATTGCCTTTTGAGAGGAAATGGATGTGCTGTCAATCTGGCTGTGTAATGTTGTGTCGTGTTACGTAGAGTATGTTATGTTGTTTGTGTCCAGGTGTCCATCGTGTCCCTGACAGATCCTGTGGCTCAGCAGCAGCACTGTATAGCGCCCCCTCTGTCCACTGCAGAGAACTACCCTTCACCCAGCACCCTTCCCATGTTCCACTGGAGCGTTTCCTCCAGTGCCCAGAGGCCCAGGGGAAAAGTCCCGCCACAGGTAAGAGGAACTGTAGGCTCGGCTGGTAGGGAGCGCTTGCAATGGCAGGATAGTGTGTTCGATTCCCGGGTCCGCCCGAAACATCAACTGTACGCACGTATGACTGTCGTTTTTTGGGATAAAACCAGGTGTGAATGTAAATAAATAGCAGGGGATTAGGCCGTACCTGTAAACACCTGACAATTATTAAAACAAAATGTCAAGAAAACTGTCGGCCATTACACCACGTTATCATTACCGCTTGTCAGAGGCGTGACACGCGCGGACGGAATGGACTTGACAACGAGTGGCCTACTCTTCAAAACATAGAAGTTTGGCCAAGGCAGAGATGAGTTGCCCACATCGAGACACGGTCGGACTGCAGTGGACACGTTCAAGCCGGGCGGCAGGGTAGCCTAGTGGTTAGAGTGTAGAGGCGGCAGGGTAGCCTAGTGGTTAGAGTGTAGAGGAGGCAGGTAGCCTAGTGGTTAGAGTGTAGAGGCGGCAGGGTAGCCTAGTGGTTAGAGTGTAGAGGCGGCGGGGTAGCCTAGTGGTTAGAGCGTAGAGGCGGCAGGGTAGCCTAGTGGTTAGAGTGTAGAGGCGGCAGGGTAGCCTAGTGGTTAGAGTGTAGAGGCGGCAGGGTAGCCTAGTGGTTAGAGCGTAGAGGCGGCAGGGTAGCCTAGTGGTTAGAGTGTAGAGGCGGCAGGGTAGCCTAGTGGTTAGAGTGTAGAGGCGGCAGGGTAGCCTAGTGGTTAGAGTGTAGAGGCGGCAGGGTAGCCTAGTAGTTAGAGTGTAGAGGCGGCAGGGTAGCCTAGTGGTTAGTGTGTAGAGGCGGCAGGGTAGCCTAGTGGTTAGAGTGTAGAGGCGGCAGGGTAGCCTAGTGGTTAGAGTGTAGAGGCGGCAGGGTAGCCTAGTGGTTAGAGTGTAGAGGAGGCAGGGTAGCCTAGTGGTTAGAGTGTAGAGGCGGCAGGGTAGCCTAGTGGTTAGAGTGTAGAGGCGGCAGGGTAGCCTAGTGGTTAGAGTGTAGAGGCGGCAGGGTAGCCTAGTGGTTAGAGTGTAGAGGAGGCAGGTAGCCTAGTGGTTAGAGTGTAGAGGCGGCAGGGTAGCCTAGTGGTTAGAGTGTAGAGGCGGCAGGGTAGCCTAGTGGTTAGAGCGTAGAGGCGGCAGGGTAGCCTAGTGGTTAGAGTGTAGAGGCGGCAGGGTAGCCTAGTGGTTAGAGTGTAGAGGCGGCAGGGTAGCCTAGTGGTTAGAGTGTAGAGGCGGCAGGGTAGCCTAGTAGTTAGAGTGTAGAGGCGGCAGGGTAGCCTAGTGGTTAGAGTGTAGAGGCGGCAGGGTAGCCTAGTGGTTAGAGTGTAGAGGCGGCAGGGTAGCCTAGTGGTTAGAGTGTAGAGGCGGCAGGGTAGCCTAGTGGTTAGAGTGTAGAGGAGGCAGGGTAGCCTAGTGGTTAGAGTGTAGAGGAGGCAGGGTAGCCTAGTGGTTAGAGTGTAGAGGCGGCAGGGTAGCCTAGTGGTTAGAGTGTAGAGGCGGCAGGGTAGCCTAGTGGTTAGAGTGTAGAGGCGGCAGGGTAGCCTAGTGGTTAGAGTGTAGAGGCGGCAGGGTAGCCTAGTGGTTAGAGTGTAGAGGCGGCAGGGTAGCCTAGTGGTTAGAGTGTAGAGGCGGCAGGGTAGCCTAGTGGTTAGAGTGTAGAGGCGGCAGGGTAGCCTAGTGGTAGAGGCGGCAGGGTAGCCTAGTGGTTATAGTTTGAGGAGGCAGGGTAGCCTAGTGGTTAGAGTGTAGAGGCGGCAGGGTAGCCTAGTGGTTAGAGTGTAGAGGCGGCAGGGTAGCCTAGTGGTTAGAGTGTAGAGGAGGCAGGGTAGCCTAGTGGTTAGAGTGTAGAGGCGGCAGGGTAGCCTAGTGGTTAGAGTGTAGAGGCGGCAGGGTAGCCTAGTGGTTAGAGTGTAGAGGAGGCAGGGTAGCCTAGTGGTTAGAGTGTAGAGGCGGCAGGGTAGCCTAGTGGTTAGAGTGTAGAGGCGGCAGGGTAGCCTAGTGGTTAGAGTGTAGAGGAGGCAGGGTAGCCTAGTGGTTAGAGTGTAGAGGCGGCAGGGTAGCCTAGTGGTTAGAGTGTAGAGGCGGCAGGGTAGCCTAGTGGTTAGAGTGTAGAGGAGGCAGGGTAGCCTAGTGGTTAGAGTGTAGAGGCGGCAGGGTAGCCTAGTGGTTAGAGTGTAGAGGCGGCAGGGTAGCCTAGTGGTTAGAGTGTAGAGGAGGCAGGTAACCTAGTGGTTAGAGTGTAGAGGAGGCAGGGTAGCCTAGTGGTTAGAGTGTAGAGGAGGCAGGTAACCTAGTGGTTAGAGTGTAGAGGCGGCAGGGTAGCCTAGTGGTTAGAGTGTAGAGGCGGCAGGGTAGCCTAGTGGTTAGAGTGTAGAGGAGGCAGGTAACCTAGTGGTTAGAGTGTAGAGGAGGCAGGGTAGCCTAGTGGTTAGAGTGTAGAGGAGGCAGGTAACCTAGTGGTTAGAGTGTAGAGGAGGCAGGGTAGCCTAGTGGTTAGAGTGTAGAGGAGGCAGGTAACCTAGTGGTTAGAGTGTAGAGGAGGCAGGGTAGCCTAGTGGTTAGAGTGTAGAGGAGGCAGGGTAGCCTAGTGGTTAGAGTGTAGAGGCGGCAGGGTAGCCTAGTGGTTAGAGTGTAGAGGAGGCAGGGTAGCCTAGTGGTTAGAGTGTAGAGGAGGCAGGTAACCTAGTGGTTAGAGTGTAGAGGAGGCAGGGTAGCCTAGTGGTTAGAGTGTAGAGGAGGCAGGGTAGCCTAGTGGTTAGAGCGTAGAGGAGGCAGGTAACCTAGTGGTTAGAGTGTAGAGGAGGCAGGGTAGCCTTGTGGTTAGAGTGTAGAGGAGGCAGGTAACCTAGTGGTTAGAGTGTAGAGGAGGCAGGGTAGCCTAGTGGTTAGAGTGTAGAGGAGGCAGGGTAGCCTAGTGGTTAGAGTGTAGAGGCGGCAGGGTAGCCTAGTGGTTAGAGTGTAGAGGAGGCAGGGTAGCCTAGTGGTTAGAGTGTAGAGGAGGCAGGGTAGCCTAGTGGTTAGAGTGTAGAGGAGGCAGGGTAGCCTAGCATTCCACGGAAGGACCGGGTGTCTGCGGGTTTTTGTTGTTGTGGCTTTTACCTTTTCAATTAAGACCTAGACAACCAGGTGAGGGGAGTTCCTTACTAATTAGTGACCTTAATTCCTCAATCGAGCCCCCCCCCCCCCCTGACACTCGGCTCTTCGTGGAATCAGTTGGACACTTCTTATTGGTTAAGAGACTGAAGTCTCTTCCTGTTTGGAGGCTGGACATGTGTTACGAGTGGATGAACGCTGATAACCCTTGTTCTTCATGATGCTCTCTGCGCTTTTAACGGACCTCTGAGACAGTGCAGGTGCATTTATACGGAGACTTGATTACACACAGGTGGATTGTATTTATCATCATTAGTCATTTAGGTCAACATTGGATCATTCAGAGATCCTCACTGAACTTCTGGAGAGAGTTTGCTGCACTGAAAGTAAAGGGGCTGAATAATTTTGCACGCCCAATTTTTCAGTTTTTGATTTGTTAAAAAAGTGTGAAATATCCAATAAATGTCGTTCCACTTCATGATTGTGTCCCACTTGTTGATTCTTCACAAAAAAATACAGTTTTATATCTTTATGTTTGAAGCCTGAAATTTAGCAAAAGGTCGCAAAGTTCAAGGGGGCCGAATACTTTCGCAAGGCACTGTAGTTTGAAGAAGTCAGAGGGGGTGTGGTCCATCTTTACCATGTGATCTCACCTCTTTTTCTCCTCCCTTCAGGGGTTTCAGGTGAGGTAGCGACTGAGGCGGAGGCTGACCCCAGCCTGGCAACCTACCCATGGTTCCACGGGACGTTGTCACGCGTACGGGCGGCCCAACTGGTGCTGGCGGGCGGCGCTAGGAGCCACGGGCTGTTTGTGATTCGCCAAAGCGAGACGCGGCCGGGAGAGTACGTCCTCACCTTTAATTTCCAGGGCAAAGCTAAGGTGAGCCAATCACATGCAGGGCAACGCCAAGGTGAGCCAATCACATGCAGGGCAACGCCAAGGTGAGCCAATCACATACAGGGCAACGCCAAGGTGAGCCAATCACATACAGGGCAACGCCAAGGTGAGCTAATCACATACAGGGCAACGCCAAGGTGAGCCAATCACATACAGGGCAACGCCAAGGGGAGCTAATCACGTACAGGGCAACGCCAAGGTGAGCCAATCACATACAGGGCAACGCCAAGGTGAGCCAATTACTGGCGGCCTATCTCTTCTTCCTCCCCTTCATGAAACAGACAGACCGGTCTGTTACCATGCCCTCTGAGGCAGCAGGTCTGTTACCATGCCCTCTGGGGCAGCAGGTCTGTTACCATGCCCTCTGGGGCAGCAGGTCTGTTCCCATGCCCTCTGGGGCTGATGACAGCAGGTCTGTTCCCATGCCCTCTGAGACAGCAGGTCTGTTACCATTCCTTCTGGGGCAGCAGGTCTGTTACCATGCCCTCTGAGACAGCAGGTCTGTTACCATGCCCTCTGGGGCTGATGACAGCAGGTCTGTTACCATGCCCTCTGAGGCTGATGACAGCAGGTCTGTTACCATGCCCTCTGGGGCAGCAGGTCTGTTACCATGCCCTCTGGGGCAGCAGGTCTGTTACCATGCCCTCTGGGGCAGCAGGTCTGTTACCATGCCCTCTGGGGCTGATGACAGCAGGTCTGTTCCCATGCCCTCTAAGGCAGCAGGTCTGTTACCATGCCCTCTGGGGAAGCATGGCTGTTACCATGCCCTCTGAGGCAGCAGGTCTGTTACCATGCCCTCTGGGGCAGCAGGTCTGTTACCATGCCCTCTGGGGCAGCAGGTCTGTTACCATGCCCTCTGGGGCAGCAGGTCTGTTACCATGCCCTCTGGGGCTGATGGCAGCAGGTCTGTTACCATGCCATCTGAGGCTAATGACAGCAGGTCTGTTACCCTTCCCTCTGAGGCAGCAGGTTTGTTACCATGCCCTCTGAGGCAGCAGGTCTGTTACCATGCCCTCTGAGGCAGCAGGTCTGTTACCATGCCCTCTGAGGCTGATGACAGACAGGTCTGTTACCATGCCCTCTGAGGCTGATGACAGACAGGTCTGTTACCATGCCCTCTGGGGCTGATGACAGACAGGTCTGTTACCATGCCCTCTGAGGCTAATGACAGCAGGTCTGTTACCCTGCCCTCTGGGGCAGCAGGTCTGTTACCATGCCCTCTGGGGCTGATTGCAGCAGGTCTGTTACCATGCCCTCTGGGGCAGCAGGTCTGTTACCATGCCCTCTGGGGCTGATGACAGCAGGTCTGTTACCATGCCCTCTGGGGCAGCAGGTCTGTTACCATGCCCTCTGGGGCAGCAGGTCTGTTACCATGCCCTCTGAGGCAGCAGGTCTGTTACCATGCCCTCTGAGGCAGCAGGTCTGTTACCATGCCCTCTGAGGCAGCAGGTCTGTTACCATGCCCTCTGGGGCTGATGACAGACAGGTCTGTTACCATGCCCTCTGGGGCTGATGACAGACAGGTCTGTTCCCATGCCCTCTGAGGCTGATGACAGCAGGTCTGTTACCATGCCCTCTGGGGCAGCAGGTCTGTTACCATGCCCTCTGGGGCAGCAGGTCTGTTACCATGCCCTCTGGGGCTGATGACAGCAGGTCTGTTCCCATGCCCTCTAAGGCAGCAGGTCTGTTACCATGCCCTCTGGGGAAGCATGGCTGTTACCATGCCCTCTGAGGCAGCAGGTCTGTTCCCATGCCCTCTGAGGCTGATGTCGGCGTCAGTCTCAGGGAGTAAGGGCTCTTCTCCTTCGGTGTCAGTCTCAGGGAGTAAGGGCTCTTCTCTTTCGGTGTCAGTCTCAGGAAGTCAGGGCTCTTCTCCTTCGGTGTCAGTCTCAGGGAGTCAGGGCTCTTCTCCTTCGGTGTCAGTCTCAGGAAGTCAGGGCTCTTCTCCTTCGGTGTCAGTCTCAGGGAGTCAGGGCTCTTCTCCTTCGGTGTCAGTCTCAGGGAGTCAGGGCTCTTCTCCTTCGGTGTCAGTCTCAGGGAGTCAGGGCTCTTCTCCTCCGGTGTCAGTCTCAGAGAGTCAGGGCTCTTCTCCTTCGGTGTCAGTCTCAGGGAGTCAGGGCTCTTCTCCTTCGGTGTCAGTCTCAGGGAGTCAGGGCTCTTCTCCTTTGGTGTCAGTCTCAGGGAGTCAGGGCTCTTCTCCTCCGGTGTCAGTCTCAGAGAGTCAGGGCTCTTCTCCTTCGGTGTCAGTCTCAGGGAGTCAGGGCTCTTCTCCTTCGGCGTCAGTCTCAGGAAGTCAGGGCTCTTCTCCTTTGGTGTCAGTCTCAGGAAGTCAGGGCTCTTCTCCTTCGGTGTCAGTCTCAGGAAGTCAGGGCTCTTCTCCTTCGGTGTCAGTCTCAGGGAGTCAGGGCTCTTCTCCTTCGGTGTCAGTCTCAGGGAGTCAGGGCTCTTCTCCTCTCCTCCAGTGTCAGTCTTGGCATTCTGTGACTCTCCTCCAACAGTTCAGCATTATGTCCTGCTTGGATTTATTTTCTTATTCTTGGTGGATCTGTGTAACCTGAGGGAAATATGTGTCTCTAATATGGTCATACATTTGGCATTAGGTTAGGAAGTGCAGCTCAGTTCTCACTTCATTTTGTAGGCAGTGTGCACATAGCCTGTCTTCTCTTGAGAGCCAGGTCTTCCTACGGCGGCCTCTCTCTGAGTCTGTACATAGTCAAAGCTTTCCTTAAGTTTGTGTCAGTCACAGTGGTCTCTTTCTATGTCTCCCCCCTCTCTTTCTCTGTCCCCCCTCTCTTTCTCTGTCCCCCCCCTCTCTATCTCTCTCTCTCTCTGTCTCTCTCTCTCTCTGTCTCTCTCTCTGTCTCTGTCTCTCTGTCTCTCTCTCTCTCTCTGTCTCTCTGTCTCTCTCTCTGTCTCTCTCTCTCTGTCTCTCTCTGTCTATCTCTCTCTCTCTCTCTCTGTCTCTCTCTGTCTCTCTCTCTCTCTGTCTCTCTCTGTCTCTCTCTCTGTCTCTCTCTCCCTCTGTCTCTCTCTCTGTCTCTCTCTCTCTCTGTCTCTCTGTCTCCCTCTCTGTCTCTCTCTCTCTCTCTCTGTCTCTCTCTCTGTCTCTCTCTCTCTCTCTCTCTGTCTCTCTCTCTCTCTCTGTCTCTCTCTCTCTCTCTGTCTCTCTCTGTCTCTCTCTCGCTGTCTCTCTCTCTCTCTGTCTCTCTCTGTCTCTCTCTGTGTCTCTCTGTCTCTCTCTCTCTCTGTCTCTTTCAATCTCTCTCAATGTACAGTGTTAGAAGTGAAACTATATACTCAGTACAAAACATTAGGAACACCTGCTCTTTCCATGACACAGACTGACCAGGTGAATCCAGGTGAAAACTGTGACCCCTTATTGATGTCACCTGTTAAATCCACTTCAATCAATGTAGATGAAGGGGAGGAGACGGGTGGTTAAAGAATGATTTTTAAGCCTTGAGACAATTGAGACATGGATTGTGTATTTGTGCCACTCAGAGGGTGAATGGGGCAAGACTAAATATTTAAGCATCTTTGAAATATACTACTATGGTAGTCCCAGCACACCGGTTTGAGTTGTGTATCTGTGTGTGAATGTTTCCCGTGTTGTATCAAGAATGGTCCACTACCCAAAGGACATCCAGCTAACTGGACACAACTGTGGGGAGCATTGGAGTCAACATGAGCCAGCGTCCCTGTGGAACGCTTTCAACACCTTGTAGAGTCAACATGGGCCAGCATCCCTGTGGAACACTTTAGACACCTTGTAGAGTCCACCTTGTTCTGAGGGAGGAGACAACTCATTATTAGGAAGGTGTTCTGAGGGAGGAGACAACTCATTATTAGGAAGGTGTTCTGAGGGAGGAGACAACTCATTATTAGGAAGGTGTTCTGAGGGAGGATACAACTCATTATTAGGAAGGTGTTCTGAGGGAGGAGACAACTCATTATTAGGAAGGTGTTCTGAGGGGAGGAGACAACTCATTATTAGGAAGGTGTTCTGAGGGAGGAGACAACTCATTATTAGGAAGGTGTTCTGAGGGGAGGAGACAACTCATTATTAGGAAGGTGTTCTGAGGGAGGAGACAACTCATTATTAGGAAGGTGTTCTGAGGGAGGAGACAACTCATTATTAGGAAGGTGTTCTGAGGGAGGAGACAACTCATTATTAGGAAGGTGTTCTGAGGGAGGAGACAACTCATTATTAGGAAGGTGTTCTGAGGGAGGAGACAACTCATTATTAGGAAGGTGTTCTGAGGGAGGAGACAACTCATTATTAGGAAGGTGTTCTGAGGGAGGAGACAACTCATTATTAGGAAGGTGTTCTGAGGGAGGAGACAACTCATTATTAGGAAGGTGTTCTGAGGGAGGAGACAACTCATTATTAGGAAGGTGTTCTGAGGGGAGGAGACAACTCATTATTAGGAAGGTGTTCTGAGGGAGGAGACAACTCATTATTAGGAAGGTGTTCTGAGGGGAGGAGACAACTCATTATTAGGAAGGTGTTCTGAGGGAGGAGACAACTCATTATTAGGAAGGTGTTCTGAGGGAGGAGACAACTCATTATTAGGAAGGTGTTCTGAGGGGAGGAGACAACTCATTATTAGGAAGGTGTTCTGAGGGAGGAGACAACTCATTATTAGGAAGGTGTTCTGAGGGGAGGAGACAACTCATTATTAGGAAGGTTTTCTGAGGGAGGAGACAACTCATTATTAGGAAGGTGTTCTGAGGGAGGAGACAACTCATTATTAGGAAGGTGTTCTGAGGGGAGGAGACAACTCATTATTAGGAAGGTGTTCTGAGGGAGGAGACAACTCATTATTAGGAAGGTGTTCTGAGGGAGGAGACAACTCATTATTAGGAAGGTGTTCTGAGCGGAGGAGACAACTCATTATTAGGAAGGTGTTCTGAGGGAGGAGACAACTCATTATTAGGAAGGTGTTCTGAGGGAGGAGACAACTCATTATTAGGAAGGTGTTCTGAGGGAGGAGACAACTCATTATTAGGAAGGTGTTCTGAGGGAGGGATAACTCATTATTAGGAAGGTGTTCTGAGGGGAGGAGACAACTCATTATTAGGAAGGTGTTCTGAGGGAGGAGACAACTCATTATTAGGAAGGTGTTCTGAGGGGAGGACACAACTCATTATTAGGAAGGTGTTCTGAGGGAGGAGACAACTCATTATTAGGAAGGTGTTCTGAGGGGAGGAGACAACTCATTATTAGGAAGGTGTTCTGAGGGGAGGAGACAACTCATTATTAGGAAGGTGTTCTGAGGGAGGAGACAACTCATTATTAGGAAGGTGTTCTGAGGGAGGAGACAACTCATTATTAGGAAGGTGTTCTGAGGGGAGGAGACAACTCATTATTAGGAAGGTGTTCTGAGGGAGGAGACAACTCATTATTAGGAAGGTGTTCTGAGGGGAGGAGACAACTCATTATTAGGAAGGTGTTCTGAGGGAGGAGACAACTCATTATTAGGAAGGTGTTCTGAGGGAGGAGACAACTCATTATTAGGAAGGTGTTCTGAGGGGAGGAGACAACTCATTATTAGGAAGGTGTTCTGAGGGAGGAGCCAACTCATTATTAGGAAGGTGTTCTGAGGGGAGGAGACAACTAATTATTAGGAAGGTGTTCTGAGGGAGGAGACAACTCATTATTAGGAAGGTGTTCTGAGGGGAGGAGACAACTCATTATTAGGAAGGTGTTCTGAGGGAGGAGACAACTCATTATTAGGAAGGTGTTCTGAGGGGAGGAGACAACTCATTATTAGGAAGGTGTTCTGAGGGAGGAGACAACTCATTATTAGGAAGGTGTTCTGAGGGGAGGAGACAACTCATTATTAGGAAGGTATTCTGAGGGAGGAGACAACTCATTATTAGGAAGGTGTTCTGAGGGAGGGACAACTCATTATTAGGAAGGTGTTCTGAGGGAGGAGACAACTCATTATTAGGAAGGTGTTCTGAGGGAGGAGACAACTCATTATTAGGAAGGTGTTCTGAGGGAGGAGACAACTCATTATTAGGAAGGTGTTCTGAGGGGAGGAGACAACTCATTATTAGGAAGGTGTTCTGAGGGAGGAGACAACTCATTATTAGGAAGGTGTTCTGAGGGGAGGAGACAACTCATTATTAGGAAGGTGTTCTGAGGGAGGAGACAACTCATTATTAGGAAGGTGTTCTGAGGGGAGGAGACAACTCATTATTAGGAAGGTGTTCTGAGGGAGGAGACAAATCATTATTAGGAATGTGTTCTGAGGGAGGAGACACCTCATTATTAGGAAGGTGTTCTGAGGGGAGGAGACAACTCATTATTAGGAAGGTGTTCTGAGGGAGGAGACAAATCATTATTAGGAAGGTGTTCTGAGGGAGGGACAACTCATTATTAGGAAGGTGTTCTGAGTGAGGAGACAACTCATCATTAGGAAGGTGTTCTGAGGGAGGAGACAACTCATTATTAGGAAGGTGTTCTGAGGGGAGGAGACAACTCATTATTAGGAAGGTGTTCTGAGGGGAGGAGACAACTCATTATTAGGAAGGTGTTCTGAGGGAGGAGACAACTCATTATTAGGAAGGTGTTCTGAGGGGAGGAGACAACTCATTATTAGGAAGGTGTTCTAAGGGAGGAGACAACTCATTATTAGGAAGGTGTTCTGAGGGGAGGAGACAACTCATTATTAGGAAGGTGTTCTGAAGGAGGAGACAACTCATTATTAGGAAGGTGTTCTGAGGGGAGGAGACAACTCATTATTAGGAAGGTGTTCTGAGGGAGGAGACAAATCATTATTAGGAATGTGTTCTGAGGGAGGAGACACCTCATTATTAGGAAGGTGTTCTGAGGGGAGGAGACAACTCATTATTAGGAAGGTGTTCTGAGGGAGGAGACAAATCATTATTAGGAAGGTGTTCTGAGGGAGGGACAACTCATTATTAGGAAGGTGTTCTGAGTGAGGAGACAACTCATCATTAGGAAGGTGTTCTGAGGGAGGAGACAACTCATTATTAGGAAGGTGTTCTGAGGGGAGGAGACAACTCATTATTAGGAAGGTGTTCTGAGGGGAGGAGACAACTCATTATTAGGAAGGTGTTCTGAGGGAGGAGACAACTCATTATTAGGAAGGTGTTCTGAGGGGAGGAGACAACTCATTATTAGGAAGGTGTTCTAAGGGAGGAGACAACTCATTATTAGGAAGGTGTTCTGAGGGGAGGAGACAACTCATTATTAGGAAGGTGTTCTGAAGGAGGAGACAACTCATTATTAGGAAGGTGTTCTGAGGGGAGGAGACAACTCATTATTAGGAAGGTGTTCTGAGGGAGGAGACAACTCATTATTAGGAAGGTGTTCTGAGGGGAGGAGACAACTCATTTTTAGGAAGGTGTTCTGAGGGAGGAGACAACTCATTATTAGGAAGGTGTTCTGAGGGAGGGACAACTCATTATTAGGAAGGTGTTCTGAGGGAGGAGACAACTCATTATTAGGAAGGTGTTCTGAGGGAGGAGTCAACTCATTATTAGGAAGGTGTTCTGAGGGAGGAGACAACTCATTATTAGGAAGGTGTTCTGAGGGGAGGAGACAACTCATTATTAGGAAGGTGTTCTGAGGGAGGAGACAACTCATTATTAGGAAGGTGTTCTGAGGGGAGGAGACAACTCATTATTAGGAAGGTGTTCTGAGGGAGGAGACAACTCATTATTAGGAAGGTGTTCTGAGGGGAGGAGACAACTCATTATTAGGAAGGTGTTCTGAGGGAGGAGACAACTCATTATTAGGAAGGTGTTCTGAGGGGAGGAGACAACTCATTATTAGGAAGGTGTTCTGAGGGAGGAGACAACTCATTATTAGGAAGGTGTTCTGAGGGGAGGAGACAACTCATTATTAGGAAGGTGTTCTGAGGGAGGAGACAACTCATTATTAGGAAGGTGTTCTGAGGGAGGGACAACTCATTATTAGGAAGGTGTTCTGAGGGAGGAGACAACTCATTATTAGGAAGGTGTTCTGAGGGAGGAGACAACTCATTATTAGGAAGGTGTTCTGAGGGACGAGACAACTCATTATTAGGAAGGTGTTCTGAGGGGAGGAGACAACTCATTATTAGGAAGGTGTTCTGAGGGAGGAGACAACTCATTATTAGGAAGGTGTTCTGAGGGGAGGAGACAACTCATTATTAGGAAGGTGTTCTGAGGGAGGAGAAACCTCATTATTAGGAAGGTGTTCTGAGGGGAGGAGACAACTCATTATTAGGAAGGTGTTCTGAGGGAGGAGACAACTCATTATTAGGAAGGTGTTCTGAGGGGAGGAGACAACTCATTATTAGGAAGGTGTTCTGAGGGAGGAGACAACTCATTATTAGGAAGGTGTTCTGAGGGGAGGAGACAACTCATTATTAGGAATGTGTTCTGAGGGAGGAGACAACTCATTATTAGGAAGGTGTTCTGAGGGGAGGAGACAACTCATTATTAGGAAGGTGTTCTGAGGGAGGAGTCAACTCATTATTAGGAAGGTGTTCTGAAGGAGGGACAACTCATTATTAGGAAGGTGTTCTGAGGGAGGAGACAACTCATTATTAGGAAGGTGTTCTGAGGGAGGAGACAACTCATTATTAGGAAGGTGTTCTGAGGGGAGGAGACAACTCATTATTAGGAAGGTGTTCTGAGGGGAGGAGACAACTCATTATTAGGAAGGTGTTCTGAGGGAGGAGACAACTCATTATTAGGAAGGTGTTCTGAGGGGAGGAGACAACTCATTATTAGGAAGGTGTTCTGAGGGAGGAGACAACTCATTATTAGGAAGGTGTTCTGAGGGAGGAGACAACTCATTATTAGGAAGGTGTTCTGAGGGAGGAGACAACTCATTATTAGGAAGGTGTTCTGAGGGGAGGAGACAACTCATTATTAGGAAGGTGTTCTGAGGGAGGAGACAACTCATTATTAGGAAGGTGTTCTGAGGGAGGAGACAACTCATTATTAGGAAGGTGTTCTGAGGGGAGGAGACAACTCATTATTAGGAAGGTGTTCTGGGGGAGGAGCCAACTCATTATTAGGAAGGTGTTCTGAGGGGAGGAGACAACTAATTATTAGGAAGGTGTTCTGAGGGAGGAGACAACTCATTATTAGGAAGGTGTTCTGAGGGGAGGAGACAACTCATTATTAGGAAGGTGTTCTGAGGGAGGAGACAACTCATTATTAGGAAGGTGTTCTGAGGGGAGGAGACAACTCATTATTAGGAAGGTGTTCTGAGGGAGGAGACAACTCATTATTAGGAAGGTGTTCTGAGGGAGGGACAACTCATTATTAGGAAGGTGTTCTGAGGGAGGAGACAACTCATTATTAGGAAGGTGTTCTGAGGGAGGAGACAACTCATTATTAGGAAGGTGTTCTGAGGGAGGAGACAACTCATTATTAGGAAGGTGTTCTGAGGGGAGGAGACAACTCATTATTAGGAAGGTGTTCTGAGGGAGGAGACAACTCATTATTAGGAAGGTGTTCTGAGGGGAGGAGACAACTCATTATTAGGAAGGTGTTCTGAGGGAGGAGACAACTCATTATTAGGAAGGTGTTCTGAGGGGAGGAGACAACTCATTATTAGGAAGGTGTTCTGAGGGAGGAGACAACTCATTATTAGGAAGGTGTTCTGAGGGGAGGAGACAACTCATTATTAGGAAGGTGTTCTGAGGGAGGAGACAACTCATTATTAGGAAGGTGTTCTGAGGGGAGGAGACAACTCATTATTAGGAAGGTGTTCTGAGGGTGGAGACAACTCATTATTAGGAAGGTGTTCTGAGGGAGGGACAACTCATTATTAGGAAGGTGTTCTGAGGGAGGGGACAAACTCATTATTAGGAAGGTGTTCTGACGGAGGAGACAACTCATTATTAGGAAGGTGTTCTGAGGGAGGAGACAACTCATTATTAGGAAGGTGTTCTGAGGGGAGGAGACAACTCATTATTAGGAAGGTGTTCTGAGGGAGGAGACAACTCATTATTAGGAAGGTGTTCTGAGGGAGGAGACAACTCAGTATTAGGAAGGTGTTCTGAGGGAGGAGACAACTCATTATTAGGAAGGTGTTCTGAGGGGAGGAGACAACTCATTATTAGGAAGGTGTTCTGAGGGAGGAGACAACTCATTATTAGGAAGGTGTTCTGAGGGGAGGAGACAACTCATTATTAGGAAGGTGTTCTGAGGGAGGAGACAACTCATTATTAGGAAGGTGTTCTGAGGGGAGGAGACAACTCATTATTAGGAAGGTGTTCTGAGGGAGGAGACAACTCATTATTAGGAAGGTGTTCTGAGGGGAGGAGACAACTCATTATTAGGAATGTGTTCTGAGGGAGGAGACAACTCATTATTAGGAAGGTGTTCTGAGGGGAGGAGACAACTCATTATTAGGAAGGTGTTCTGAGGGAGGAGACAAATCATTATTAGGAAGGTGTTCTGAGGGAGGGACAACTCATTATTAGGAAGGTGTTCTGAGTGAGGAGACAACTCATCATTAGGAAGGTGTTCTGAGGGAGGAGACAACTCATTATTAGGAAGGTGTTCTGAGGGGAGGAGACAACTCATTATTAGGAAGGTGTTCTGAGGGGAGGAGACAACTCATTATTAGGAAGGTGTTCTGAGGGAGGAGACAACTCATTATTAGGAAGGTGTTCTGAGGGGAGGAGACAACTCATTATTAGGAAGGTGTTCTGAGGGAGGAGACAACTCATTATTAGGAAGGTGTTCTGAGGGGAGGAGACAACTCATTATTAGGAAGGTGTTCTGAGGGGAGGAGACAACTCATTATTAGGAAGGTGTTCTGAGGGGATGAGACAACTCATTATTAGGAAGGTGTTCTGAGGGAGGAGACAACTCATTATTAGGAAGGTGTTCTGAGGGAGGAGACAACTCATTATTAGGAAGGTGTTCTGAGGGAGGAGACAACTCATTATTAGGAAGGTGTTCTGAGGGGATGAGACAACTCATTATTAGGAAGGTGTTCTGAGGGAGGAGACAACTCATTATTAGGAAGGTGTTCTGAGGGAGGAGACAACTCATTATTAGGAAGGTGTTCTGAGGGAGGAGACAACTCATTATTAGGAAGGTGTTCTGAGGAAGGAGACAACTCATTATTAGGAAGGTGTTCTGAGGGGAGGAGACAACTCATTATTAGGAAGGTGTTCTGAGGGAGGAGACAACTCATTATTAGGAAGGTGTTCTGAGGGGAGGAGACAACTCATTATTAGGAAGGTGTTCTGAGGGAGGAGACAACTCATTATTAGGAAGGTGTTCTGAGGGAGGAGACAACTCAGTATTAGGAAGGTGTTCTGAGGGAGGAGACAACTCATTATTAGGAAGGTGTTCTGAGGGGAGGAGACAACTCATTATTAGGAAGGTGTTCTGAGGGAGGAGACAACTCATTATTAGGAAGGTGTTCTGAGGGGAGGAGACAACTCATTATTAGGAAGGTGTTCTGAGGGAGGAGACAACTCATTATTAGGAAGGTGTTCTGAGGGGAGGAGACAACTCATTATTAGGAAGGTGTTCTGAGGGAGGAGACAACTCATTATTAGGAAGGTGTTCTGAGGGGAAGAGACAACTCATTATTAGGAATGTGTTCTGAGGGAGGAGACAACTCATTATTAGGAAGGTGTTCTGAGGGGAGGAGACAACTCATTATTAGGAAGGTGTTCTGAGGGAGGAGACAAATCATTATTAGGAAGGTGTTCTGAGGGGAGGAGACAACTCATTATTAGGAAGGTGTTCTGAGGGAGGAGACAACTCATTATTAGGAAGGTGTTCTGAGGGGAGGAGACAACTCATTATTAGGAAGGTGTTCTGAGGGAGGAGACAACTCATTATTAGGAAGGTGTTCTGAGGGGAGGAGACAACTCATTATTAGGAAGGTGTTCTGAGGGAGGAGACAACTCATTATTAGGAAGGTGTTCTGAGGGGAGGAGACAACTCATTATTAGGAAGGTGTTCTGAGGGAGGAGACAACTCATTATTAGGAAGGTGTTCTGAGGGGAGGAGACAACTCATTATTAGGAAGGTGTTCTGAGGGTGGAGACAACTCATTATTAGGAAGGTGTTCTGAGGGAGGGACAACTCATTATTAGGAAGGTGTTCTGAGGGAGGAGACAAACTCATTATTAGGAAGGTGTTCTGACGGAGGAGACAACTCATTATTAGGAAGGTGTTCTGAGGGAGGAGACAACTCATTATTAGGAAGGTGTTCTGAGGGGAGGAGACAACTCATTATTAGGAAGGTGTTCTGAGGGAGGAGACAACTCATTATTAGGAAGGTGTTCTGAGGGAGGAGACAACTCAGTATTAGGAAGGTGTTCTGAGGGAGGAGACAACTCATTATTAGGAAGGTGTTCTGAGGGGAGGAGACAACTCATTATTAGGAAGGTGTTCTGAGGGAGGAGACAACTCATTATTAGGAAGGTGTTCTGAGGGGAGGAGACAACTCATTATTAGGAAGGTGTTCTGAGGGAGGAGACAACTCATTATTAGGAAGGTGTTCTGAGGGAGGAGACAACTCATTATTAGGAAGGTGTTCTGAGGGGAGGAGACAACTCATTATTAGGAAGGTGTTCTGAGGGGAGGAGACAACTCATTATTAGGAATGTGTTCTGAGGGAGAAGACAACTCATTATTAGGAAGGTGTTCTGAGGGGAGGAGACAACTCATTATTAGGAAGGTGTTCTGAGGGAGGAGTCAACTCATTATTAGGAAGGTGTTCTGAAGGAGGGACAACTCATTATTAGGAAGGTGTTCTGAGGGAGGAGACAACTCATTATTAGGAAGGTGTTCTGAGGGAGGAGACAACTCATTATTAGGAAGGTGTTCTGAGGGGAGGAGACAACTCATTATTAGGAAGGTGTTCTGAGGGAGGGACAACTCATTATTAGGAAGGTGTTCTGAGGGAGGGGACAAACTCATTATTAGGAAGGTGTTCTGACGGAGGAGACAACTCATTATTAGGAAGGTGTTCTGAGGGAGGAGACAACTCATTATTAGGAAGGTGTTCTGAGGGGAGGAGACAACTCATTATTAGGAAGGTGTTCTGAGGGAGGAGACAACTCATTATTAGGAAGGTGTTCTGAGGGAGGAGACAACTCAGTATTAGGAAGGTGTTCTGAGGGAGGAGACAACTCATTATTAGGAAGGTGTTCTGAGGGGAGGAGACAACTCATTATTAGGAAGGTGTTCTGAGGGAGGAGACAACTCATTATTAGGAAGGTGTTCTGAGGGGAGGAGACAACTCATTATTAGGAAGGTGTTCTGAGGGAGGAGACAACTCATTATTAGGAAGGTGTTCTGAGGGGAGGAGACAACTCATTATTAGGAATGTGTTCTGAGGGAGGAGACAACTCATTATTAGGAAGGTGTTCTGAGGGGAGGAGACAACTCATTATTAGGAAGGTGTTCTGAGGGAGGAGACAAATCATTATTAGGAAGGTGTTCTGAGGGAGGGACAACTCATTATTAGGAAGGTGTTCTGAGTGAGGAGACAACTCATCATTAGGAAGGTGTTCTGAGGGAGGAGACAACTCATTATTAGGAAGGTGTTCTGAGGGGAGGAGACAACTCATTATTAGGAAGGTGTTCTGAGGGGAGGAGACAACTCATTATTAGGAAGGTGTTCTGAGGGAGGAGACAACTCATTATTAGGAAGGTGTTCTGAGGGGAGGAGACAACTCATTATTAGGAAGGTGTTCTGAGGGAGGAGACAACTCATTATTAGGAAGGTGTTCTGAGGGGAGGAGACAACTCATTATTAGGAAGGTGTTCTGAGGGGAGGAGACAACTCATTATTAGGAAGGTGTTCTGAGGGGATGAGACAACTCATTATTAGGAAGGTGTTCTGAGGGAGGAGACAACTCATTATTAGGAAGGTGTTCTGAGGGAGGAGACAACTCATTATTAGGAAGGTGTTCTGAGGGAGGAGACAACTCATTATTAGGAAGGTGTTCTGAGGGGATGAGACAACTCATTATTAGGAAGGTGTTCTGAGGGAGGAGACAACTCATTATTAGGAAGGTGTTCTGAGGGAGGAGACAACTCATTATTAGGAAGGTGTTCTGAGGGAGGAGACAACTCATTATTAGGAAGGTGTTCTGAGGGGAGGAGACAACTCATTATTAGGAAGGTGTTCTGAGGGAGGAGACAACTCATTATTAGGAAGGTGTTCTGAGGGAGGAGACAACTCAGTATTAGGAAGGTGTTCTGAGGGAGGAGACAACTCATTATTAGGAAGGTGTTCTGAGGGGAGGAGACAACTCATTATTAGGAAGGTGTTCTGAGGGAGGAGACAACTCATTATTAGGAAGGTGTTCTGAGGGGAGGAGACAACTCATTATTAGGAAGGTGTTCTGAGGGAGGAGACAACTCATTATTAGGAAGGTGTTCTGAGGGGAGGAGACAACTCATTATTAGGAAGGTGTTCTGAGGGAGGAGACAACTCATTATTAGGAAGGTGTTCTGAGGGGAAGAGACAACTCATTATTAGGAATGTGTTCTGAGGGAGGAGACAACTCATTATTAGGAAGGTGTTCTGAGGGGAGGAGACAACTCATTATTAGGAAGGTGTTCTGAGGGAGGAGACAAATCATTATTAGGAAGGTGTTCTGAGGGGAGGAGACAACTCATTATTAGGAAGGTGTTCTGAGGGAGGAGACAACTCATTATTAGGAAGGTGTTCTGAGGGGAGGAGACAACTCATTATTAGGAAGGTGTTCTGAGGGAGGAGACAACTCATTATTAGGAAGGTGTTCTGAGGGGAGGAGACAACTCATTATTAGGAAGGTGTTCTGAGGGAGGAGACAACTCATTATTAGGAAGGTGTTCTGAGGGGAGGAGACAACTCATTATTAGGAAGGTGTTCTGAGGGAGGAGACAACTCATTATTAGGAAGGTGTTCTGAGGGGAGGAGACAACTCATTATTAGGAAGGTGTTCTGAGGGTGGAGACAACTCATTATTAGGAAGGTGTTCTGAGGGAGGGACAACTCATTATTAGGAAGGTGTTCTGAGGGAGGAGACAAACTCATTATTAGGAAGGTGTTCTGACGGAGGAGACAACTCATTATTAGGAAGGTGTTCTGAGGGAGGAGACAACTCATTATTAGGAAGGTGTTCTGAGGGGAGGAGACAACTCATTATTAGGAAGGTGTTCTGAGGGAGGAGACAACTCATTATTAGGAAGGTGTTCTGAGGGAGGAGACAACTCAGTATTAGGAAGGTGTTCTGAGGGAGGAGACAACTCATTATTAGGAAGGTGTTCTGAGGGGAGGAGACAACTCATTATTAGGAAGGTGTTCTGAGGGAGGAGACAACTCATTATTAGGAAGGTGTTCTGAGGGGAGGAGACAACTCATTATTAGGAAGGTGTTCTGAGGGAGGAGACAACTCATTATTAGGAAGGTGTTCTGAGGGAGGAGACAACTCATTATTAGGAAGGTGTTCTGAGGGGAGGAGACAACTCATTATTAGGAAGGTGTTCTGAGGGGAGGAGACAACTCATTATTAGGAATGTGTTCTGAGGGAGAAGACAACTCATTATTAGGAAGGTGTTCTGAGGGGAGGAGACAACTCATTATTAGGAAGGTGTTCTGAGGGAGGAGTCAACTCATTATTAGGAAGGTGTTCTGAAGGAGGGACAACTCATTATTAGGAAGGTGTTCTGAGGGAGGAGACAACTCATTATTAGGAAGGTGTTCTGAGGGAGGAGACAACTCATTATTAGGAAGGTGTTCTGAGGGGAGGAGACAACTCATTATTAGGAAGGTGTTCTGAGGGGAGGAGACAACTCATTATTAGGAAGGTGTTCTGAGGGAGGAGACAACTCATTATTAGGAAGGTGTTCTGAGGGGAGGAGACAACTCATTATTAGGAAGGTGTTCTGAGGGAGGAGACAACTCATTATTAGGAAGGTGTTCTGAGGGAGGAGACAACTCATTATTAGGAAGGTGTTCTGAGGGAGGAGACAACTCATTATTAGGAAGGTGTTCTGAGGGGAGGAGACAACTCATTATTAGGAAGGTGTTCTGAGGGGAGGAGACAACTCATTATTAGGAAGGTGTTCTGAGGGGATGAGACAACTCATTATTAGGAAGGTGTTCTGAGGGAGGAGACAACTCATTATTAGGAAGGTGTTCTGAGGGAGGAGACAACTCATTATTAGGAAGGTGTTCTGAGGGAGGAGACAACTCATTATTAGGAAGGTGTTCTGAGGGGATGAGACAACTCATTATTAGGAAGGTGTTCTGAGGGAGGAGACAACTCATTATTAGGAAGGTGTTCTGAGGGAGGAGACAACTCATTATTAGGAAGGTGTTCTGAGGGAGGAGACAACTCATTATTAGGAAGGTGTTCTGAGGGGAGGAGACAACTCATTATTAGGAAGGTGTTCTGAGGGAGGAGACAACTCATTATTAGGAAGGTGTTCTGAGGGAGGAGACAACTCATTATTAGGAAGGTGTTCTGAGGGAGGAGACAACTCATTATTAGGAAGGTGTTCTGAGGGGAGGAGACAACTCATTATTAGGAAGGTGTTCTGAGGGAGGAGACAACTCATTATTAGGAAGGTGTTCTGAGGGGAGGAGACAACTCATTATTAGGAAGGTGTTCTGAGGGTGGAGACAACTCATTATTAGGAAGGTGTTCTGAGGGAGGGACAACTCATTATTAGGAAGGTGTTCTGAGGGAGGAGACAAACTCATTATTAGGAAGGTGTTCTGACGGAGGAGACAACTCATTATTAGGAAGGTGTTCTGAGGGAGGAGACAACTCATTATTAGGAAGGTGTTCTGAGGGGAGGAGACAACTCATTATTAGGAAGGTGTTCTGAGGGAGGAGACAACTCATTATTAGGAAGGTGTTCTGAGGGAGGAGACAACTCAGTATTAGGAAGGTGTTCTGAGGGAGGAGACAACTCATTATTAGGAAGGTGTTCTGAGGGGAGGAGACAACTCATTATTAGGAAGGTGTTCTGAGGGAGGAGACAACTCATTATTAGGAAGGTGTTCTGAGGGGAGGAGACAACTCATTATTAGGAAGGTGTTCTGAGGGAGGAGACAACTCATTATTAGGAAGGTGTTCTGAGGGGAGGAGACAACTCATTATTAGGAAGGTGTTCTGAGGGAGGAGACAACTCATTATTAGGAAGGTGTTCTGAGGGGAGGAGACAACTCATTATTAGGAATGTGTTCTGAGGGAGGAGACAACTCATTATTAGGAAGGTGTTCTGAGGGGAGGAGACAACTCATTATTAGGAAGGTGTTCTGAGGGAGGAGACAAATCATTATTAGGAAGGTGTTCTGAGGGGAGGAGACAACTCATTATTAGGAAGGTGTTCTGAGGGAGGAGACAACTCATTATTAGGAAGGTGTTCTGAGGGGAGGAGACAACTCATTATTAGGAAGGTGTTCTGAGGGAGGAGAAAACTCATTATTAGGAAGGTGTTCTGAGGGGAGGAGACAACTCATTATTAGGAAGGTGTTCTGAGGGAGGAGACAACTCATTATTAGGAAGGTGTTCTGAGGGGAGGAGACAACTCATTATTAGGAAGGTGTTCTGAGGGAGGAGACAACTCATTATTAGGAAGGTGTTCTGAGGGTGGAGACAACTCATTATTAGGAAGGTGTTCTTAGGGAGGGACAACTCATTATTAGGAAGGTGTTCTGAGGGAGGAGACAAACTCATTATTAGGAAGGTGTTCTGACGGAGGAGACAACTCATTATTAGGAAGGTGTTCTGAGGGAGGAGACAACTCATTATTAGGAAGGTGTTCTGAGGGGAGGAGACAACTCATTATTAGGAAGGTGTTCTGAGGGAGGAGACAACTCATTATTAGGAAGGTGTTCTGAGGGAGGAGACAACTCAGTATTAGGAAGGTGTTCTGAGGGAGGAGACAACTCATTATTAGGAAGGTGTTCTGAGGGGAGGAGACAACTCATTATTAGGAAGGTGTTCTGAGGGAGGAGACAACTCATTATTAGGAAGGTGTTCTGAGGGGAGGAGACAACTCATTATTAGGAAGGTGTTCTGAGGGAGGAGACAACTCATTATTAGGAAGGTGTTCTGAGGGGAGGAGACAACTCATTATTAGGAAGGTGTTCTGAGGGAGGAGACAACTCATTATTAGGAAGGTGTTCTGAGGGGAGGAGACAACTCATTATTAGGAATGTGTTCTGAGGGAGGAGACAACTCATTATTAGGAAGGTGTTCTGAGGGGAGGAGACAACTCATTATTAGGAAGGTGTTCTGAGGGAGGAGACAAATCATTATTAGGAAGGTGTTCTGAGGGAGGGACAACTCATTATTAGGAAGGTGTTCTGAGGGGAGGAGACAACTCATTATTAGGAAGGTGTTCTGAGGGAGGAGACAACTCATTATTAGGAAGGTGTTCTGAGGGGAGGAGACAACTCATTATTAGGAAGGTGTTCTGAGGGAGGAGACAACTCATTATTAGGAAGGTGTTCTGAGGGGAGGAGACAACTCATTATTAGGAAGGTGTTCTGAGGGAGGAGACAACTCATTATTAGGAAGGTGTTCTGAGGGAGGAGACAACTCATTATTAGGAAGGTGTTCTGAGGGATGAGACAACTCATTATTAGGAAGGTGTTCTGAGGGGAGGAGACAACTCATTATTAGGAAGGTGTTCTGAGGGAGGAGACAACTCATTATTAGGAAGGTGTTCTGAGGGGAGGAGACAACTCATTATTAGGAAGGTGTTCTGAGGGAGGAGACAACTCATTATTAGGAAGGTGTTCTGAGGGGAGGAGACAACTCATTATTAGGAAGGTGTTCTGAGGGAGGAGACAACTCATTATTAGGAAGGTGTTCTGAGGGGAGGAGACAACTCATTATTAGGAAGGTGTTCTGAGGGAGGAGACAACTCATTATTAGGAAGGTGTTCTGAGGGGAGGAGACAACTCATTATTAGGAATGTGTTCTGAGGGAGAAGACAACTCATTATTAGGAAGGTGTTCTGAGGGGAGGAGACAACTCATTATTAGGAAGGTGTTCTGAGGGAGGAGTCAACTCATTATTAGGAAGGTGTTCTGAAGGAGGGACAACTCATTATTAGGAAGGTGTTCTGAGGGAGGAGACAACTCATTATTAGGAAGGTGTTCTGAGGGGAGGAGACAACTCATTATTAGGAAGGTGTTCTGAGGGGAGGAGACAACTCATTATTAGGAAGGTGTTCTGAGGGAGGAGACAACTCATTATTAGGAAGGTGTTCTGAGGGGAGGAGACAACTCATTATTAGGAAGGTGTTCTGAGGGAGGAGACAACTCATTATTAGGAAGGTGTTCTGAGGGAGGAGACAACTCATTATTAGGAAGGTGTTCTGAGGGAGGAGACAACTCATTATTAGGAAGGTGTTCTGAGGGGATGAGACAACTCATTATTAGGAAGGTGTTCTGAGGGAGGAGACAACTCATTATTAGGAAGGTGTTCTGAGGGAGGAGACAACTCATTATTAGGAAGGTGTTCTGAGGGAGGAGACAACTCATTATTAGGAAGGTGTTCTGAGGAAGGAGACAACTCATTATTAGGAAGGTGTTCTGAGGGGAGGAGACAACTCATTATTAGGAAGGTGTTCTGAGGGAGGAGACAACTCATTATTAGGAAGGTGTTCTGAGGGAGGAGACAACTCATTATTAGGAAGGTGTTCTGAGGGAGGAGACAACTCATTATTAGGAAGGTGTTCTGAGGGGAGGAGACAACTCATTATTAGGAAGGTGTTCTGAGGGAGGAGACAACTCATTATTAGGAAGGTGTTCTGAGGGGAGGAGACAACTCATTATTAGGAAGGTGTTCTGAGGGTGGAGACAACTCATTATTAGGAAGGTGTTCTGAGGGGAGGAGACAACTCATTATTAGGAAGGTGTTCTGAGGGAGGAGACAACTCATTATTAGGAAGGTGTTCTGAGGGAGGAGACAACTCATTATTAGGAAGGTGTTCTGAGGGAGGAGACAACTCATTATTAGGAAGGTGTTCTGAGGGGAGGAGACAACTCATTATTAGGAAGGTGTTCTGAGGGAGGAGACAACTCATTATTAGGAAGGTGTTCTGAGGGGAGGAGACAACTCATTATTAGGAAGGTGTTCTGAGGGTGGAGACAACTCATTATTAGGAAGGTGTTCTGAGGGAGGGACAACTCATTATTAGGAAGGTGTTCTGAGGGAGGAGACAAACTCATTATTAGGAAGGTGTTCTGACGGAGGAGACAACTCATTATTAGGAAGGTGTTCTGAGGGAGGAGACAACTCATTATTAGGAAGGTGTTCTGAGGGGAGGAGACAACTCATTATTAGGAAGGTGTTCTGAGGGAGGAGACAACTCATTATTAGGAAGGTGTTCTGAGGGAGGAGACAACTCAGTATTAGGAAGGTGTTCTGAGGGAGGAGACAACTCATTATTAGGAAGGTGTTCTGAGGGGAGGAGACAACTCATTATTAGGAAGGTGTTCTGAGGGAGGAGACAACTCATTATTAGGAAGGTGTTCTGAGGGAGGAGACAACTCATTATTAGGAAGGTGTTCTGAGGGGAGGAGACAACTCATTATTAGGAAGGTGTTCTGAGGGAGGAGACAACTCATTATTAGGAAGGTGTTCTGAGGGGAGGAGACAACTCATTATTAGGAATGTGTTCTGAGGGAGGAGACAACTCATTATTAGGAAGGTGTTCTGAGGGGAGGAGACAACTCATTATTAGGAAGGTGTTCTGAGGGAGGAGACAAATCATTATTAGGAAGGTGTTCTGAGGGAGGGACAACTCATTATTAGGAAGGTGTTCTGAGTGAGGAGACAACTCATCATTAGGAAGGTGTTCTGAGGGAGGAGACAACTCATTATTAGGAAGGTGTTCTGAGGGGAGGAGACAACTCATTATTAGGAAGGTGTTCTGAGGGGAGGAGACAACTCATTATTAGGAAGGTGTTCTGAGGGAGGAGACAACTCATTATTAGGAAGGTGTTCTGAGGGGAGGAGACAACTCATTATTAGGAAGGTGTTCTGAGGGAGGAGACAACTCATTATTAGGAAGGTGTTCTGAGGGGAGGAGACAACTCATTATTAGGAAGGTGTTCTGAGGGAGGAGACAACTCATTATTAGGAAGGTGTTCTGAGGGGAGGAGACAACTCATTATTAGGAAGGTGTTCTGAGGGAGGAGACAACTCATTATTAGGAAGGTGTTCTGAGGGGAGGAGACAACTCATTATTAGGAAGGTGTTCTGAGGGAGGAGACAACTCATTATTAGGAAGGTGTTCTGAGGGGAGGAGACAACTCATTATTAGGAAGGTGTTCTGAGGGAGGAGACAACTCATTATTAGGAAGGTGTTCTGAGGGAGGGACAACTCATTATTAGGAAGGTGTTCTGAGGGAGGAGACAACTCATTATTAGGAAGGTGTTCTGAGGGAGGAGACAACTCATTATTAGGAAGGTGTTCTGAGGGAGGAGACAACTCATTATTAGGAAGGTGTTCTGAGGGGAGGAGACAACTCATTATTAGGAAGGTGTTCTGAGGGAGGAGACAACTCATTATTAGGAAGGTGTTCTGAGGGGAGGAGACAACTCATTATTAGGAAGGTGTTCTGAGGGAGGAGACAACTCATTATTAGGAAGGTGTTCTGAGGGGAGGAGACAACTCATTATTAGGAAGGTGTTCTGAGGGAGGAGACAAATCATTATTAGGAAGGTGTTCTGAGGGGAGGAGACAACTCATTATTAGGAAGGTGTTCTGAGGGAGGAGACAACTCATTATTAGGAAGGTGTTCTGAGGGGAGGAGACAACTCATTATTAGGAATGTGTTCTGAGGGAGAAGACAACTCATTATTAGGAAGGTGTTCTGAGGGGAGGAGACAACTCATTATTAGGAAGGTGTTCTGAGGGAGGAGTCAACTCATTATTAGGAAGGTGTTCTGAAGGAGGGACAACTCATTATTAGGAAGGTGTTCTGAGGGAGGAGACAACTCATTATTAGGAAGGTGTTCTGAGGGAGGAGACAACTCATTATTAGGAAGGTGTTCTGAGGGGAGGAGACAACTCATTATTAGGAAGGTGTTCTGAGGGGAGGAGACAACTCATTATTAGGAAGGTGTTCTGAGGGAGGAGACAACTCATTATTAGGAAGGTGTTCTGAGGGGAGGAGACAACTCATTATTAGGAAGGTGTTCTGAGGGAGGAGACAACTCATTATTAGGAAGGTGTTCTGAGGGAGGAGACAACTCATTATTAGGAAGGTGTTCTGAGGGAGGAGACAACTCATTATTAGGAAGGTGTTCTGAGGGGAGGAGACAACTCATTATTAGGAAGGTGTTCTGAGGGGAGGAGACAACTCATTATTAGGAAGGTGTTCTGAGGGGATGAGACAACTCATTATTAGGAAGGTGTTCTGAGGGAGGAGACAACTCATTATTAGGAAGGTGTTCTGAGGGAGGAGACAACTCATTATTAGGAAGGTGTTCTGAGGGAGGAGACAACTCATTATTAGGAAGGTGTTCTGAGGGGATGAGACAACTCATTATTAGGAAGGTGTTCTGAGGGAGGAGACAACTCATTATTAGGAAGGTGTTCTGAGGGAGGAGACAACTCATTATTAGGAAGGTGTTCTGAGGGAGGAGACAACTCATTATTAGGAAGGTGTTCTGAGGAAGGAGACAACTCATTATTAGGAAGGTGTTCTGAGGGGAGGAGACAACTCATTATTAGGAAGGTGTTCTGAGGGAGGAGACAACTCATTATTAGGAAGGTGTTCTGAGGGAGGAGACAACTCATTATTAGGAAGGTGTTCTGAGGGAGGAGACAACTCATTATTAGGAAGGTGTTCCTAATGTTTGATATACGCAGTGTATATTACTCATAATTCCCTCTCTCTTTTTCCCCCTCCTTCTCCCCATCCCTCCCTCCCTCCCTCCCTCCCTCCCTCCCTCCCTCCCTCCCTCCCTCCCTCCCTCCCTCCCTCCCTCCCTCTCCTCCTCTCTCCCTCTTTCTCCCCCTCCCTCCCTCCCTCCCTCCTTCCCCGCTTTCCCCCCTCTCTCTCCTCCTCTCTCTGCCCCCCAGCACCTGCGTCTGTCGGTGAATGGTAACGGTCAGTGTCATGTTCATCATCTGTGGTTCCACACCGTGTCAGATATGCTCAGGCACTTCCATGCCCACCCCATCCCTCTGGAGTCAGGGGGCTCCGCTGACATCACACTGCGTTCCTACGTACAAGTACAGGGTACCCCCACAGGTACGCCCAACACACACACACCCACAGGTACGCCCAACACACACACCCCCACAGGTACGCCCAACACACACACCCCCACAGGTATGGCCAAACCACACACCCCCACAGGTATGGCCAAACCACACACACACACCCACAGGTACGCCCAAACCACATACACCCCCACAGGTACGCCCAAACCACACACACACCCACAGGTACGGCCAAACCACACACACTCCCCCACAGGTACGGCCAAACCACACACACACACACCCACAGGTACGCCCAAACCACACACACCCCCACAGGTACCCCCAAACCACGCACACCCCCACAGGTACTCCCAAGCCACACACACACCCACCCACAGGTACTCCCAAACCACACACACACACCCACAGGTACTCCCAAACCACACACACCCCCACAGGTACGCCCAAACCACACACACACCCACAGGTACGGCCAAACCACACACACACACCCACAGGTACTCCCAAACCACACACACACACCCACAGGTACTCCCAAACCACACACACTCCCACAGGTACTCCCAAACCACACACACACCCACCCACAGGTACGCCCAAACCACACACACACCCACAGGTACGCCCATACCACACACACACACCCACAGGTACGCCCAAACCACACACACACCCACCCACAGGTACTCCCAAACCACACACACACACCCACAGGTACTCCCAAACCACACACACCCCCACAGGCACGCCCAAACCACACACACACCCACAGGTACGGCCAAACCACACACACACACCCACAGGTACTCCCAAACCACACACACACACCCACAGGTACTCCCAAACCACACACACCCCCACAGGTACCCCCAAACCACACACACACACACACACCCACAGGTACTCCCAAACCACACACACCCCCACAGGTACTCCCAAACCACACACACACACCCACCCACAGGTACGCCCAAACCACACACACACACACAGGTACGCCCAAACCACACACACACACACAGGTACGCCCA
>NC_092170.1:41090646-41176887 GCF_045791955.1 Oncorhynchus clarkii lewisi
CTGTAATCCAGTCACATATCAACAAGGTGCAGCTGGCAACAGTTTCACAGCGAAGGCTGCTCCTGTAATCCAGTCACATATCAACAAGGTGCAGCTGGCAACAGTTTCACATCGAAGGCTGCTCCTGTAATCCAGTCACATATCAACAAGGTGCATCTGGCAACAGTTTCCCATCGAAGGCTGCTCCTGTAATCCAGTCACATATCAACAAGGTGCAGCTGGCAACAGTTTCACAGCGAAGGCTGCTCCTGTAATCCAGTCACATATCAACAAGGTGCAGCTGGCAACAGTTTCCCATCGAAGGCTGCTCCTGTAATCCAGTCACATATCAACAAGGTGCAGCTGGCAACAGTTTCACAGCGAAGGCTGCTCCTGTAATCCAGTCACATATCAACAAGGTGCAGCTGGCAACAGTTTCACAGCGAAGGCTGCTCCTGTAATCCAGTCACATATCAACAAGGTGCAGCTGGCAACAGGTTCACAGCGAAGGCTGCTCCTGTAATCCAGTCACATATCAACAAGGTGCAGCTGGCAACAGTTTCACAGCGAAGGCTGCTCCTGTAATCCAGTCACATATCAACAAGGTGCAGCTGGCAACAGTTTCCCATCGAAGGCTGCTCCTGTAATCCAGTCACATATCAACAAGGTGCAGCTGGCAACAGTTTCACAGCGAAGGCTGCTCCTGTAATCCAGTCACATATCAACAAGGTGCAGCTGGCAACAGTTTCACAGCGAAGGCTGCTCCTGTAATCCAGTCACATATCAACAAGGTGCAGCTGGCAACAGGTTCACAGCGAAGGCTGCTCCTGTAATCCAGTCACATATCAACAAGGTGCAGCTGGCAACAGTTTCACAGCGAAGGCTGCTCCTGTAATCCAGTCACATATCAACAAGGTGCAGCTGGCAACAGTTTCCCATCGAAGGCTGCTCCTGTAATCCAGTCACATATCAACAAGGTGCAGCTGGCAACAGTTTCACAGCGAAGGCTGCTCCTGTAATCCAGTCACATATCAACAAGGTGCAGCTGGCAACAGTTTCACAGCGAAGGCTGCTCCTGTAATCCAGTCACATATCAACAAGGTGCAGCTGGCAACAGTTTCACAGCGAAGGCTGCTCCTGTAATCCAGTCAAATTCAATGCATAATAATCAAATCAAATCAAATGTATTTATATAGCCCTTCGTACATCAGCTGATATCTCAAAGTGCTGTACAGAAACCCAGCCTAAAACCCCAAACAGCAAGCAATGCAGGTGTAGAGGCTCCCTAGAAAGACCAGAACCTAGGAAGAAACCAGGCCATGTTTTGCTTCCAGGCGTATATAGACTGTTGTTTTGGGGACAATGCAGAATATAAATTGGACATAAGTGCTGTATTGTATTTTTTTATTTTATGTTTTATTTAACTAGGCAAGTCAGTTAAGAACAAATTCTTATTTACAATGACGGCCCTACCCCGGCTAAACCTGGACAACGCTGGGCCAATTGTGGGCCGACCTATGGGACTCCCGATCGCAGTCAGATGTGATGTAGCATGGATTCGAACCAGGGACTGGTTGCCTCTTGCACTGGGGCAGTGTCTTAGACCGCTGCACCACTCAGGAGCCCCTATACGATGGCAAGCGCCTACAAGACAACCGTCTGAGAGCCAAGCGATGGTGATATAAACATCTATGGCAGTTATAGTTGTAAGCTACAGTATGAAAACAACAGAACCTGAGGGGAGGGAGGGTTGTTCTAGGTGACCTCTATGGGTTTGACTAATATCTGATGTGATGTACAGCCTGAAGACGGATGTTTGTGATGTTTGATGTGCTACAGTTGTGTTTCCTGAACCTGGTCCTGGACTTCCTCTTTGTGAGATGGTTGGGGGACTTGATGAACATAGTTTGGGGGACTTGATGAACATAGTTTGGGGGACTTGACGACCGTAGTTTGGGGGACTTGACGACTGTAGTTTGGGGGACTTGACGACCGTAGTTTGGGGCACTTGACGACCGTAGTTTGGGGCACTTGGCGACCGTAGTTTGGGGGACTTGGTGACCGTAGTTTGGGGGACTTGACGACCGTAGTTTGGGGGACTTGGCGACCGTAGATTGGGGGACTTGGCGAACGTAGTTTGGGGCACTTGACGACCGTAGTTTGGGGGACTTGACAATCGTAGTTTGGGGGACTTGATGAACATAGTTTGGGGGACTTGACGAACGTAGTTTGGGGGACTTGGCGAATGTAGTTTGGGGGACTTGACGAACATAGTTTGGGGGACTTGACGACCGTAGTTTGGGGGACTTGACGACCGTAGTTTGGGGGACTTGACGACCGTAGTTTGGGGGACTTGACGACCGTAGTTTGGGGGACTTGACGACCGTAGTTTGGGGGACTTGACGACCGTAGTTTGGGGGACTTGACGAACATAGTTTGGGGGACTTGACGACCGTAGTTTGGGGGACTTGACGACCGTAGTTTGGGGGACTTGACGACCGTAGTTTGGGGGACTTGACGACCGTAGTTTGGGGGACTTGACGACCGTAGTTTGGGGGACTTGACGACCGTAGTTTGGGGCACTTGACGACCGTAGTTTGTGGGACTTGACGACCGTAGTTTGGGGGACTTGACGACCGTAGTTTGGGGGACTTGACGAACGTAGTTTGGGGGACTTGGCGAACGTAGTTTGGGGGACTTGAGAAACATAGTTTGGGGGACTTGACGACCGTAGTTTGGGGGACTTGACGACCGTAGTTTGGGGGACTTGACGACCGTAGTTTGTGGGACTTGACGACCGTAGTTTGGGGGACTTGACGACCGTAGTTTGGGGGACTTGACGACCGTAGTTTGGGGGACTTGACGAACATAGTTTGGGGGACTTGACGACCGTAGTTTGGGGGACTTGACGACCGTAGTTTGGGGGACTTGACGACCGTAGTTTGGGGGACTTGACGACCGTAGTTTGGGGGACTTGACGACCGTAGTTTGGGGGACTTGGTGCTACGCAACGGCACCGCTGCCTTGTTGTGTGTGCGACCTGCTGGTGAACTCTAGTGGGAGGGACCTAGAACTGTTCAGATGGTCTGGTGGTAGTTTCCCCCCCTCCCCCCCGGAGGCTGAATCGACAATAGGTTGTTATTGAAATAGCATTTTGTAATTAGAAAACGCTGTACTTCCTGTCCTGTCTAGCGTGGTCGTTATGGCGACGACGCCCGTTTCCCTATAGTCTGACTGACAGCAGGTACAATTCAAATCGTATTTTTCAAGAGTATTCCTCAGCCCGTTGTACGTGACTGTTTCCTATCGAGTTTAAAATTTGACGTCATTCTCCGTTGTTCTCGGTGTCACCGGCGAGTCACAGCAGACTTGTTCACATATCAAGAGGCTAGTGACGGACTGGTTTCCTCTTAATGCTGGTGGTTTTCTGTTGTCCGGCTGAGTTTTGAAGAGTCTGTGAAATTTTGTACAAAGTGATGTACTTCACGGAGTCCTTTTATATATTTCTGTGAATAAAACACGTGAGCAAACTCTTTCAACGGCCCTGTCATGTCTTCTGTTTCTAAGTAACCCACGGGACATTTGATCTAGCACCAATCCCCTTATATCACAACACAACATGTTGATTTGAACACTACTCAGTAAAAATCCATGAGAAAAGGCTTGTTTTTTGAACTGATAGAGAACAGAGCCCTCTAGTGGACAAAATATATGCTTATTGACTGGTCTTCTAGGCCTATTGTATTTCACATTTTATTTAACCAGGCAACCAGGCAAGAACTAATTCTTATTTACAATGATGGCCTACCGGGGAACAGTGGGTTAACTGCCTTGTTCAGGGGAACAGTGGGTTAACTGCCTTGTTCAGGGGAACAGTGGGTTAACTGCCTTGTTCAGGGGAACAGTGGGTTAACTGCCTTGTTCAGGGGAACAGTGGGTTAACTGCCTTATTCAGGGGAACAGTGGGTTAACTGCCTTATTCACAGGGTAAAATGACAGATATATATATATTGTTTTAACCTTTTCAGCTCAGGGATTCGATCCAGCAACCTTTGGGTTACTGGTCCAATGCTCTAACCACTAGGGAACCTGCCACCTCACAGTAATAACATCCCAGCATACACTTGTCTGTGATTTCAGCACAGGAGGTTGGTGGCACGTTAATTGGGGAGGATGGGCTCGTGGTAATGGCTGGAGCGGAACGAGTGGAATGGTACTAAATACATGGTTTCCATGGTTTTCATGTGGTTGATACCATTCCACAGACTCCATTCCAGACGTTATTATGAGCCGTCCTCCCCTCAGAAGCCTCCTCTGCATTTCAGATACTACTGTACTACTACAGAGGTAGAGACTAGTGTACTACCACAGAGGTAGAGACTAGTGTACTACTACAGAGGTAGAGACTAGTGTACTACTACAGAGGTACAGACTACAGTACTACTACAGAGGTACAGACTACAGTACTACTACAGAGGTACAGACTACAGTACTACTACAGAGGTACAGACTACAGTACTACTACAGAGGTACAGACTACAGTACTACTACAGAGGTAGAGACTAGTGTACTACTACAGAGGTAGAGACTACAGTACTACTACAGAGGTAGAGACTAGTGTACTACTACAGAGGTAGAGACTACAGTACTACTACAGAGGTAGAGACTACAGTACTACTACAGAGGTACAGACTACAGTACTACTACAGAGGTACAGACTACAGTACTACTACAGAGGTACAGACTACAGTACTACTACAGAGGTTAAATAAATAAATAAAATAGAAATGACCTACTGTATATTCCACAGTCCTTACAACACTGTAGTCCCTGGCCAAACTGTACAATAGTTCTATTCTAAACCAGTGCTGAGTCTCAGGCTGTATCTGACTGAACCAATAGAAACAGGGATGACGTCATCCTCCCAGATCTCTAGAAACATTATAATTTACTATTTTATATTCAATGTATTATTATCATCTTGTTGTTCTTGTATATAAAGTAAATGTTCTGTACTCTGTCATGTATTTTATGTTTTGTGTTTTGCAGCTCAGTCCAGGCTCTTCTCTGTCCTGGCGCCCCAATGTAGAACCATCTTCCCCTGAAGCTAGGATAGCAGAGTCCCTTCCCATCTTCCCCTGATGCTAGGACAGTAGAGTCCCTGTCCATCTTCTCCCTGAAGCTAGGACAGTAGAGTCCCTGTCCATCTTCCCCTGAAGCTAGGACAGCAGTCCCTTCCCATCTTCCCCTGAAGCTAGGATAGCAGAGTCCCTTCCCATCTTCCCCTGAAGCTAGGACAGTAGAGTCCCTGTCCATCTTCCCCTGAAGCTAGGACAGCAGTCCCTTCCCATCTTCCCCTGAAGCTAGGATAGCAGAGTCCCTTCCCATCTTCCCCTGATGCTAGGACAGTAGAGTCCCTGTCCATCTTCCCCCTGAAGCTAGGACAGTAGAGTCCCTTCCCATCTTCCCCCTGAAGCTAGGACAGCAGAGTCCCTTCCCATCTTCCCCCTGATGCTAGGACAGTAGAGTCCCATCCCCATCTTCCCCCTGATGCTAGGACAGTAGAGTCCCTGCCCATCTTCCCCCTGAAGCTAGGACAGTAGAGTCCCTCCCCATCTTCCCCTGATGCTAGGACAGCAGTCCCTTCCCATCTTCCCCCTGAAACTAGGACAGCAGAGTCCCTGTCCATCTTCCCCCTGAAGCTAGGACAGCAGAGTCCCTGCCCATCTTCCCCCTGATGCTAGGACAGTAGAGTCCCTGCCCATCTTCCCCCTGAAGCTAGGACAGTAGAGTCCCTCCCCATCTTCCCCTGATGCTAGGACAGCAGTCCCTTCCCATCTTCCCCCTGAAGGTAGGACAGCAGAGTCCCTGTCCATCTTCCCCCTGAAGCTAGGACAGTAGAGTCCCTGCCCATCTTTCCCCTGAAGCTAGGACAGTAGAGTCCCTGCCCATCTTCCCCCTGAAGCTAGGACAGCAGAGTCCCTGCCCATTTTCCGAAAGCACCTGAAACCCTACCACTTCAGAGTATTGTAAATAAACCCCCCACCACCTCCTACTTCATTGAGGAAACGTGTACTTACTATGCCTGTGACATGTCATTGTCCCACCTAGCTATCTTAAGGTGAATGTACTGCTGTGAGTCACTCTGGATAGGAGAGTCTGCTAAATCACTAAAAGCTCCATGTAAATGTGTGGACCCCAGGAAGAGGAGCTGCTGCATGTGCAACAGCTAATGGGGATCCTACTTAACTAACTAAATCATCTCTGTATAAAACAACTGTCGTTTTTGAGTTTTTAGAAGAGCTCGGCCATGCATGTGTGGCTATAATCACTTGTGTAGAAAGGAAGTAGGCTAAAGTCTGGTACCAGTCCTGATAATGACACTGTGGAGAGTAGGGTCCATTAACGACATCACTGTCTGCTATTCTTGTTGAAAGTCAACGGTTTATTGTGAAAATAACCTGGGAAGAGAGAGAAATTGAAACATTGGACAAGTGGTTGCTTGAAGTGTTTCACAAAGACAGAACATCAACAGGTAGGTAGGGACAGATTGGTTTATTTCTATTTCAGGACCTGGTGATACTGAAGAAGATGACTCCTCCCATGGCCAGCAGTACCCCTACAGTAATCTCCAACATCTTCCCCAGCTTCCACTGCTTATAATCCTGCTGCTGTTTCTGCTGGTACTGGGCCCTTCTGGCCCTCAGCTCCTTCTCCCTTTGCAGCTGCTCTCCATAGTGAGCCTGGAAGAAGGCATCAAAGTCAAACATGGCCTTCCCTCCAACGTTGGAGAACCGTCGGGTTCTCTGCTGTTGTTGATGCTGCTGTGGGCCAGAGGCTCTGTTGCTGGAGGTGGCCTCCCGGTCCGAGGGTCTCCCTGCCCCCCGGATGTCTGACCCACTGAGGATGCCGCGGTCGTACTTCCTCCTCAGGGCCATGCTCCCCAGCACGCTATAGGCCTCGGTGATCTCAGAGAAACGCTGGGTGGCTTCCTCGTTGTCGGGGTTCTTGTCTGGGTGGTAGATGAACGACTGTTTGTAATATGCTGTTTTTATTTGGGATTGGGTGGCGCTTGGGGACACTCGGAGGATGTCGTAGTAGGCCGTTCTGCTCCTGTGAAGAGGCGGGAAGTCTGACTGGTTGTTTTTGCTCCTCCAGCTGTAAGTCCTGGTGGAGTACAGGACCTCTGGGTGAGGTCGAAACCGGCCTGATTGCTGCTCTGCCAGCATGACCGTGCTGAATGCTTGGAGCTGCTGAGGTGACCCAAAGATTTCAGGGTGTAAGGTGGCCATGACAACACCTCTGCTATTCCAACACATCATCCTGTGCACTGTTACTAGGTTACCCTTGGACAGAGGCTGTACACTGGGCCACAGGTACAATGGTGACCGTCTGAGCTCACTATCCTGAACAGTTGCTAATATGATAGCGGGTTTAGCATTAATGTCTAATAAAAGCAAATCACTACTTGACCAAAGTAATGTCCCATACCCCAGTCTGTTCTCATGTTTTAGCCTAGAAAGTATTTGATGAATGTGTTCTGTCTCCGTGCATTCCTGTGCATTCTCTTTGAGGTTGTTACGTTCAGGTTCCCAGGAACTCGCCTGACTGTCCCTTGTTGACACCGGGTGACATTCGTAAATCCCTTGTCCGGTTACCTTGGCTTTAAAGGTTCTGGCTCCAATTATAGAGGTTGCTGCTGCTACTGACATCGTTTCGTGTGGTCGATCTTCGGCGCAGGGGATGGAGTGAGTCGGTGCGTTTCTGATAGCTGAAAATCTGTAAACTCCGCTCCCCAATCTCCGACTGACCTCCGCCATTCTCCCGTAGCAGCAGGTACAGCGGCCATGGAGAAATGACAGAAACGAGAAGACAGGGGTGGGATCCGGTAAAATGTATAGCAGACCAATGAGAGAATATGTAAATGGGATGTGGTCACAAAACGTATTCTGTCATCCAATCATATACGAGGAATTGGGGTTTGAACGTTCTCAATTATCGCCTCTTCCTCTCTGATGTGATGGTCTTGTGCAAATTAATTTTTCGTATGCTTTAAAATTGTGTTTAGATATGCATTTCATTCAAAATGCCGTTTTGGTTGTTGAAGTCGTTTCTAATAGTATTGTTTTTCCCCAACTACGCGGCTGTCTCTTTAAATTACGTGCCCCTTTCCTTGTCGCTGAAATTCCACGTCACACTCACATGTGGAGCCTCAGCTGTAGCCAGACATCATAAAAACGTTTAAGGTTTTTTGGTTTAAATCGATCATTCGTAGAAATCTTGTAGGAAACAAAATTAGACATGGCCTCAAGTTGTCGAAGACCCGAGCATATGGCTCCGCCTGAAATTGTTAGTATGATGTGTTTGTTTTTTAAGACAGACGAGAGCTAGCTAACGTTAGCCGCATTTACTGTAAGAAAACACACGTTTGCTAAGTTAGTTAGCTAGTGATCTGTTCCAAAATACCTACCTAGCAAGTGACTAGTTATGTTTACTTCATTATGTGGACAACATTTCCGCGACACATCTTGTGTTTACCTGCACGTAGCACTTAACTTCTTGTGTTTTGATTTCTGCTCGTTCTGCAGTTCTATAACGAAGAGGAGGCCAAGAAATATTCTCAGAAGTGAGTTCGGGGTTTGATAATGACCTCCAATGGGCTGCATAATACGAATCGTTTGAATACAAATCGTTGCATTTTTACCATTTACATACTGACCAGAGGCTGTCCTTGATGCAATCTCTTTGAGACAGTAGAATGTAATATGATTCAAGGGTAGCTAAGTAATCAACTGTTCAATAATTTCCTCGTGGATTTCCAGTTCTCGGATGATTGAGATCCAGAGCCAGATGTCTGAGAGAGCTGTGGAGCTGCTGAACCTGCCTGAGGACCAGCCCTGTTTCCTGCTCGATGTAGGGTATGTGTACAAGCCAGGGGACTGCTGAGGGCTCTCGTTAATGTAATGAGTCTGGGTAGGAGAACAAAACAACATCAAAACTACTTTAGACTGAATGTGTCTTTATAACTTGTCCCATCAGGTGTGGCTCCGGGCTAAGTGGGGACTACCTGTCAGAGGAGGGACATTTCTGGGTTGGAGTGGACATCAGCACAGCCATGTTGGGTGAGTGTGGTTGAGTGGGCGTCAGCCATTGGTGTCATTCCTGGCGCAAAAAATATTGCTTTCATATTTAGAGATGGATCAGCAACCTGAAATACAGCAGTCAATATTTGTTTGTTGTGCTCCGCTGTTGACCAGTGCTGTGTCCTTGTCTCTAGATGTAGCGCTGGATCGGGAGGTGGAGGGAGACCTTGTGTTGGGGGATATGGGGGAGGGATTGCCCTTCAGGCCTGGGACCTTTGATGGCTGCATCAGGTAAAGAGTTTGTCCTTCCTGTCCTCTAAGAGAGACCTGAGTTCTCTGCTGAGAAATTACTATTGATGGACTTGTCAAGACTGAGTTAGTAATGTCTCCTTCTGTCTGTCTCCATCCTTCTCTTTCTACCTATCACCTGTGTCTGTGTCCTCCCCTACCTCTCTTTGTCTCATCCCTCAGTATTTCTGCTCTCCAGTGGCTCTGCAATGCTGACAAAAAGACTCACAGCCCCCCCAAGAGGCTCTACACCTTCTTCAGTACACTCTACTCCTCCCTGGTGAGATCCCTAGTGACCTCTGTCCAATCTAACGCCTTCCTGGTGAGATCCCTAGGGACCTCTGTCCAATCTGACTACTTGTGTTATTGTCCCGTATCTTTTTAGTCAAGAGGAGCCCGTGCAGTGTTTCAGCTTTACCCAGAGAACTCTGAGCAGGTACAGTGATATGAAATTTTTTTATTAAAGTTAATCTCCACAGAAACATGCCGACACACTCCGTGACACCTGGTTGACCACTCCTGACCTGTAGTTGCTCTTTTCATCTGTGTACTGTTGTTGACTGTCTTCCTTCTATATATATTCATACTAAATGTTCTATTTTATGACACCTTTGTTACTTTAATATTTTACTATTGTTAACATTGAGAGGTGAACCAGCCAGCGTTTCAGTGTTTCAGTCTGTGCTGTGCAAATGAATAATAGACTTGACTGTGTGCAGCTGGAACTGATTACATCCCAGGCCATGAAGGCAGGCTTCAGTGGAGGCATGGTGGTGGACTATCCTAACAGCACCAAGGCCAAAAAGTGAGTCTCCCCGCCCCCCCTGCCGCCCAGCGGCCCAACCTGGTTTGGTAGTCACCATACAAATTTAACCAATAGAATGGGCCTCTCCGGTTAAGTCAGTGATGTCATAATGAGATAATGATGGCATAATGATGTCAATGATGGCATAATGATATCGTAATGAGTCAATGATGGCATAATGATATCATAATGAGTCAATGATGGCATAATGATATCATAATGAGTCAATGATGGCATAAATATGTCATAATGAGTCAATGATGTCATAATGAGTCAATGATGTCAGATTCTATTTCTATGGTCATCAGTTGGTGGTCATACTAGAAACACACACACAAACCCATGTCTTTCTGGCACTCACACTCACACTACTGACTGCTAGGGAACTACTTTATTGAGGGATGGTTTTACTTACTATGACTGTGATACGTGGTTGTCCCCACCTAGTTACTTTAAGATGAATGCTCTTAACTGTAAGTCTCTCTGGATCAGAGTGGCTGCTAAATGACTAAAACTGACATTCTTCTCTGATTTTTTTTCTTCCCCCATCAGGTTCTTCCTGTGTCTGTTCGCTGGGTTTTCAGGAACCCTACCCAAGGTGAGGAAAAGAATAAGGGCTCATTTGTAGAGACTGTTGTCTTGAATGCTGAACGCTGATGGTTTGTGGTCCCTGTGTTTCAGGGGCTAGTGTCAGAGACAGTGGACAGGGACGTCCCAAATCAAGTCCAATTCACAGGACAGAGGTAAAGAAATAACATCCTCAACTTTAGAAGTGTTGTAGTGATTGTTTACCACCATTTATGCTAATGAGAAGACTCATTAATCAATGCATTAACATAGTTGGGGTAGATGGCATTTGGACAGGTCTTGTCGTCAGGCCAGGCTCATCTCCCAGAGAGACAGAGGGTTGTCTTCCTGCCTGACTACAGTTACTGCCCGGGCAGCTTTTCCGCCCTCTGACATCACGTGATGTAGCAGATGGAGATATGGGAAACTCAGCCTGAAGTGTGTCCACTTGCTCGTCCAAATAGTTTTTCTGTGTCTCGAGTAAGACACTTAACCTCTCTGGGATATTAGGGACGGTAGAGTCCCACCCCGCCAACAGCCAGTGAAAGTGCAGGGCGCCAAATTCAAAACAACAAAAAATCTCATAATTAAAATTCCTCAAGCATACAAGTATTTTACACCATTTTAAAGATAAAATTATCGTTAATCCAGCCATCAGTGTCTGATTTCAAAAAGGCTTTACAGCAAAAGCACCACAAATGATTGTGTTAGGTCACCACCAAGTCACAGAAAAACACAGCCATTTTTCCAGCCAAAGATAGAAGTCACAAAAAGCAGAAATATAATCACTAACCTTTGATCTTCATCAGATGACACTCATAGGACATCATGTTACGCAATACATGTATGTTTTGTTCGATAAAGTGCATATTTATATCCGAAAATCTAATTTTACTTTGAAGTGTTATGTTCAGTAGTTCCAAAACATGCAGTGGTTTTGCAGAGAGCCACATCAATTTACAGAAACACTCATAATAAACATTGATAAAAGATACAACTATTATACATGGAACTTTAGATAAACCTCTCTTTAATGCAACCGCTGTGTCAGATTTCAAAAAAACTTTACGGAAAAAGCACACCATGCAATAATCTGAGTACGGCGGTCAGAGCCCAAAGCAGCCAAAGAAATATCCGCCATGTTGTGTAGTCAACATTAGTCAGAAATAGCATTATAAATATGAACTTACTTTTGATGATCTTCATCAGAATGCACTCCCAGGAATCCCAGTTCCACAATAAATGTTCGATAATGTCCATCCTTTATGTCCAAATAGCTACTTTTGTTAGCGCGTTTTGTAAACAAATCCAAAGTTACGAAGCGCGTTCACTAGGAGCAGACGAAGTGGCAAAAAGTTCTGTTACAGTCCGTAGAAACATGTCAAACGATGTATAGAATCAATCTTTAGGATGTTTTTAACATAAATCTTCAATAATGTTCCAACCGGAGAATTCCTTTTGTCTTCAGAAATGCAATGGAAAGCGAGCTAACTCTCTCATGACCGCACGTCACGAGCCTGTGGCACTCTGCCAGACCACTGACTCAAACAGCCCTTATGAGCCCCTCCTTTACAGTAGAAGCCTCAAACAAGTTTCTAAAGACTGTTGACATCTAGTGGAAGCCTTGGGAAGTGCAACATGACCAATATCCCACTGTATCTTCAATAGGGGCGGAGTTGAAAATCCACAAACCTCAGATTTCCCACTTCCTGGTTGGACTTCTTCTCAGGTTTTCGCCTGCCGTATGAGTTCTGTTATACTCACAGACATCATTCAAACAGTTTTAGAAACTTCAGTGTTTTCTATCCAAATATACTAATTATATGCATATTCTAGCTTTTATGGCTGAGTACCAGGTTTACTCTGGGCACATTATTCATCCAACCTACTCAATACTGCCCCCCCAGTCATCAAGAAGTTAGTGGGTGTGATCCTGTGTGTTTGCGAGACAGAGGTCCTGGGTTGGAGCCTTGGTATGAGCCGAATCAGGAGGAAATGGCTTAGCAAGCAGTGTGACGTCCTTTACAATGACACTGATCACATCTGTCAGAGAAGACACGGAGCCGAGTTGAAGATGAAATATGTAAAAACATAGCTACAGGTTGTTTAGAGCGAAGGTGTCTCAATCCCTTCCTGTGTCTACTGGTGGTCATTTCCTGTTTTGTCTTTTGTAAAGATCTCGCTTTAGGAACATGAAGGGCAAGTCTGCAAAGAAGGGAAAAGACTGGGTCCTAGAGAAGAAGGAGAGGAGGAGAAGACAGGGCAGGTATGTACCCCTCTGCCTACTCTCTCATTTGGGCAGGGATCCTGGCTACTCTGTCTCATTGGGCAGGGATCCTAGCTACTCTGTCTCATTTGGGCAGGGATCCTGGCTACTCTGTCTCATTTGGGCAGGGATCCTGGCTACTCTGTCTCATTTTGGGCAGGGATCCTGGCTACTCTGTCTCATTGGGCAGGGATCCTGGCTACTCTGTCTCATTTGGGCAGGGATCCTGGCTACTCTGTCTCATTGGGCAGGGATCCTGGCTACTCTCTCATTGGGCTCATTGGATCCTGATCCTGTACAGGTTAACATTATGATGTTCATATAGTTTACAACCCCATTTGAAGGAAGTCATCAGGCTCTGTAACAGAAAGGCTGGTCTCTTACAGTCTTCCCTCTCTGTGGTGTGTTCTGTTTTCCAGGGAAGTCCGAGCTGACACAAAGTACACTGCCCGGCAGAGAAGGCCTCACTTTTAAACCCCAGTCAGTCCTGTGTGTTCCAGCCCGGAGGTTCACACTCATGGAGTACTACTGTCCTTCCTGTGTGACCAGAGGAGCCGTGACCGGCAAGATTTAAACTTTCAAATCAATCCTACTCACTTAAAAACGGGTGGATTAAAATCTTTTTTTTTCTTCCCATTTTAGAAGTTGACGGTTGTTTTCTTCCAGGAGTTGTCTCTATCAGTGGATTGGAAATTAATTCATATAAATTTGAGAATGCGATTCCCACCCACGCCGTTGAATGCCAGTTGCTGTGGTTACCTAGACTGGTTGCTAGGCTTTGTTTAGCTATAACATTCCTAGAGAGGGGCTCGTTTCTGTACTTTCCACTCCTTTTGGTGTCATGTGCCACTGGAGCATGAGGAGTGAGGAAAGTTATAGCTAAACAGTGACTGGCCACCAATCTAATGCTTATCTGGTTGTGGTCCCAATCCTCTGGACAGAAACTGGCCCCTCTCTAGGACATGGCCCCCTATCCTCTGGACAGAAACTGGCCCCTCTCTAGGACATGGACCCCTATCCTCTGGACAGAAACTGGCCCCTCTCTAGGACATGGCCCCCTATCCTCTGGACAGAAACTGGCCCCCCTCTAGGACATGGCCCACTATCCTCTGGACAGAAACTGGCCCCTCTAGGACATGGCCCCCTATCCTCTGGACAGAAATAAGAAGTTGTAGATGTGTTTTATATGCACTATTTCTATGCTTCCTGTTCTAAATTAACTGAAGTAAAATATATATGTGTATATATATATATATATATATATAATAAAAAGCAACAATAATGAGACTATATACAGGGGTACAGGTTAGTAATGAGACTATATACAGGGGGTACAGGTTAGTAATGAGACTATATACAGGGGTACAGGTTAGTAATGAGACTATATACAGGGGTACAGGTTAGTAATGAGACTATATACAGGGGTACAGGTTAGTAATGAGACTATATACAGGGGTACAGGTTAGTAATGAGACTATATACAGGGGTACAGGTTAGTAATGAGACTATATACAGGGGTACAGGTTAGTAATGAGACTATATACAGGGGTACAGGTTAGTAATGAGACTATATACAGGGGGTACAGGTTAGTAATGAGACTATATACAGGGGGTACAGGTTAGTAATGAGACTATATACAGGGGGTACAGGTTAGTAATGAGACTATATACAGGGGGTACAGGTTAGTAATGAGACTATATACAGGGGGTACAGTTTAGTAATGAGACTATATACAGGGGTACAGGTTAGTAATGAGACTATATACAGGGGTACAGGTTAGTAATGAGACTATATACAGGGGTTACAGGTTAGTAATGAGACTATATACAGGGGCACAGGTTAGTAATGAGACTATATACAGGGGTACAGGTTAGTAATGAGACTATATACAGGGGTACAGGTTAGTAATGAGACTATATACAGGGGTACAGGTTAGTAATGAGACTATATACAGGGGGTACAGGTTAGTAATGAGACTATATACAGGGGGTACAGATTAGTAATGAGACTATATACAGGGGGTACAGGTTAGTAATGAGACTATATACAGGGGGTACAGGTTAGTAATGAGACTATATACAGGGGTACAGGTTAGTAATGAGACTATATACAGGGGGTACAGGTTAGTAATGAGACTATATACAGGGGGTACAGGTTAGTAATGAGACTATATACAGGGGTACAGGTTAGTAATGAGACTATATACAGGGGGTACAGGTTAGTAATGAGACTATATACAGGGGTACAGGTTAGTAATGAGACTATATACAGGGGGTACAGGTTAGTAATGAGACTATATACAGGGGTACAGGTTAGTAATGAGACTATATGCAGGGGGTACAGGTTAGTAATGAGACTATATACAGGGGGTACAGGTTAGTAATGAGACTATATACAGGGGTACAGGTTAGTAATGAGACTATATACAGGGGGTACAGGTTAGTAATGAGACTATATACAGGGGTACAGGTTAGTAATGAGACTATATACAGGGGTACAGGTTAGTAATGAGACTATATACAGGGGGTACAGGTTAGTAATGAGACTATATACATGGGTGCAGGTTAGTAATGAGACTATATACAGGGGTACAGGTTAGTAATGAGACTAAATACAGGGGGTACAGGTTAGTAATGAGGATATATACAGGGGGTACAGGTTAGTAATGAGACTATATACAGGGGTACAGGTTAGTAATGAGACTAAATACAGGGGGTACAGGTTAGTAATGAGACTATATACAGGGGGTACAGGTTAGTAATGAGACTATATACATGGGTGCAGGTTAGTAATGAGACTATATACAGGGGTACAGGTTAGTAATGAGACTAAATACAGGGGGTACAGGTTAGTAATGAGGATATATACAGGGGGTACAGGTTAGTAATGAGGATATATACAGGGGGTACAGGTTAGTAATGAGACTATATACATGGGTACAGGTTAGTAATGAGACTATATACAGGGCTACAGGTTAGTAATGAGACTATATACAGGGGCACAGGTTAGTAATGAGACTATATACAGGGGTACAGGTTAGTAATGAGACTATATACAGGGGGTACAGGTTAGTCGAGGTAATTGAGGTAGTATGTACACTACCGGTCAAAGGTTTTAGAACACCTACTCATTCAAGGGTTTTTCTTTATTTTTTACTATTTTCTACGTTGTAGAATAATAGCGAAGACATTAAAACTATGAAATAACACATATGGGATCATGTAGTAACCAAAAAAAAAGTGTTAAATAAATCTAAATATGTTTTTATAGTTGATATTCTTCAAATAGCCACCCTTTGCCTTGATGCCAGCTTTGTGTATGTTGTCCTGTGTGTATGTTATCATGTGTTTGTGTGTCTTCACCCCGCTGTTCCATAAGGTGTATTTTTCTACCTAATTTAAATCTAATTTTACTGTTTGCACGAGTTACTTGATGTGGAACATCATGTAGTCATGGCTCTATGTAGTACTGTGCACCTCCCGTAGTCTGTTCTGGACTTGGGGACTGTGAAGAGACCTCTGGTGGCGTGTGTTGTGGGGTATGGACGGGTGTCAGAGTTATGGGCTTGTAGTTTAAACTGACAGCTCGGTGCATTCAACATGATGAAGTCAATATCGTCTCCACTTTGAGCCAGGAGAGATTGACATGCATATTATTAATGTTAGCTCTCTGTGTAGATCCGAGGGCCAGCCGTGCTGCCCTGTTCTGAGCCAATTGTAATTTTCCTAAGTCCCTCTTTGTGGCACCTGACCACACGACTGAACAGTAGTCCAGGTGTGACAAAACTAAGGGCCTGTAGGACCTGACCACACTACTGAACAGTAGTCCAGGTGTGCCTGTAGGACCTGACCACACGACTGAACAGTAGTCCAGGTGTGACAAAACTAAGGGCCTGTAGGACCTGACCACACGACTGAACAGTATCCAGGTGTGCCTGTAGGACCTGACCACACGACTGAACAGTAGTCCAGGTGTGCCTGTAGGACCTGACCACACGACTGAACAGTAGTCCAGGTGTGACAAAACTAAGGGCCTGTAGGACCTGACCACACGACTGAACAGTAGTCCAGGTGTGCCTGTAGGACCTGCCTTGAAGCCTGAAAACCATGGCTTTGATTCACGGTGTACGCTGCCCTTCTTATATGGTTTCCTTTGTGGCGCCCGTCTTCGAGTCGGGCGGTTGTTCATATGAGGGATGCATCTATTGGTTTACGTGTTCTAGCTGGAAGATTCAACCATGAAGATATTTACACGTACCTGTGTTCAGTTTGACAGGATGGAATAAGATTCACCTGGGTTTATGTTTGGTGGAGAATGTGCTTAGTGGAACACCGTTGCCTGGCTACGTTGCTGAAGATTTAAATCTGTGGACTTAATGAGATCCAGTCCATACGTACTCGTGTACAAGGCCGAATCACAAGTCCCCAGTTTTGGTGTGTGCCCAATTCAATCAAGCTAAATGGGGTTAGTTAAGGGGAGATGGGGTTAGTTAAGGGGAGATGGGGTTAGTTAAGGGGAGATGGGGTTAGTTAAGGGGAGATGGGGTTAGTTAAGGGGAGATGGGGTTAGTTAAGGGGAGATGGGGTTAGTTAAGGGGAGATGGGGTTAGTTAAGGGGAGATGGGGTTAGTTAAGGGGAGATGGGGTTAGTTAAGGGGAGATGGGGTTAGTTAAGGGGAGATGGGTTTAGTTAAGGGGAGATGGGGTTAGTTAAGGGGAGATGGGGTTAGTTAAGGGGAGATGGGGTTAGTTAAGGGGAGATGGGGTTAGTTAAGGGGAGATGGGGTTAGTTAAGGGGAGATGGGTTAGTTAAGGGGAGATGGGTTAGTTAAGGGGAGATGGGTTTAGTTAAGGGGAGATGGGGTTAGTTAAGGGGAGATGGGGTAGTTAAGGGGAGATGGGGGTAGTTAAGGGGAGATGGGGTTAGTTAAGGGGAGATGGGGTTAGTTAAGGGGAGATGGGGTAGTTAAGGGGAGATGGGGTTAGTTAAGTGGAGATGGGGTTAGTTAAGGGGAGATGGGGTTAGTTAAGGGGAGATGGGGTTAGTTAAGGGGAGATGGGGTTAGTTAAGGGGAGATGGGGTTAGTTAAGGGGAGATGGGGTTAGTTAAGGGGAGATGGGGTTAGTTAAGGGGAGATGGGGTTAGTTAAGTGGAGATGGGGTTAGTTAAGGGGAGATGGGGTTAGTTAAGTGGAGATGGGGTTAGTTAAGGGGAGATGGGGTTAGTTAAGGGGAGATGGGGTAGTTAAGGGGAGATGGGGTTAGTTAAGGGGAGATGGGGTTAGTTAAGGGGAGATGGGGTAGTTAAGGGGAGATGGGGTTAGTTAAGGGGAGATGGGTTAGTTAAGGGGAGATGGGGTTAGTTAAGGGGAGATGGGGTTAGTTAAGGGGAGATGGGGTTAGTTAAGGGGAGATGGGGTTAGTTAAGGGGAGATGCGGTTAGTTAAGGGGAGATGGGGTTAGTTAAGGGGAGATGCGGTTAGTTAAGGGGAGATGGGGTTAGTTAAGGGGAGATGGGGTTAGTTAAGGGGAGATGGGGTTAGTTAAGTGGAGATGGGGGTAGTTAAGGGGAGATGGGGTTAGTTAAGGGGAGATGGGGTTAGTTAAGGGGAGATGGGGTAGTTAAGGGGAGATGGGGTTAGTTAAGGGGAGATGGGGTTAGTTAAGGGGAGATGGGGTTAGTTAAGGGGAGATGGGTTAGTTAAGGGGAGATGGGTTAGTTAAGGGGAGATGGGGTTAGTTAAGGGGAGATGGGGTTAGTTAAGGGGAGATGGGGTTAGTTAAGGGGAGATGGGGTTAGTTAAGTGGAGATGGGGTTAGTTAAGGGGAGATGGGGTTAGTTAAGTGGAGATGGGGTTAGTTAAGGGGAGATGGGGTTAGTTAAGGGGAGATGGGGTTAGTTAAGGGGAGATGGGGTTAGTTAAGGGGAGATGGGGTTAGTTAAGGGGAGATGGGGTTAGTTAAGGGGAGATGGGGTTAGTTAAGGGGAGATGGGGTTAGTTAAGGGGAGATGGGGATGGGGTTAGTTAAGGGGAGATGGGGTTAGTTAAGGGGAGATGGGGTTAGTTAAGGGGAGATGGGGTTAGTTAAGGGGAGATGGGGTTAGTTAAGGGGAGTTAAGGGGAGATGCGGTTATAAGGGGAGATGGGGTTAGTTAAGGGGAGATGCGGTTAGTTAAGGGGAGATGGGGTTAGTTAAGGGGAGATGGGGTTAGTTAAGGGGGGTTAGTTAAGGGGAGATGGGGTTAGTTAAGGGGAGATGGGGTTAGTTAAGGGGAGATAAGGGGGGTTAGTTAAGGGGAGATGGGGTTAGTTAAGGGGAGATGGGTTAGTTAAGGGGAGATGGGTTAGTTAAGGGGAGATGGGGTTAGTTAAGGGGAGATGGGGTTAGTTAAGGGGAGATGGGGTTAGTTAAGGGGAGATGGGGTTAGTTAAGGGAGATGGGGTTAGTTGGGAGATGGGGGTTAGTTAGTTAAGGGGAGATGGGGTAGTTAAGGGGGATGGGGAGTTAAGGGGAGATGGGGTAGTTAAGGGGAGATGGGGTTAGTTAAGGGGGAGATGGGGTTAGTTAAGGGGGGAGATGGGTTAGTTAAGGGGAGATGGGGTTAGTTAAGGGGAGATGGGGTTAGTTAAGGGGAGATGGGGTTAGTTAAGGGGAGATGGGGATAAGGGGAGGGGTTAGTTAAGGGGAGATGGGGTTAGTTAAGGGGAGATGGGGTTAGTTAAGGGGAGATGGGGTTAGTTAAGGGGAGATGGGGTTAGTTAAGGGGAGATGGGGTTAGTTAAGGGGAGATGGGGTTAGTTAAGGGGAGATGGGTTAGTTAAGGGGAGTATAAAGTGTTCTGACACGTTTTTTTGTTTTTTTGTTTTTCAAATTCGTTCCTGCAGGTAATGGTAAATTGGTTCGATGTGCTTAATGTGTTTTCGGGAAGTGGACTGCATGTTTTTTTTCTCCATCTTATACAGAGTGACTTACCAGAACAATTAGGGTTTATTACCTTGCTCAAGGACATATCGACAGATTTTTCACATAGTCTGCTCGGGATTGGAACCAGCAACCTTCCAGTTACTGGCCCAACTCTCTTAAACGCTAGGCTACCCGTCTCTGTCTATCCAGGGTCCAGAACAGGGGTGCAGATATTTAGGCAGCTATGTTTACACAGGGGACCCATCATGCCACAGAGGGTTTCAAGAGATGCTTTTTTTAAAACTTTATAATAATCAATATCCACACATGCTCGCATGGATTTGTAAAAACTATCCTTACGATTCTACAAGTGTATTCAATTATGTCGCTCGCTCTCTCACACTCTCCTATACTGTGTCTTACTCTCTATCACACACACATACACACCAGCCTAAACAGGGTTCTGTGCAGAGAGGGCTGCATTACCTCATGGAATTACAGGGTCTTGGTTTGGCTGCATGCCTTAGTTAAGGGGAGATGGGTTAGTTAAGGGGAGATGGGTTAGTTAAGGGGAGATGGGTTTAGTTAAGGGGAGATGGGGTTAGTTAAGGGGAGATGGGGTTAGTTAAGGGGAGATGGGGTTAGTTAAGGGGAGATGGGTTAGTTAAGGGGAGATGGGTTAGTTAAGGGGAGATGGGGTTAGTTAAGGGGATATGGGTTAGTTAAGGGGATATGGGTTAGTTAAGGGGAGATGGGTTTAGTTAAGGGGAGATGGGTTAGTTAAGGGGAGATGGGGTTAGTTAAGGGGAGATGGGGTTAGTTAAGGGGAGATGGGTTAGTTAAGGGGAGATGGTGTTAGTTTAGATTCACACATAATATATTGGGAACATATTGTTTTTAGATGGCCATATGATTTACAACCATACCGACCATACCGACTTCCAAAACCATAGTTGTAGATAAATATACCGTCCCCAAACGTGTGTGTGGACCACCTAATGATGCCAAAATCCCCTTTTAAAAGAGGACACTTTTCACCTCATCCACAAAGAAGCCCCAACGATCCAGAAATAAGATTCCATCAATTCTGGGACCTTTCTTCCAATGGAACAATTGAAAGGTAAGATGCATATTGATTAAGTTTATATGCTATATTCCTTTATAAACTATTGCTATATAGCAGGGCTAAACTGTCGTACAGTTGTATGAGATCAATCTAATCATATCTGCTGCTATTTTTTTAATTTATTTAACCCGGCAAGTCAGTTAAGAACAAATTCTTATTTTCAATGACGGTCTAGGAACAGTGGGTTAACTGCCTTGTTCAAGGGGCAGAACAAGTTCTCCACAAAATCTATCAACGTACAGGTTACTCCTAATGCAAAATGCATCATACCTGCTGTATTGATTTTTGGACTACTGAAACAAATAACAAAATATTGTTTTTGGGGTGGAATTTTCCATAAAACAATTAACTATGCAAATAAGCGAAGGCTGTGTACATTGTGGACATGGATGAAAATAAGAGGTGGCAGGGTACCCTAGTGGTTAGAGGCAGGTACCCTAGTGGTTAGAGGCAGGTACCCTAGTGGTTAGAGGCAGGTACCCTAGTGGTTAGAGGCAGGTACCCTAGTGGTTAGAGGCAGGTACCCTAGTGGTTAGAGGCAGGTACCCTAGTGGTTAGAGGCAGGTACCCTAGTGGTTACAGGCAGGTAGCCTAGTGGTTAGAGGCAGGTAGCCTAGTGGTTAGAGGCAGGTAGCCTAGTGGTTAGAGGCAGGTAGCCTAGTGGTTAGAGGCAGGTAGCCTAGTGGTTAGAGGCAGGTAGCCTAGTGGTTAGAGGCAGGTAGCCTAGTGGTTAGAGGCAGGTAGCCTAGTGGTTAGAGGCAGGTAGCCTAGTGGTTAGAGGTAGGTAGCCTAGTGGTTAGAGGCAGGTACCCTAGTGGTTAGAGGCAGGTACCCTAGTGGTTAGAGGCAGGTGCCCTAGTGGTTAGAGGCAGGTACCCTAGTGGTTAGAGGCAGGTACCCTAGTGGTTAGAGGCAGGTACCCTAGTGGTTAGAGGCAGGTACCCTAGTGGTTAGAGGCAGGTAGCCTAGTGGTTAGAGGCAGGTAGCCTAGTGGTTAGAGGCAGGTAGCCTAGTGGTTAGAGGCAGGTAGCCTAGTGGTTAGAGGCAGGTAGCCTAGTGGTTAGAGGCAGGTACCCTAGTGGTTAGAGGCAGGTAGCCTAGTGGTTAGAGCATTGGACTAGTAACCGAAAGGTTGCAAGATCGAATCCTCCGAGCTGACAAGGTACAAATCTGTCATTCTTCCCCTGAACAAGGTAGTTAACCCACTGTTCCTAGACCAGTTAACCCACTGTTCCTAGACCAGTTAACCCACTGTTCCTAGACCAGTTTACCAACTGTTCCTAGACCAGTTAACCCACTGTTCCTAGGCCGTCATTGTAAAATAAGAATTTGTTCTTAACTGACTTGCCTAATAAAATAATCAGTGATTTAAGCAAATCAGGCTATTCATTTAAGTTTTACAGTACTTATTTCAGCAATTTGAGTTTTGCTTTTCAGTATAGTTGTCTAATGTTGGTGGGGTTATTCTATTTGTAATGTTACTCCTGAGTCACTATGATACATATAATCCTTTCTCTTTAGTGTTATTTTAACCGACCTGAGGTTTACTTTGAAGTTGACAGTGTAGGAACAGGCAGGAAGTTCAATAGGCTGGTGAAGGCAGTCATTAATACAGACATGATATTAATGACATGGCATGGAAGATCAGAATTAACCAAGAGGTTGTGAGTTCAAATCCCAAGCAGGAAGATCAGAATGACATGAACCAACAGGTTAGAGGTCAGAGACCCCGGCAGTGTGGTGCCAGAACAACAACCTCGCCCTCAATGTGAGCAAGACAAAGGAGATGATTGTGGACTACAGGAAAAGGAGGACCGAACAGGCCCCCATTAACATCGAAGGGGCTGTAGTGGAGCAGGTTGAGAGCTTCAAGTTCCTTGGCGTCCACATCACCAACAAACTAATGTAGCCGATGTGAAATGGCTAGCTAGTTAGCGGTGGTGCGCGCTAGTGGCGTTTCAGTCGGTGACGTCACTTGCTCTGAGACCTTGAAGTAGTGGTTCCATCTTGCTCTGCAAGGGCCGCGGCTTTTGTGGAACGATGGCTAACGATGCTTCAAGGGTGACTGTTGATGTGTGCAGAGCGTCCCTGGTTCGCGCCCGGGGCGAGGGGACGGACGTAAAGTCTATACTGTTACACTAACATGGTCCAAACACACCAAAACAGTCGTGAAGAGGACAAAGCCTCCCCCCCCCCCCCCAGGAGACTGAAAAGATTTGGCGTGGATCCCCAGAGCCTCAAAAGGATTTATACAGCTGCACCATCGAGAGCATCCTGACTGGTTGCATCACCGCCTGGTCTGGCAATATCACAACTTCCGCTGAAGTTGGTCCCTCTCCTTGTTCGGGCGGCGGTCGAAGTCACCGACCTTCTAGCCATCGCTGATCCACTTTTCATTTTCCATTTGTTTTGTCTTGTCTTCCATCACACCTGGTTCAATTTTCATCTATTACATGTTGTGTATTTAACCCTCTGTTCCCCCTCATGTCCTTGTCGGTAATTGTTTATTTGTAAGTGTTTGTTCACGTCTGTCCTGGTGTGCGGTTTTCCGGTTGGTTTTTAGTTATTAAGCTGCGCCGTTGGAAACACAGTTTTTGCTCTTCCGCGTCTGACTTCTCTGCTGCCAGTACGCACCCCTCTCAGGCAACTGCTCGGCATCTGACCGTAAGGCGCGGTGGAAACACAGTTTTTGCTCTCCCGCGTCTGACTTCTCTGCTGCCAGTACGCACCCCTCTCAGGCAACTAGCTAGAGAGATGGAAGATTCCAGAATATCAAGTCACACTTCTGTGAAATACTGAATAAACAACAACACAAAGAGCAATCTATCCAAAATGGAGATGTATGGATAAACCACTTCTCCGACGTTTTCGACACCTATAACAAAGAAACAAGCTATTGCTATGTCAATTGTAAATCACGTATGTCAAAGTGTGTCAAATATTGAAGTTGAAAACACTATGTTGAAAGCAATGTGTGAGGGTGTGTCCCTTGCATTGCCAAAAGACAAACAAACCTTGATTGGCATGGCAACAGAAACAAGAGATGACGTGTAATGAAACTAGGGGAGGGGGGGGGGGGGGTTTCTTTACGACCATCAGGTGACGTCCCGGGACCAACCAGGAACGAGACAAAACCTCTAAGAGACCATGACACAACCTCCGGAGAACGTTGTAAAAAAAAAAAAAAAGTTTTTTTAAAAAGCGTACTCAGGGACCAACCGCAAATTAAACAGAACTAGACAAAACGTTTCAGACGGCGACAGAGAGAGAGAAGAGCACAAGCTCATTGGGAAACACATTGACTGAGGGATAAATCACTTGATGTGCTGTGGTAATGGAAGCCAGGGTGTATTGCTGCTGCTTGGGTTTGATTGAACTGTCCGTAGAGGAAGAAGTGTCTCTCAGGCCCAATCTCAAATGGACCTCTGAACCCTACTCACTTGTGAAGATCTGAGAGGATATGATTGGTGTAAGTAAAATGGTGAAACGGCCACTTAGCCTATCATAGGGCAAGGTGGAGTTATTACCATATTGCTTACAACAAGTGCATATGGTTTAAGGCTTAGGGGTTGACTTGGGATTGGGCCGGTGTGTTAGGGCTGTGTCAGGGGAGGATTAGGCTATAAACTCATCTCGTTGGTGGTTTGTAAAAGTTATACACTAAAATGATTTCTCTCCGCCGGTGTATGTATTTGAGCGTGTGTGTTGTGATACACCTCCTTGTGAGGGCTGAGGGGTGTTCTGTCTATCTAACAACAGGCTGAGGGGTGTTCTGTCTGTCTAACAACAGGCTGAGGGGTGTTCTGTCTATATAACAACAGGCTGAGGGGTGTTCTGTCTATATAACAACAGGCTGAGTGGTGTTCTGTCTAACAACAGGCTGAGGGGTGTTCTGTCTATATAACAACAGGCTGAGGGGTGTTCTGTCTAACAACAGGCTGAGGGGTGTTCTGTCTAACAACAGGCTGAGGGGTGTTCTGTCTATATAACAACAGGCTGAGGGGTGTTCTGTCTAACAACAGGCTGAGGGGTGTTCTGTCTAACAACAGGCTGAGGGGTGTTCTGTCTATCTAACAACAGGCTGAGTGGTGTTCTGTCTGTATAGCAACAGGCTGAGGGGTGTTCTGTCTATATAACAACAGGCTGAGGGGTGTTCTGTCTATATAACAACAGGCTGAGGGGTGTTCTGTCTGTATAACAACAGGCTGAGGGGTGTTCTGTCTGTCTAACAACAGGCTGAGGGGTGTTCTGTCTATATAACAACAGGCTGAGGGGTGTTCTGTCTATATAACAACAGGCTGAGGGGTGTTCTGTCTATATAACAACAGGCTGAGGGGTGTTCTGTCTAACAACAGGCTGAGGGGTGTTCTGTCTATCTAACAACAGGCTGAGTGGTGTTCTGTCTGTATAGCAACAGGCTGAGGGGTGTTCTGTCTGTATAGCAACAGGCTGAGGGGTGTTCTGTCTATATAGCAACAGGCTGAGGGGTGTTCTGTCTGTATAACAACAGGCTGAGGGGTGTTCTGTCTATATAACAACAGGCTGAGGGGTGTTCTGTCTATATAACAACAGGCTGAGGGGTGTTCTGTCTATATAACAACAGGCTGAGGGGTGTTCTGTCTGTATAACAACAGGCTGAGGGGTGTTCTGTCTGTCTAACAACAGGCTGAGGGGTGTTCTGTCTATATAACAACAGGCTGAGGGGTGTTCTGTCTATATAACAACAGGCTGAGGGGTGTTCTGTCTATATAACAACAGGCTGAGGGGTGTTCTGTCTAACAACAGGCTGAGGGGTGTTCTGTCTATCTAACAACAGGCTGAGGGGTGTTCTGTCTATCTAACAACAGGCTGAGGGGTGTTCTGTCTGTATAGCAACAGGCTGAGGGGTGTTCTGTCTGTATAGCAGCAGGCTGAGGGGTGTTCTGTCTATATAGCAACAGGCTGAGGGGTGTTCTGTCTGTATAACAACAGGCTGAGGGGTGTTCTGTCTGTATAACAACAGGCTGAGGGGTGTTCTGTCTGTCTAACAACAGGCTGAGGGGTGTTCTGTCTATATAACAACAGGCTGAGGGGTGTTCTGTCTATATAACAACAGGCTGAGGGGTGTTCTGTCTAACAACAGGGTGAGGGGTGTTCTGTGTTGAGCTCAGTGTGCCCTGTCTATTACAAACAGCAGACAGCTGGACTGGAGTCAGCCGATCAATACGACAAGCAAACAGGGAGAACGGTGAATGTATTTACACTGCAGGCTGACTCAAGAGAGAGGGTGTAGGGAGATACGTTGTAGACAGGATGAGAAAACAAGGTTATTCCTAAACCACAACTAGAGGTCGACCGATTATGATTTTTCAACACCGATACCGATTATTGGAGGACCAAAAAAGCCGATACCGATTAATCGGCCGATTTTAAAAAATATATATATTTTTATTTGTAATAATGACAATAACAACAATACTGAATTAACACTTATTTTAACTTAATATAAAACATCAATAAAATCAATTTAGCCTCAAATAAATAATGAAACATGTTCAATTTGGTTTAAATAATGCAAAAACAAAGTGTTGGAGAAGAAAGTAAAAGTGCAATATGTGCCATGTAAGAAAGCTAACTTTTAAGATCCTTGCTCAGAACATGAGAACATATGAAAGCTGGTGGTTCCTTTTAACATGAGACTTCAATTTTCCAAGGTAAGAGGTTTTAGGTTGTAGTTATTATAGTATTTATAGGACTATTTCTCTCTATACCATTTGTATTTCATATACCTTTTGACTATTGGATGTTCTTATAGGCACTATAGTATTGCCAGTGTAACAGTATAGCTTCCGTCCCCCTCCTTGCCCCTACCTGGGCTCGAACCAGGAACACATCAACAACAGCCACACTCGAAGCAGCGTTACCCATCGCTCCACAAAAGCCGCGGCCCTTGCAGCGCAAAGGGAATAACTACTCCAAATCTAAAAGCGAGTGACGTTTGAAACAGTATTAGCGCACACCCAGCTAACTAGCCAGCCATTTCACATTGGTTACACCAGCCATTAGGCTGATAGGCTTGAAGTCATAAACATGGCTGTGCTTGTGAAGAGCTGCTGGCAAAACGCACAAAAGTGCTGATTGAATGAATGATTACGGGCCTGCTGCTGCTCAGTCAGACTGCTCTATCAAATCAGTCTTAATTATAACATAATAACACACAGAAATACGAGCCTTTGGTCATTAATATGATTGAATCCGGAAACTATCATTTCGAAAACAAAACGTTTATTCTTTCAGTGAATTACGGAACCGTTCAGTATTTTATCTAACGGGTGGCATTCCTAAGTCTAAATATTATTGTTACATTGCACAACCTTCAATGTTATGTCATAATTACATAAAATTCTTGCAAATTAGTTCGCAATGAGCCAGGCGGCCCAAACTGTTGCATATACCCTGACTCTGCGTGCAATGAACGCAAGAGAAATGACACAATTTCACCTAGTTTGTATTGCCTGCTAAACTGGATCAGTAGTTATAACTAGTGATTATGATTGATTGTTTTTATAAGATAAGTTTAATGCTAGCTGGCAATTTACCTTGGCTTCTACTACATTCACGTAACAGGCGGGCTACTCGTGGAGTGCAATGGTTAGAGCGTTGGACTAGTTAACTGTAAGGTTGCAAGATTGGAACCCCCGAGCTGACAAGGTGAAAATCTGTCGTTCTGCCCCTGAACAAGGCAGTTAACCCACTGTTCCTAGACCAGTTAACCCACTGTTCCTAGACCAGTTAACCCACTGTTCCTAGACCAGTTAACCCACTGTTCCTAGACCAGTTAACCCACTGTTCCTAGACCAGTTAACCCACTGTTCCTAGACCAGTTAACCCACTGTTCCTAGACCAGTTAACCCACTGTTCCTAGACCAGTTAACCCACTGTTCCTAGACCAGTTAACCCACTGTTCCTAGACCAGTTAACCCACTGTTCCTAGACCAGTTAACCCACTGTTCCTAGACCAGTTAACCCACTGTTCCTAGACCAGTTAACCCACTGTTCCTAGACCAGTTAACCCACTGTTCCTAGACCAGTTAACCCACTGTTCCTAGACCAGTTAACCCACTGTTCCTAGACCAGTTAACCCACTGTTCCTAGACCAGTTAACCCACTGTTCCTAGACCAGTTAACCCACTGTTCCTAGACCAGTTAACCCCACTGTTCCTAGACCAGTTAACCCACTGTTCCTAGACCAGTTAACCCACTGTTCCTAGACCAGTTAACCCACTGTTCCTAGACCAGTTAACCCACTGTTCCTAGACCAGTTAACCCACTGTTCCTAGACCAGTTAACCCACTGTTCCTAGACCAGTTAACCCACTGTTCCTAGACCAGTTAACCCACTGTTCCTAGACCAGTTAACCCACTGTTCCTAGACCAGTTAACCCACTGTTCCTAGACCAGTTAACCCACTGTTCCTAGACCAGTTAACCCCACTGTTCCTAGACCAGTTAACCCCACTGTTCCTAGACCAGTTAACCCACTGTTCCTAGACCAGTTAACCCACTGTTCCTAGACCAGTTAACCCCACTGTTCCTAGACCAGTTAACCCACTGTTCCTAGACCAGTTAACCCACTGTTCCTAGACCAGTTAACCCACTGTTCCTAGACCAGTTAACCCACTGTTCCTAGACCAGTTAACCCACTGTTCCTAGACCAGTTAACCCCACTGTTCCTAGACCAGTTAACCCCACTGTTCCTAGACCAGTTAACCCCACTGTTCCTAGACCAGTTAACCCCACTGTTCCTAGACCAGTTAACCCACTGTTCCTAGACCAGTTAACCCACTGTTCCTAGACCAGTTAACCCACTGTTCCTAGACCAGTTAACTCACTGTTCCTAGACCAGTTAACCCACTGTTCCTAGACCAGTTAAACCACTGTTCCTAGACCAGTTAACCCACTGTTCCTAGACCAGTTAACCCACTGTTCCTAGACCAGTTAACCCACTGTTCCTAGACCAGTTAACCCACTGTTCCTAGACCAGTTAACCCACTGTTCCTAGACCAGTTAACCCACTGTTCCTAGACCAGTTAAACCACTGTTCCTAGACCAGTTAACCCACTGTTCCTAGACCAGTTAACCCACTGTTCCTAGACCAGTTAACCCACTGTTCCTAGACCAGTTAACCCACTGTTCCTAGACCAGTTAACCCACTGTTCCTAGACCAGTTAACCCACTGTTCCTAGACCAGTTAACCCACTGTTCCTAGACCAGTTAACCCACTGTTCCTAGACCAGTTAACCCACTGTTCCTAGACCAGTTAACCCACTGTTCCTAGACCAGTTAACCCACTGTTCCTAGACCAGTTAACCCACTGTTCCTAGACCAGTTAACCCACTGTTCCTAGACCAGTTAACCCACTGTTCCTAGACCAGTTAACCCACTGTTCCTAGACCAGTTAACCCACTGTTCCTAGACCAGTTAACCCACTGTTCCTAGACCAGTTAACCCACTGTTCCTAGACCAGTTAACCCACTGTTCCTAGACCAGTTAACCCACTGTTCCTAGACCAGTTAACCCACTGTTCCTAGACCAGTTAACCCACTGTTCCTAGACCAGTTAACCCACTGTTCCTAGGCCAGTTAACCCCACTGTTCCTAGGCCAGTTAACCCCACTGTTCCTAGACCAGTTAACCCACTGTTCCTAGACCAGTTAACCCACTGTTCCTAGACCAGTTAACCCACTGTTCCTAGACCAGTTAACCCACTGTTCCTAGACCAGTTAACCCACTGTTCCTAGACCAGTTAACCCACTGTTCCTAGACCAGTTAACCCACTGTTCCTAGACCAGGTAACCCACTGTTCCTAGACCAGTTAACCCACTGTTCCTAGACCAGTTAACCCACTGTTCCTAGACCAGTTAACCCACTGTTCCTAGACCAGTTAACCCACTGTTCCTAGACCAGTTAACCCACTGTTCCTAGACCAGTTAACCCACTGTTCCTAGACCAGTTAACCCACTGTTCCTAGACCAGTTAACCCACTGTTCCTAGACCAGTTAACCCACTGTTCCTAGACCAGTTAACCCACTGTTCCTAGACCAGTTAACCCACTGTTCCTAGACCAGTTAACCCACTGTTCCTAGACCAGTTAACCCACTGTTCCTAGACCAGGTAACCCACTGTTCCTAGACCAGTTAACCCACTGTTCCTAGACCAGTTAACCCACTGTTCCTAGACCAGTTAACCCACTGTTCCTAGACCAGTTAACCCACTGTTCCTAGACCAGTTAACCCACTGTTCCTAGACCAGTTAACCCACTGTTCCTAGACCAGTTAACCCACTGTTCCTAGACCAGTTAACCCACTGTTCCTAGACCAGTTAACCCACTGTTCCTAGACCAGTTAACCCACTGTTCCTAGACCAGTTAACCCACTGTTCCTAGACCAGTTAACCCACTGTTCCTAGACCAGTTAACCCCACTGTTCCTAGACCAGTTAACCCCACTGTTCCTAGACCAGTTAACCCCACTGTTCCTAGACCAGTTAACCCACTGTTCCTAGACCAGTTAACCCACTGTTCCTAGACCAGTTAACCCACTGTTCCTAGACCAGTTAACCCACTGTTCCTAGACCAGTTAACCCACTGTTCCTAGACCAGTTAACCCACTGTTCCTAGACCAGTTAACCCACTGTTCCTAGACCAGTTAACCCACTGTTCCTAGACCAGTTAACCCACTGTTCCTAGACCAGTTAACCCACTGTTCCTAGACCAGTTAACCCACTGTTCCTAGACCAGTTAACCCACTGTTCCTAGACCAGTTAACCCACTGTTCCTAGACCAGTTAACCCACTGTTCCTAGACCAGTTAACCCACTGTTCCTAGACCAGTTAACCCACTGTTCCTAGACCAGTTAACCCACTGTTCCTAGACCAGTTAACCCACTGTTCCTAGACCAGTTAACCCACTGTTCCTAGACCAGTTAACCCACTGTTCCTAGACCAGTTAACCCACTGTTCCTAGACCAGTTAACCCACTGTTCCTAGACCAGTTAACCCACTGTTCCTAGACCAGTTAACCCACTGTTCCTAGACCAGTTAACCCACTGTTCCTAGACCAGTTAACCCACTGTTCCTAGACCAGTTAACCCACTGTTCCTAGACCAGTTAACCCACTGTTCCTAGACCAGTTAACCAGTTAATTGTTAAATAAAAGGTATAAAAAATAAAATAAATGTAAAAATAATCGGAAATCGGCGCCCAAAAATACTGATTTCCGATTGTTATGAAAACTTGAAATCGGCCCTAATTAATCGGTCTAATTAACCCTACCCCTAGCTTCATGGAAGCCTCAGAGAGAGAGAGGGGTTGACCCTGTAGAGAGCAGAGTGAAGAGAGAGAGAGGGGTTGACCCTGTAGAGAGCGGAGTGAAGAGAGAGAGAGAGAGAGGGGTTGACGAGAGAGAGAGAGAGAGCGAGAGAGAGAGAGAGATTGACCCTGTAGAGAGCAGAAAGGAGGAAGCAGAATTGTCCCAGTGTCTAGTTAATTTCATGACACTGTGACAGGTGCTGCTGCAGTAACTTGTTAGCTCAGTTTCACCGTGGCACAGAGATGTCTTTTCAGGGCCAGACAGAGGGAGTCTGCTGATTGGCCCGGATAGATCACCAGATCAAACCTGCAGTACATTAATCATGGCAGAATAGGAGCAACACGCAAACTGACAGTATAGATGACTGTTCCTGTATGCATGTATCTGCAGCACTGCTTCTGTTGGACGAGGGGCTCAGCAGGTGATCTAGTATTTTAAATAATCTGTCCATGTCATATCATAACTGCCAAGAATGACTGATATTTGAATCAATTCAAAACCAACTTTATTTGTCACATGCGCTGAATAATCTTTCTCGGCCCCTCTCTCTCCTCTTTCCCCCTCTCTCTCTCTCCCCCTTTCTTTCTCTTTCCCTCTCTCTCCTCTTTCACTCTCTCTCCTCTTTCCCTCTCTCTTCTCTCCCCCTCTCTCTCTCTCTCTCCCCCTTTCTTTCGCTTTCCCTCTCTCTGCTTTCCCTCTCTCTCCTATTCCCCTCTCTCCTCTTTCCCTCTCTCTCCTCTTCCACCCCTCTCTCTTTCTCTTCCGCTCTTTCTCTTTCCCTCTCTCTCCGCTTTCCCTCATTCTCCTCTTCCTCTCTCTCGCAGCTTCCCCTCTCTCTCCTCTTTCTCCTCTTTCCCTCTCTTTCCCTCTTCCTTCCCCTCTCAGAATTATATTGAAAGGATGGTGATATGCACTGGATTGAACTGTTTACACACACAAGCACACACACACACACACACACCAGCACCAGTTATTTGCTCTATTTTAAGCGGCCAGCTCCATGTGTCTGGTGTCATTGACCTCACAGCCCAGGAAGATAAATGGAGGTTGCTATGGTTACACGGAATGTAGAAAACATTATCCTGTCCCGTGACTCTGTGCCCAGTAAGATAACCTTAACCCCTAACCCTAACCCCCACACACACACACACACACTTGAGCTGTGCTTGAGCTGCTGGTCCAAAAGGAAGAAAACCGGGTCTCTCTACATTATGACTTACAGTAACTCCTGTCATCTAACGTCATGTCATTCCCATGACCGTCTAACGTCATGTCATTCCCATGACCGTCTAACGTCATGTCATTCCCATGACCGTCTAATGTCATGTCATTCCCATGACCGTCTAATGTCATGTCATTCCCATGACCATCTAATGTCATGTCATTCCCATGACCATCTAACGTCATGTCATTCCCATGACCATCTAACGTCATGTCATTCCCATAACCATCTAATGTCATATCATTCCCATGACCATCTAATGTCATGTCATTCCCATGACCATCTAACGTCATGTCATTCCCATGACCATCTAACGTCATGTCATTCCCATGACCATCTAACGTCCTGGTGTCATGAAAATACGTCAACAAAACAAAGGAGATGATCGTGGACTTCAGGAAACAGCAGAGGGAACACCTCCCTATCCACATCGATGGAACAGTAGTGGAGAGGGTAGCAAGTTTTAAGTTCCTCGGCGTACACATCACAGACAAACTGAATTGGTCCACCCACACAGACAGCGTCGTGAAGAAGGCGCAGCAGCGCCTCTTCAACCTCAGGAGGCTGAAGAAATTCGGCTTGTCACCAAAAGCACTCACAAACTTTTACAGATGCACAATCGAGAGCATCCTGTCGGGCTGTATCACCGCCTGGTACGGCAACTGCTCCGCCCACAACCGTAAGGCTCTCCAGAGGGTAGTGAGGTCTGCACAACGCGTCATCGGGGGCAAACTACCTGCCCTCCAGGACACCTACACCACCCGATGTCACAGTAAGGCCATAAAGATCATCAAGGACAACAACCACCGAGCCACTGCCTGTTCACACCGCTATCATCCAGAAGGCGAGGTCAGTACAGGTGCAGGGACAGAGAGACTGAGAAACAGCTTCTATCTCAAGGCCATCAGACTGTTAAACAGCCATCACTAACATTGAGTGGCTGCTGCCAACACACTGACTCAACTCCAGCCACTTTAATAATGGGAATTGATGTAAAAATATATCACTAGCCACTTTAAACTATGCCACTTTGTTTACATACCCTACATTACACATCTCATATGTATATGTATATACTGTACTCTATATCATCTACTGCATCTTTATGTAATACATGTATCACTAGCCACTTTAAACTATGCTACTTAATATAATGTTTACATACCCTACATTACTCATCTCATATGTATATGTATATACTGTACTCTATACCATCTACTGCATCTTTATGTAATACATGTATCACTAGCCACTTTAAACTATGCTACTTAATATAATGTTTACATACCCTACATTACTCATTTCATATGTATATACTGTACTCAATACCATCTACTGCATCTTGCCTATGCCGTTCTGCACCATCACTCATTCATATATCTTTATGTACATATTCTTTATCCCTTTACACTTGTGTGTATAAGGTAGTAGTTTTGGAATTGTTAGGTTAGATTACTCGTTGGTTATTACTGCATTGTCGGAACTAGAAGCACAAGCATTTCGCTACACTCGCATTAACATCTGCTAACCATGTGCATGTGACAAATAAATTGTGTTTTGATTTGACCATCTAACGTCATTCCCATGACCATCTAACGTCATGTCATTCCCATGACCATCTAACGTCATGTCATTCCCATGACCATCTAACGTCATGTAATTCCTATGACCATCTAACGTCATGTCATTCCCATACTCTGGTACCAAGCTCTGTGCTCTCTTAGCAGGGTATGGTCAGAACACAGTCAGCCTTTTCTCTCACAACCTGGTCTCAGAGCAGTTCTTAGTAGTATGATATGTTACGTTTTAATTTGTGGATGTCCATCACCCATTTCGTATGAAATGTTACGTTTTAATTTGTGGATGTCCATCACCCATTTCGTATGATATGTTACAATTTACAATTGGTATTATATGTTACGAATTTGAAAAATGTATGGTATGTTACGAATTCTATCTAGGTGGCTAGGTGGCTAACATTACCTAGCTGCCTAACGTTAGCTAGGCAAGGGGTTACGATTATGGTCAATAGGAGTTAGGTTAAACTGTAAAGTTGCATATCGTGGGGACTATTCGATGATAGTGCAGAACGCCACAGGATATTTTTGTGCTGGTCAAGGGCAGTCAGGTCTGGAGTGAACCAAGGGCGATATCTATTCCTGGTTCTATATTTTTTGAATGGGGCATGCTTATTTAAGATAGTGAGGAAATAACTTTTTTGTTTGTTTGTTTGTTTTTTTGTTGAATTTTACCCCTTTTTCTCCCCAATTTCGTGGTATCCAATTGTTAGTAGCTACTATCTTGTCTCATCGCTACATCTCCCGTACGAGCTCGGGAGAGACGAAGGTTTAAAGTCATGCGTCCTCCGATACACAACCCAACCAAGCCGCACTGCTTCTTAACACAGCGCACATCCAACCCGGAAGCCAGCGGCACCAATGTGTCGCAGGAAACACCGTGCACCTGGCAACCTTGGTTAGCGTGCACTGCGCCCGGCCCGCCACAGGAGTTGCTGGTGCGCGATGAGACAAGTATATCCCTACCAGCCAAACCCTCCCTAACCCGGACGACGCTAGGCCAATTGTGCGTCGCCCCACGGACCTCCCGGTCGCGGCCGGTGAGGAAAGAACTTTTAAAGAATAACCAGGCATCTTCTGCTGACGGAATGAGGTCAATATCCTTCCAGGATACCTGGGCCAGGTGGATTAGAAAGGCCTGCTCGCTGAACTGTTTTAGGGAGCGCTTGACAGTGATGAGGGGTGGTCTTTTGACTGCAGACCCCTTACGGACTCAAGTAATAAGGCAGTGATCGCTGAGATCCTGGTTGAAGACAGGAGAGGTGTATTTGGAAGGCAGGTTGGTTAGGATGATATCTATGAGGATGCCCGTGTTTACGGATTTGGGGTTGTACCTGGTAGGTTCATTGATAATTTGTGTGAGATTGAGGCCGTCAATCTTAGATTGTAGGATGGCTGGGGTGTTAAGCATGTCCCAGTTTAGGTCACCTAAGAGCACGAGCTCTGAAGATAGATGGGGTGCAGAAGGTGGTCTATAGCAAGCGACAATGGTGAGAGACTTGTTTCTGGAAAGGTGGATTTTTAAAAGTAGAAGCTCAAATTGTTTGGGCACAGACCTATGACAGAACTCTGCAGGCTATCTCTGCAGTAGATTGCAACTCCGCCCCCTTTGGCAGTTCTATCTTGTCGGAAAATGTTATAGTTGGGGATGGAAATTTCAGGGTTTTTTGTGACCTTCCTAAGCTAGGATTCCGACACGACTAGGACATCCGGGTTGGGAGAGTGTGCTAAGGCAGCGAATAAAACAAATTTAGGGAGGAGGCTTCTAATGTTAACATGCATGAAACCAAGGCTTTTACGTTTACAGAAGTCAACAAATGAGAGCGCCTGGGGAATAGGAGTGGAGCTGGGCCTGGATTACCCTCTACATCACCAGAGGAGGAGTAGGATAAGGGTACGGCTAAAGGATAAAAGAACTGGTCGTCTAGTGCGTTCAGAGCAGAGAGTAAAAGGAGCAGGTTTCTGGGCGTAAGAGAGTAGATTCAAGGCATAATGTACAGACAGAGATATGGTAGGATGTGAGTACAGTGGAGGTAAACCTAGGCATTGAGTGACGATGAGAGAGATATTGTCTCTAAAGACATCAGTTAAACCAGGTGAGGTCACCGCATGTGTGGGAGGTGGGACAAGAGGGTTAGCTGAGGAATATTGAGCAGGGCTGGAGGCTCTACAGTGAAATAAGACAATAATCACTAACCAAAACAGCAATGGACAAGGCATATTGACATTAAGGAGAGGCATGCGTGGCTGAGTGATCATTGGGGTCCACTGAGTAGCTGGTCGGACTGGAGACACGTGATTCAGACAGCTAGCAGGCCAGGGCTAGCAGTGCCGGGGCTAGCAGTGCCGGGGCTAGCAGGCTAGCTGTGCCGGGGCTAGCAGTGCCGGGGCTAGCAGGCTAGCAGTGCCGTGGCTAGCAGTGCCGGGGCTTGCAGGCTAGCAGTGCCGGTGCTAACAGGCTAGAGAGTGCCGGGGCTAGCAGGCTAGCAGTGCTGGGGCTAGCAGTGCCGGGGCTAGCAGGGTAGAGAGTGCCGGGGCTAGCAGGCTAGCAGTGCCGTGGCTAGAAGGCTAGCAGTGCCGGGGCTAGCAGAGAGCGCCTGGGTCCCCAGTGCGTGGGGATATGGGAAAAAAATAAGTCCAATAAGCTCTGGGTTGAATCGAGTTGTGCAGACTGGCAGGAGTTGTACGGGCTAAAGGTTAGCTGATGACCGCTAGCAGTGGCTAGCTGACTACTAGCTAAAACATATTAAGTATACTGAACAAAAATATCAGCGCAACATGTAACAATTCCAAAGTTTTTACCGAGTTACAGTTCATATAAGGAAATAAGTCAATTTAAATAAATTCATTAGGCACTAATCTATGGATTTCACATGACTGGGCAGGGGTGCAGCCATGGGTCGGCCTGGGAGGGCATAGGACCACCAACACGGCAGCCAGGCCCACCCACTGGGGAGCCAGGCCCACGCACTGGGGAGCCACCCCCTGGGGAGCCAGGCCCACCCACTGGGAAGCCAGGCCCACCCACTGGGGAGTCAGGCCCACCCACTGGGGAGCCAGGCCCACGCACTGGGGAGCCACCCCCTGGGGAGCCAGGCCCACCCACTGGGGAGCCAGGCCCACCCACTGGGGAGCCAGGCCCACCCACTGGGGAGCCAGGCCCAACCACTGGGGAGCCAGGCCCACCCACTGGGAACCCACTGGGAAGCCAGGCCCACCCACTGGGGAGCCAGGCCCACCCACTGGGGAGTCAGGCCCACCCACTGGGGAGCCAGGCCCACCCACTGGGGAGCCAGGCCCACCCACTGGGGAGCCACCCCCTGGGGAGCCAGGCCCACCCACTGGGAAGCCAGGCCCACCCACTGGGGAGCCAGGCCCAACCACTGGGGAGCCAGGCCCACCCACTGGGAAGCCAGGCCCACCCACTGGGGAGCCAGGCCCACCCACTGGGGAGTCAGGCCCACCCACTGGGGAGCCAGGCCCACCCACTGGGGAGCCAGGCCCACCCACTGGGGAGCCAGGCCCACCCACTGGGGAGCCAGGCCCAGCCAATCAGAATTAGTTTTTCCCCATTAAAGGGCTTTATTACAGACAGAAATACTCCTCAGCTTTTTGTGTTAATGGAACATTTTGGGGATGTTTTATTTCAGTTCATGAAAGATGGGAACAACACTTTACATGTTTGCGTTTATATTTTTGTTCAATGTATATTTGTTCTTTGTCACTTATTCTAAGTATTTAATACTTTGTATTTCATATTTTTTTTATGGTTCACTTAAAGGATTGCTGCAGATCGTGAGGTATTTATTTTCCTATTGCCAATGTTTCTGTTTTTTTCCCGCATACATTTTTATATCCTGAGATTTGGGACCAAAACTTTACATGTTGCAATGCTATTTTTGTTCTGTGTAGTTGAAAAGTTGTTAATTAGCTGAAATGCTAAAGTTATCCGTGATGAGATTCGAACTCGCGACCAACCCACCCCACATTAATTTTTTTGGACTGTCTTATGTAGCAATACCAAATGTATCATATCATACTTATTTGAGTGTCCCGAATCTACATTTACTATGTTACGTCTTGTCTATGAGACCGGGCTGTCTCTCCAGGTTCTGTGGAGCAGTCTATGAGACCGGGCTGTCTCTCCAGGTTCTGTGGAGCAGTCTATGAGACCGGGCTGTCTCTCCAGGTTCTGTGGAGCAGTCTATGAGACCGGGCTGTCTCTCCAGGTTCTGTGGAGCAGTCTATGAGACCGGGCTGTCTCACCCAGGTTCTGTGGAGCAGTCTATGAGACCGGGCTGTCTCACCCAGGTTCTGTGGAGCAGTCTATGAGACTGGGCTGTCTCCCCAGGTTCTGTGGAGCAGTCTATGAGACCGGGCTGTCTCCCCAGGTTCTGTGGAGCAGTCTATGAGACCGGGCTGTCTCTCCAGGTTCTGTGGAGCAGTCTATGAGACCGGGCTGTCTCTCCAGGTTCTGTGGAGCAGTCTATGAGACAGGCTGTCTCCCCAGGTTCTGTGGAGCAGTCTATGAGACCGGGCTGTCTCCCCAGGTTCTGTGGAGCAGTCTATGAGACCGGGCTGTCTCCCCAGGTTCTGTGGAGCAGTCTATGAGACCGGGCTGTCATCCCAGGTTCTGTGGAGCTATCAGAGAGAACAACCTCAATCTGGATCGCACCCATTCATGTTAGATTTGGACTTCTGTCATATTTATCTTTGAAAGTGATAGCTCGCCAGTGTGTCAAAGTGTCTGGATGAGTGGAAGAAAATCGTTATCTCTACAGCCTCAGTTGATCCGTGATCAAAGTACATCCATGCAGGGTACTAGTGCTCTCCAGATAGTTGTTTGTGGAGTCACGCTATAAACACATTTTTTGGGGAGGGGGGGGGGGGGACGACTGCAGAAAAGGTTGCAGGGATGAAGCAGGAAAAGAGTCAACACAAGAAGGTCCTGGAGAATATCAGTGTTCTGAAATGTTTATGGAGCGTTGTCCTGTTAGGTCCGGCTTGTATTGGATTGATGATGTACCTTCTGTTGACCTGTCTGTGGCCGCTGCACACACCTGAAAAGAAGAGGTCGGAGAAGTGCATTTGTGAGAAACTGGAAAGTGTGGAAGTACGTGAGGGACTACTTCCCAATGAAGTTAGTGAAAACAGCGGAGTTGAACCCAAACAAGAACTACATTTTAGGGTGTCACCCTCATGGGGTGTTCAGTATCGGAGCCTTTGCCTCGTTTAGCACTGAGGCCTGTGGCTTTATGGACCTCTTTCCTGGGGTGCGCTCCTGCCTCTGCATCCTGGGGGGCCTCTTCAAGATCCCCCTCTACAGGGAATATGCCATGGCCACAGGTTGTTGTCCAGTCAGCAAGCCTAGTCTCAAACACCTTCTGTCTCATAGTGAACAAGGCAATGCGCTGGTGATTGTGATAGGGGGCGCTGCTGAGTCACTGTTGAGCCTGCCTGGGGTCAACACTGTGGTTATGAAGCAGAGGAAAGGCTTCTTCCGGGTGGCCCTGGAGTTTGGGGCTAACCTGGTGCCCGTCTGTCTACTTGTATGGGGAGAACAATATGTTCCTCCAGGTGATCTTCTCAGAGGGCAGTGTGGGCTGGAGGTTACAGCAACTCTTTAAGAAAGTCGTGAGCTTTTCCCCATGTCTGTTTGTAGGTGAACGCTGGTTCTGGATGCCTAACCACTGCCCGGTCACCACTGTAGTGGGTAGTCCTATCCCAGTGCCAAAGAGGCCTTCTCCCACTCAGGAGGAGGTGGACCACTATCATGGCCTATACATGAAATCCCTGGCCAAGCTCTTCAATGAACACAAGGCCAGCTGGGGACTCTCAGACAGCCACGAGCTGCAGATCGTATAGACCAGTCATTTAGACTGCTCCCACGAGGACAATGTGAATATGATACTGTAGCCTATTGATCTCCACAGTGAGCCTACTTCAATCCACACATACACACATAGAGGATCTGATCCAGAGAGGTCACAATCATTAATCCCTGGATTACCCAAGATGCCTGGCTAATAGCTGTTGACTGTAAGAATCAACACACATCTCACGTAATATGGTCAGATGCTGTTTACGTAGGCTGTCCTTGTGATATAACTTTTTTTTATTTGATTTTAAAGACTACAATGGAACAGTGGATGTGCTTTATATTATATGATATTATATTAATAATATAACCGTGAATCTGAATACCTCACTCTCCATTTCATTAAAAAAAACAAAAAAAACAGTGATTGATTGTGTGATTTAGGATTTATAAATAAAATACTGGGTGGCCATGTTGAGTCCAATCAGACTTTGTAGTTACCAGCAGCAATCTGAGGTTATCGGGGAGTTTATCAGGGATCAGTCTTTCATGTGCAATAACTCTAACCTTTTTGATAAATTTGACTTGTGGTGGGTGAGGGTCAGTTTTGACCAGTTTTATTGATTTATTTTTAATAAAATGAACACACTCTGTCTCCCCAACTACAATGACAGTACAACTGAACCACACAAACATACACACCATTTTTAATAGAAAAAAAACATCCTTGTCACCTGATACATCGTTAAAATCAAATATTTCTAAATAATTTTCTGATCTCACCATTGTTAATTTACAGTTAGCAGCTCTAATTACCTTTGGGTGTCCTAGATTTCCTCCATCTCAGTGTGTGTCTGAGACAATGGTGTGTGTGTGTGTGTGTGCGTGCGTGCGTGCGTGCGTGTGTCTTAGATACCTTAGCCAAACAGTTTAAACCAGTTCCATGCATAGTAACATAATTACTCCAACCATTTGCACAACACAGTAACACAACGCTGTAAATTCATCAAACACCCGCACCACCTCAGTAAAGGACCATTTCTTGTTTTTAGATCCATAATAGTGTCGTTGAGACATCTCACAGTTAGAAGTCCTTCACCCTATGACCGGAGCATGTACTTTACACTGGTCTTCTCCAAACGAGTATATTCCTCCACATCGGGAATGTAGTTGATATGGGGGATGTGTGTGTGGTTGGGTGGGTGGGTGTTGGTGGATGTGTGTGTTGGTGTGCCAAGAAGATAAGTGAGGTGTGTGCGTGTGAGCCAGGAGTTGAGTCAAACATAATTAGGACTGGGCTGTGATGACAGAGACAGTCTAACCAGTTGACCTCTGACCTGCCTGCTGGTTGCACTGAGAGGCAAATGATTCTCAGGCAGAAACAGACTGCTGTCTGGGTTTGGGCGGTGTTCGGATTGTTGTACCTTTATACCGACCGTGTGCCGTACAGTGATATTCAGTAATACCGGCACTGAGCACAAGGGGCGCTGTTTCCAAACCTCACTGTTAGCAATCTCACCACCACTCCCTTGGATTCCCCTCAGGACCTGTTTACCCTGTTCTACTCAGCCAACTCCAACCTCAGTCTCCACATCTCACCACTACTACCTTGGATTCCCCCTCAGGACCTGTTTACCCTGTTCTACTCAGCCAACTCCAACCTCAGTCTCCACATCTGTTTTTTCTGCAACTCATCCGAGCTTCCCCGGATCTGCACTCCATATCTCCCTGTGTAACAATAAATATTTTGTTTTCATTCATCCCTGTTTCCTCATCTGAGTCTGCTCTTGGGTTCCCCTGAACAAGGTGGTTAGCCCACTGTTCCCCTGAACAAGGCGGTTAGCCCACTGTTCCCCTGAACAAGGCGGTTAGCCCACTGTTCACCTGAACAAGGCGGTTAGCCCACTGTTCCCCTGAACAAGGTGGTTAGCCCACTGTTCCCCTGAACAAGGTGGTTAGCCCACTGTTCCCCTGAACAAGGTGGTTAGCCCACTGTTCCCCTGAACAAGGTGGTTAGCCCACTGTTCCCCCGAACAAGGTGGTTAGCCCACTGTTCCCCTGAACAAGGCGGTTAGCCCACTGTTCCCCCGAACAAGGTGGTTAGCCCACTGTTCCCCTGAACAAGGTGGTTAGCCCACTGTTCCCCTGAACAAGGTGGTTAGCCCACTGTTCCCCCGAACAAGGCGGTTAGCCCACTGTTCCCCCGAACAAGGCGGTTAGCCCACTGTTCCCCCGAACAAGGCGGTTAGCCCACTGTTCCCCCGAACAAGGCGGTTAGCCCACTGTTCCCCCGAACAAGGCGGTTAGCCCACTGTTCCCCCGAACAAGGCGGTTAGCCCACTGTTCCCCTGAACAAGGTGGTTAACCCACTGTTCCTAGCCCGTCATTAAGAATAAGAATTTGTTCTTAACTGACTTGCCTAGTTAAATAAAGGTATACAAAAACTACTCATCTCTCATCACACTCACATGAGTCCCAAATGGCACCCTATTCCATATGTAGTGAAGTAATCTTGTAGTGCACTACATAGGGAATAGGGTTTAATTTGGGGTGCACCCCTCCTCTACTGTGCTTTGTCCCTCCATCCCTCCTCTCTTTCCCTCTCTGTCTGTTCTTGTGTCTCTCTAACAGTGTTACCTCTAGGGAGACTGTCTGCAGGTGAGATGGATGAATAAGGGAGTAGTGCTGATTAGAGCCAGAGCAAATACAAGTGCCTTAAGAAAATATTCAGACCACTGAAATTTTTTTCTTCACATTTTGTTACGTTACAGCCTTATTCTAAAATGCAGTTTTGTAACTGTCTAAAACAAGCAGACGACAAGAACGTTGTGTTTGAAAAAGTGTTTTGCTGTGAGCCGATGGGGTAACCTAGGTAACCACAGGCTGTTTACCCCCCCCCCACAGGCGGGCAGAGTCGCGAGGTTCTAGCTAACACGGGACTGGGTCTATCCCTGGAGGCAGTCAATAATATCTGTCGGGTGATTGGTTGAGCCTTCTTGGGTGCGTGACGTCGCACAACCCTTGCCAAAAAACACAAAACATGGCGAACAACTTCTCTCACAACTGCAGTTACAGAGCCGTAAGAACGTTTTCAACACCCCTGGACGTTTTCCCACATTTTGTTGTGTTACAGCCTGAATTGGATTATATTATTATATTATTATATTAACTGGATTATATTTAGATTATTTTGTCATTGGCCTACTACACACAATACCCCAGAATGTCAAAGTGGAATAGTTTTTTAAAACATTTTTACAAATTAAGAAAAAAATTAAAAGATGAAATGTCTTGAGTAGATAAGTATTCGACCCCTTTGTTATGGGAAAACTCCCTAAGAGTGGTCTCTTCTCCATCAAATTCTATGAATATTCATTGAGGGGTGGTGAATATTCGATGAGGGATGTTCAATATTCGATGAGAGGGGTGCCTGAATTCTATGGCAAAGGTATTACAAATTAATCAACCTCATGAATATGCATAGACTGTCTCGAATTTCAACAGGGACAGCTCTGATATAAAGTTTTTTTTTTTTTTTTCAAAGTTGCCAGGATGTCACTTGCATCACACTTATATCAGTACTAACAACCTAAACATTACCAAACTTCTATTAGATCAAATAAGCATTACGTATCAAAATAGAAATTCATGTTTATCTTGACTAAATTCAACGTACTCTCATTGCCCCCATACAAAAACTCCTCACTTGCTTAATAATTCATGATCTGCTTAAACATGGACACATTTTTTGGGTTGGAGTAAAACCCTCTCGCTTTGCCTCTTCCTCTCTGCTAACAGTTACAGGGGTTTGACTAGATGAGATACACTTTATGTCAGAATTGACCAGAATTGACAATTCGTAGCAGGTTAGGATAATTAATGTAGCAGGTTAGGATAATTAACGTAGCAGGAGGATAGGATCATTAATGTAGCAGGATAGAGTAATGAATGTAGCAGGTTAGGATAATTCATGTATCAGGTTAGGGTAATTAATGTAGCAAGTTAGGATAATTAATGTATCAGGTTAGGGTAATTAATGCAGCAGGTTAGGATAATTAACGTAGCAGGTTAGGATAATTAACGTAGCAGGTTAGGATAATTAACGTAGCAGGTTAGGATAATTAACGTAGCAGGTTAGGATCATTAACGTAGCAGGTTAGGATCATTAACGTAGCAGGATAGGGTAATTAATGTAGCAGGATAGGATCATTAACGTAGCAGTTTAGGATAATTAACGTAGCAGGTTAGGATAATTAACGTAGCAGGTTAGGATAATTAACGTAGCAGGTTAGTATCATTAACGTAGCAGGATAGGGTAATTAATGTAGCAGGATAGGATCATTAACGTAGCAGGTTAGGATAATTAACGTAGCAGGTTAGGATAATTAACGTAGCAGGTTAGGATAATTAACGTAGCACAAACAGCACAAAACTAATAAAACAAACAGAAACACAAGGATTTATCGTTTTATTTTTTACAGAAATGCTTGGTGATCGACTAGGAATGCCTTGGAGATCGACCAGTCGACCGGTTGGTGACCACTGGTTTAGGGAACCATGTTAGTATCCCAAATGGCACCCTATTCCCTATATAGTGCACTAATTTTAACCAGTTTGACCAGAGCCTTGGTCAAAAGTAGTGTGCACTACATAGGGAATAGGGTGCCATTTGGGACAAAGTTCATAAATGGATACTATGAACCGTTGAGATCTCCACAGTAGATACCCCCCCCCCCCCCACCTCTTAGCTCCGCTGGTCTCTACGACCCCTCCTACTTAAATAACATAGTGGCCTCTGTGAGGGCAGAGGGAGGGACTGGAGTGTCTCGGTCATGACTGGTTTAAATAACGAGAACCTCTCAGCGACCAGTGATCCAAGGAAGAAAGGGAGATAAAGAGTCCATCCCAAATGGTATTTCCTATTTAGTGTACTACTTGTGCGCACTATATATGCGATAGGGAGCCGCTGAGGACTTAGCAACAGCAGTTTACTGTGTGTCTCTAACTGACCTGTACTGCAGCTTATTGGCTGAATAAAGTGTTTCAAATCAAATGTTATTAGTCAAATGCGCCGAATACAACAGGTACCCCTGTGAAATGCTTACTTATAAGCCCTTATAAGCCCTTAATTATAAGCCCTTATAAGCCCTTAATCGGCAACGCAGTTTAAAATATATGAATAAGAATTAAAAGGAACAAGTAATTAAAGAGCAGCAGTAAAATAACAAGTGAGGCTATATACAGGGGTACAGGTTAGTAATGAGACTATTTACAGGGGTACATGTTAGTAATGAGACTATATACAGGGGTACAGGTTAGTAATGAGACTATATACAGGGGGTACAGGTTAGTAATGAGACTATATACAGGGGTACAGGTTAGTAATGAGACTATTTACAGGGGTACAGGTTAGTAATGAGACTATATACAGGGGTACAGGTTAGTAATGAGACTATATACAGGGGTACAGGATAGTAATGAGACTATATACAGGGGGTACAGGTTAGTAATGAGACTATATACAGGGGGTACAGGTTAGTAATGAGACTATATACAGGGGGTACAGGTTAGTAATGAGACTATATACAGGGGTACAGGTTAGTAATGAGACTATATACAGGGGTACAGGATAGTAATGAGACTATATACAGGGGGTACAGGTTAGTAATGAGACTATATACAGGGGTACAGGTTAGTAATGAGACTATATACAGGGGGTACAGGTTAGTAATGAGGCTATATACAGGGGCACAGGTTAGTAATGAGACTATATACAGGGGGTACAGGTTAGTAATGAGACTATATACAGGGGGTACAGGTTAGTAATGAGACTATATACAGGGTTACAGGTTAGTAATGAGACTATATACAGGGGTACCGGTACAGAGTCAATGTGCAGGGGCACAGGTTAGTAATGAGACTATATACAGGGGGTACAGGTTAGTAATGAGACTATATTCAGGGGTACAGGTTAGTAATGAGACTAAAAACAGGGGTACAGGTTAGTAATGAGACTATATACAGGGGTACCGGTACAGAGTCAATGTGCAGGGGCACAGGTTAGTAATGAGACTATATACAGGGGGTACAGGTTAGTAATGAGACTATATACAGGGTTACAGGTTAGTAATGAGACTATAGACAGGGGTACAGGTTAGTAATGAGACTATATACAGGGGTACAGGTTAGTAATGAGACTATATACAGGGGGTACAGGTTAGTAATGAGGCTATATACAGGGGGTACAGGTTAGTAATGAGGCAATATACAGGGGGTACAGGTTAGTAATGAGACTATATACAGGGGTACAGGTTAGTAATGAGACTATATACAGGGGTACAGGTTAGTAATGAGACTATATACAGGGGTACAGGTTAGTAATGAGACTATATACAAGGGGTACAGGTCAGTAATGAGACTATATACAGGAGTACAGGTTAGTAATGAGACTATATATAGGGGTACAGGTCAGTAATGAGACTATATACAGTGGTACAGGTTAGTAATGAGACTATATACAGGGGTACAGGTTAGTAATGAGACTATATACAGAGGGTACAGGTTAGTAATGAGACTATATACAAGGGGTACAGGTTAGTAATGAGACTGTATACAGGGGTACAGGTTAGTAATGAGACTATTTACAGGGGTACAGGTTAGTAATGAGACTATATACAGGGGGTACAGGTTAGTAATGAGACTATATACAGGGGGTACAGGTTAGTAATGAGACTATAGACAGGGGTACAGGTTTGTAATGAGACTATATACAGGGGTACAGGTTAGTAATGAGACTATATACAGGGGGTACAGGTTAGTAATGAGGCTATATACAGGGGGTACAGGTTAGTAATGAGGCTATATACAGGGGTACAGGTTAGTAATGAGACTATATACAGGGGTACAGGTTAGTAATGAGACTATATACAAGGGGTACAGGTCAGTAATGAGACTATATACAGGGGTACAGGTTAGTAATGAGACTATATACAGGGGTACAGGTCAGTAATGAGACTATATACAGGGGTACAGGTTAGTAATGAGACTATATACAGGGCTACAGGTTAGTAATGAGACTATATACAGGGGGTACAGGTTAGTAATGAGACTATATACAAGGGGTACAGGTTAGTAATGAGACTGTATACAGGGGTACAGGTTAGTAATGAGACTATATACAGGGGTACAGGTTAGTAATGAGACTATATACAAGGGGTACAGGTTAGTAATGAGACTATATACAAGGGGTACAGGTTAGTAATGAGACTGTATACAGGGGTACAGGTTAGTAATGAGACTATATACAGGGGGTACAGGTTAGTAATGAGACTATATACAGTGCCTTGCGAAAGTATTCGGCCCCCTTGAACTTTGCGAACTTTTGCCACATTTCAGGCTTCAAACATAAAGATATAAAACTGTATTTTTTTGTGAAGAATCAACAACAAGTGGGACACAATCATGAAGTGGAACGGCATTTATTGGATATTTCAAACTTTTTTAACAAATCAAAAACTGAACAATTGGGCGTGCAAAATTATTCAGCCCCCTTAAGTTAATACTTTGTAGCGCCACCTTTTGCTGCGATTACAGCTGTAAGTCGCTTGGGGTATGTCTCTATCAGTTTTGCACATCGAGAGACTGACATTTTTTCCCATTCCTCCTTGCAAAACAGCTCGAGCTCAGTGAGGTTGGATGGAGAGCATTTGTGAACAGCAGTTTTCAGTTCTTTCCACAGATTCTCGATTGGATTCAGGTCTGGACTTTGACTTGGCCATTCTAACACCTGGATATGTTTATTTTTGAACCATTCCATTGTAGATTTTGCTTTATGTTTTGGATCATTGTCTTGTTGGAAGACAAATCTCCGTCCCAGTCTCAGGTCTTTTGCAGACTCCATCAGGTTTTCTTCCAGAATGGTCCTGTATTTGGCTCCATCCATCTTCCCATCAATTTTAACCATCTTCCCTGTCCCTGCTGAAGAAAAGCAGGCCCAAACCATGATGCTGCCACCACCATGTTTGACAGTGGGGATGGTGTGTTCAGCTGTGTTGCTTTTACGTCAAACATAACGTTTTGCATTGTTGCGAAAAAATTTCAATTTTGGTTTCATCTGACCAGACCACCTTCTTCCACATGTTTGGTGTCTCCCAGGTGGCTTGTGGCAAACTTTAAACGACACTTTTTATGGATATCTTTAAGAAATGGCTTTCTTCTTGCCACTCTTGTATAAAGGCCAGATTTGTGCAATATACGACTGATTGTTGTCCTATGGACAGAGTCTCCCACCTCAGCTGTAGATCTCTGCAGTTCATCCAGAGTGATCATGGGCCTCTTGGCTGCATCTCTGATCAGTCTTCTCCTTGTATGAGCTGAAAGTTTAGAGGGACGGCCAGGTCTTGGTAGATTTGCAGTGGTCTGATACTCCTTCCATTTCAATATTATCGCTTGCACAGTGCTCCTTGGGATGTTTAAAGCTTGGGAAATCTTTTTGTATCCAAATCCGGCTTTAAACTTCTTCACAACAGTATCTCGGACCTGCCTGGTGTGTTCCTTATTCTTCATGATGCTCTCTGCGCTTTTAACGGACCTCTGAGACTATCACAGTGCAGGTGCATTTATACGGAGACTTGATTACACACAGGTGGATTGTATTTATCATCATTAGTCATTTAGGTCAACATTGGATCATTCAGAGATCCTCACTGAACTTCTGGAGAGAGTTTGCTGCACTGAAAGTAAAGGGGCTGAATAATTTTGCACGCCCAATTTTTCAGTTTTTGATTTGTTAAAAAAGTTTGAAATATCCAATAAATGTCGTTCCACTTCATGATTGTGTCCCACTTGTTGTTGATTCTTCACAAAAAAATACAGTTTTATATCTTTATGTTTGAAGCCTGAAATGTGGCAAAAGGTCGCAAAGTTTAAGGGGGCCGAATACTTTCGCAAGGCACTGTACAAGGGGTACAGGTTAGTAATGAGACTGTATACAGGGGTACAGGTTAGTAATGAGACTATATACAGGGGGTACAGGTTAGTAATGAGACTATATACAGGGGGTACAGGTTAGTAATGAGACTATATACAGGGGCACCGGTTAGTCGAGGTAATTGAGGTAATATGTACATGTAGGTAGAGTTATTAAAGTGACTATGCATAGATAATAAACAGTAGTTCATGTTGTCAAACAGTAACTCTTTTCACATGAAAACAGTTGATTTTTGTTAATAGGATTCAATTATTATCTTGAGGGAAAACAGAAACCTCAGCTATTCAATGAGCTATTCTATTCATTTGTCTAAAATGGGGAAACGCTTCTATTTTCTCTCGCCGATCCATCATGAAAAGTAACATTTTTCCTCACAGATTTCAAGATGCGTTATGAGAACATTGTTCCACAGCTCCAAAGGCTAAACGTTTGTCCCAAATGGTACCCTTTTCTCTACTAGGACCCCACAGAGATCTGGTCTAAAGTAGTGCACTATATAGGGAACTGTGTGGCATTGGGGACACAGCCCCATTGCGCTGCTGCAACACAAGAATGGCTTTGTCACCCGTCAGACAATGTATGGTGTTGTTGAGGAAAAATCTAACCACACAAAACTAGCTACATGATCTACAGCCCCCCTTTAATTACCCAGCATGCACCATTCTCCTCCACTAAATGAGGCCTTTGTTTTCTTGTACCTCTGTTTTTTGACCTCTACACTTTGTCCTCACATGAACAGTCCCTTTAAAGTATATCTGATTGTCAATCTCCTCATCTCTGTGACTTGCTGTGTCACTTGTTGTCCTGTTTTGTGAATAGAGGTGATAATGGGAGCCATTTTGTGCCTTGTGTTTCTTGCAGAGGTTCCTGCTGTGAGGCTGATGGTGAAACTGGTGTTCCTGCTGTGAGGCTGACATGGGGAAACTGGTGTTCCTGCTGTGAGGCTGATGGTGAAACTGGTGTTCCTGCTGTGAGGCTGACATGGGGAAACTGGTGTTCCTGCTGTGAGGCTGATGGTGAAACTGGTGTTCCTGCTGTGAGGCTGATGGGGAAACTGGTGTTCCTCCTGTGAGGCTGATGGTGAAACTGGTGTTCCTGCTGTGAGGCTGATGGTGAAACTGGTGTTCCTGCTGTGAGGCTGATGGGGAAACTGGTGTTCCTGCTGTGAGGCTGATGTGGTGAAACTGGTGTTCCTGCTGTGAGGCTGATGGTGAAACTGGTGTTCCTGCTGTGAGGCTGATGGTGAAACTGGTGTTCCTGCTGTGAGGCTGATGGTGAAACTGGTGTTCCTGCTGTGAGGCTGATGGTGAAACTGGTGTTCCTGCTGTGAGGCTGATGGGGAAACTGGTGTTCCTGCTGTGAGGCTGACATGGGGAAAGTGGTGTTCCTGCTGTGAGGCTGATGGGGAAACTGGTGTTCCTGCTGTGAGGCTGATGGTGAAACTGGTGTTCCTGCTGTGAGGCTGATGGTGAAACTGGTGTTCCTGCTGTGAGGCTGATGGGGAAACTGGTGTTCCTGCTGTGAGGCTGACATGGGGAAAGTGGTGTTCCTGCTGTGAGGCTGATGGGGAAACTGGTGTTCCTGCTGTGAGGCTGATGGTGAAACTGGTGTTCCTGCTGTGAGGCTGATGGTGAAACTGGTGTTCCTGCTGTGAGGCTGATGGGGAAACTGGTGTTCCTGCTGTGAGGCTGATGTGGTGAAACTGGTGTTCCTGTTGTGAGGCTGATGGTGAAACTGGTGTTCCTGCTGTGAGGCTGATGGTGAAACTGGTGTTCCTGCTGTGAGGCTGATGGTGAAACTGGTGTTCCTGCTGTGAGGCTGACATGGGGAAAGTGGTGTTCCTGCTGTGAGGCTGATGGTGAAACTGGTGTTCCTGCTGTGAGGCTGATGGTGAAAGTGGTGTTCCTGCTGTGAGGCTGATGGTGAAACTGGTGTTCCTGCTGTCAGGCTGATGGTGAAAGTGGTGTACGCGTGGCTCCACCATCTTGGACTCTGATTTAGACTTGTAGTACTGAAGCAACAATTATGGCTCAGTGTCAGTCTTACCAAAAATGCAATAGTTCATTTTAAATTAAATTGAAATGTTACTTTTATTTATTTATACAATGGTTATAAACCTTCAATCATTTTAAAGACGTTTATAATGCCATTAAACTTGTTTAGTGCAGGTTGTTTTTATTTCATATTGTGCCATTTTGCATTTAATTTCTGTTACATTGTTGAAAATGTATTCTGACCTCAATGACAGACTGAGTATGATGTATTCCGTGTATTCTTCCTGGGTATTTCCTAAAGGACGATTTTATCATGTAAATAATGTGCCTCCTATTGTTTTACAAGTGATTATGTCCAATGGTACTCTGATTAGTATGGAATTCCAAGCATTATAATGTACTGTGTGAATCATAGCCTACAACAGTATGAACCAAACCATAGAATTAGGAATTAGAGTAAGCAAATCATTGAATAGGATCTCTCTGGATGATTAAACTACCTGCAGTAATCCATTTCCCTCTCAATCTGTATTATGGAGAGTCCCAGCAAACATTTCCCTCTCAATCTGTATTATGGAGAGTCCCAGCAATTCATTTCCCTCTCAATCTGTATTGTGGAGAGTCCCAACAATTCATTTCCCTCTCAATCTGTATTGTGGCGAGTTCAAGCAAATATTTCCCTCTCAATCTGTATTATGGAGAGTCCCAGCAATTAATTTCCCTCTCAATCTGTAGTGTGGAGAGTCGCAGCAATTCATTTCCCTCTCAATCTGTATTGTGGAGAGTCCCAACAATTAATTTCCCTCTCAATCTGTACTGTGGAGAGTCCCAGCAATTCATTTCCCTCTCAATCTGTATTATGGAGAGTCCCAGCAATTAATTTCCCTCTCAATCTGTATTGTGGAGAGTCCCAACAATTCATTTCCCTCTCAATCTGTATTATGGAGAGTCCCAGCAAACATTTCTAGTGGTTGTTGTGGTTTAAGTGTTGAAGCGCACTTAAAATGTTTATCAAGCACATTCATATGGATTGATAACCCCGTCTCGTGGTGCTAAACTGACATGTGGAATTTTTTTAAGATGTTTATACACTACATGACCAAAAGTATGTGGACACCTGCTCGTCGAACAACTAATTCCTCTTCTGGGAAGGCTTTCCACTAGATGTTGGAACATTGCTGATATAACAGCCTCCACTCTTCTGGGAAGGCTTTCCACTAGATGTTGGTACATTGCTGCGGGGACTTGCTTCCATTCAGTCACAGGTCAGGTCATTTTTGGGTCGTTTTCCATAAAGACAAATAATTCCATTAATTAGCAAAAATGCAAAAAAACGGCTAATTTGAGTCGGCTACCGTCTGCAGCTAAACGGATACCACCCGTCGCCTCGAGCAATAAATGAACGTCAATCCCACGGTTACGTCAGTGAGGCAGAACCTGCGCAGGACAGAAGGTACGGTATTGTGGCATAATGTAGTTCACCTCCTTGGTAATGAGACATCGATAGCAGCGCATGTTTTTCACACGGTGAATGGCTTTTTATTTTATGCAAGAAGTTTACGCAGAATAGTAAAGGTTCTGATATCGTTTTTTTTTTTTAAACACTCCCGCAGGGTTGAACTTTTCAGCAGTGTATTTTTGGTCCTTCGTTTTTTCCGATTTATGGATGGAATTTATTGACAACAGACAATAATCCCGCGAGCTTCTTTTATTCATGTGTGAGTATTGGAAACGTTGTTTTACATGTTTTTAACGTATTTGATGACGTAGTTAAGCTTATTCAACAGACAAAATACTGTTCAGTACTTCTTTATTGTACGGTGAAAGCATCGTAATTCACCATTTCATGATTATTTCAACCGATTTGACAACCAACATGAAATGGACATTATTTCACTCATTTTTAAGTAATATTTTATATTCCGTATTTAGGTTGACGGTAGAGAAAACAAACAACTGAATATACCTTTCAAAGTGCTGTTGATCCTATTGGGGCGGCAGCGTAGCCTAGTGTTTAGAGCGTTGGACTAGTAACCGGAAGGTTGCAAGTTCAAACCCCCGAGCTGACAAGGTACACAGGCAGTTAACCCACTGTTCCTAGGCCGTCATTGAAAATAAGAATTTGTTCTTAACTGACTTGCCTAGTTAAATAAAGGTAAAATTAAATTGCAGACCGTGCATTCTACTTTCGTGCTTTGTCCTCTGTTGAATCCCGCTACATATCAGCTCAAAGTTTATTAGATAATATACTCGTCAAGAAAAATACTTCCTATTTGTTCATTTTAAGCACTGCACATTTATTTGATGGTTTGGGATAATTCTCTGCACTTTCTTCACGTGAGTGTATTCATAAATCTATGATAAACCAATGTACTGTAATTATTCAAAACAATTATCTTTCATAAGAAATGTAGTTAAGATACAGTACATCGTACATGTACTTTGTGTGTACTTTACAGTGGCTGTGTGTTTACTGTTCAGGTGTGTGCTGGTGACCGGTTACCATGGAGAAGCAGGCGGTGCAGAGGGCCAGGGAGGCTTTCCTCGCTGGGCGGTCGCGACCCCTGGAGTTCAGAGTTCAGCAGCTCAAGTCTCTCCAGAGGATGATCACAGACAGACAGGGAGAGATCGCCACCGCACTCAAACAGGACATCAACAGGGTAAGCTTCAAACATACAGTAGTAGTTCATTACATGGAGCTGTGATAGTCTGAGGTCGATTGTGACACCTTCGATAAGAGCCAATTACATGAGCCTTGTAAGAATATCACAAACTATCACGCCTCTGAACTAGGAATTATGTCTTCCTCAGCAGCTTTTGAAAGTTTATAGTGTTGGGAATAACTGTACAAATACACAGATTTATACATTTAGATCATTTTGCAAAGATTTTCAGTAAGTTTACTGAATAAACCTCACCTTGCGTTCCACAGAGCCAGTACGACACCCCGCTGTTTGAGTTGATCGGCCTGGAGAATGAGATCAGCCTGGCTGTGTCGAAGCTGGCCCAGTGGGCTGCTCCTCGGCCTGTAGAGAGGAACCTCCTCACCATCTCAGACCAGGTACGCTGTGGAAGACTTATCATTGCACTCCATTAGTCCATTTACACTTAGCTACACTGTTAGAATCAAAGTTATATCTAGAACTTAAAATGGTTCTACCGCTGTCTCCTTTGAATAACCCTTTCAACAGAGGGTTCTGCTTGGAACTCAACAGGGTTCTGCTTGGAACTCAAAAGGGTTCTACTTGGAACTCAAAAGGGTTCTACTTGGAACTCAAAAGGGTTCTACTTGGAATTCAAAAGGGTTCTACTTGGAACTCAAAAGGGTTCTACTTGGAACTCAAAAGGGTTCTACTTGGAACTCAAAAGGGATGAATAAAGTTGATTGTAATGTAATGTACTGTAATTGAAGGCGTACATCCAGCCGGAGCCCCTGGGAGTGGTCCTCATTATCGGGGCCTGGAACTACCCCTGGGCCCTAACCCTGCAGCCCCTGGTCGGGGCTATCGCTGCAGGTACGCCCCAATGACCCCCCCCCCTTCCCTATTCCTCCTTAGCTGTGTAATCTTCAGCTGCCCCCTCCTCTCCTACTTTTCCCACCACTGTAGTTGTCTTTTATTCAGCGTTGTCTCTCCATCCCTCACTGACACGTACACACAGCATTATCCATCTCCCTAGATGTCTGGCATTCTGCTACCACTGAGTGATGTCATCCCATTCACACACACACACACTGTTAGTGATGTCATCCATTCACACACACACACACACACACACACACACACACACACACACACACACACACACACTGTTAGTGATGTCATCCATTCACACACACACACACACACTGTTAGTGACGTCATCCATTCACACACACACACACACACACACACACACACACACACACACACACACACACACTGTTAGTGATGTCATCCATTCACACACACACACACACACTGTTAGTGACGTCATCCATTCACACACACACACACACACACACACACACACACACACACACACACACACACACACACACACACACACACACACACACACACACACACACACTGTTAGTGATGTCATCCATACACACACACACACACACACACACACACACACACACACACACACACACACACACACACACTGTTAGTGATGTCATCCCATTCACACACTGTTCATTCTCTGTCTGTCTGTCTGTCTGTCTCTCTCTCTGTCTCTCTCTTACTCTCTCCCTCTCTCTCTCTGCAGGCAATGCAGCTGTGGTGAAGCCGTCTGAGCTGAGTGAATACTCAGCTAGTCTCCTCAAAGCTCTGCTCCCACGATATCTGGACCAGGTCCCTATTCTATTCCCCCTTGTCTGCTGTATGAGAATACTGTATGTCACCGTCCCTCAAATGGCACCCCACTCCCTATATAGTGCACTACTTTAGACAAGAACCCTATGGGTCCTGGTCAAAAGTAGTGCACTATATAGGGAATAGGGTGCCATTTGGTATATATATATACATATACTGAGTGTACAAAACATTAGGAACACCTGCTCTTTCCATGACATAGACTGACCAGGTGAAAGCAACTCAATATTCGGAAGGTGTTCTTAATGTTTTGTACACTCAGTTTATGAGAGCAATCTGAGCTGAACTGTTTTTGTCCTGTGACTGTGAGCCAATAGTCAGTGATTTAGCTCCAATATTACAGCATGACCTTTATACTGCGTGTAGTATAGACAAGTCCTCTGTTGCTGTGATGTCATACACACATACTGGCTACATCCATACTGGCTACATCCCGCTTAAAGGGATAGTTCACAGCACGCTTAAAGGGATAGTTCAAAGCGTGTTTAAAGGGATAGTTCACAGCACGCTTAAAGGGATAGTTCAAAGCGTGTTTAAAGGGATAGTTCACAGCACGCTTAAAGGGATAGTACACAGCACGCTTAAAGGGATAGTACACAGCACGCTTAAAGGGATAGTTCACAGCACGCTTAAAGGGATAGTTCACAGCACGCTTAAAGGGATAGTACACAGCACGCTTAAAGGGATAGTTCACAGCACGCTTAAAGGGATAGTACACAGCACGCTTAACGGGATAGTTCACAGCACGCTAAACGGGATAGTACACAGCACGCTTAACGGGATAGTTCACAGCACGCTTAACGGGATAGTTCACAGCACGCTTAACGGGATAGTTCACAGCACGCTTAAAGGGATAGTTCACAGCACGCTTAAAGGGATAGTACACAGCACGCTTAACGGGATAGTACACAGCACGCTTAACGGGATAGTTCACAGCACGCTTAACGGGATAGTTCACAGCACGCTTAACGGGATAGTTCACAGCACGCTTAAAGGGATAGTACACAGCACGCTTAAAGGGATAGTTCACAGCACGCTTAAAGGGATAGTACACAGCACGCTTAACGGGATAGTTCACAGCACGCTTAAAGGGATAGTTCAAAGCGTGTTTAAAGGGATAGTTCACAGCACGCTTAACGGGATAGTTCACAGCACGCTTAAAGGGATAGTTCACAGCACGCTTAAAGGGATAGTTCACAGCACGCTTAAAGGGATAGTTCACAGCACGCTTAAAGGGATAGTTCACAGCACGCTTAAAGGGATAGTACACAGCACGCTTAAAGGGATAGTTCACAGCACGCTTAAAGGGATAGTTCACACAGCACGCTTAAAGGGATAGTTCACAGCACGTTTAAATGGATAGTTCACAGCACGCTTAAAGGGATAGTTCACAGCACGCTTAAAGGGATCGTTCACAGCACGCTTAAAGGGATAGTTCACAGCACGCTTAAAGGGATAGTTCACAGCACGCTTAAAGGGATAGTTCACAGCACGCTTAAAGGGATCGTTCACAGCACGCTTAAAGGGATAGTTCACAGCATGTTTAAATGGATAGTTCACAGCACGCTTAAAGGGATAGTACACAGCATTCTTAATTTGCAAGCATCTTAGCACGCATCTAAGCAGCTTTGGTTCTGGGATGAACTCTCCTGTTAATTAATGTTGGGGTCTTTCCAGGAGCTGTACCCTGTAGTGTGTGGGGGCGTGTCAGAGACTCAGGAGTTGCTGCGTCAGCGTTTCGACCACGTCTTCTATACAGGGAACAGCACTGTGGGTAAACTGGTGATGGAGGCAGCAGCCCGACATCTCACCCCCGTGACCCTGGAGCTAGGAGGGAAGAGCCCCTGTTATATCGATAAGGACGTCGACCTCAGAGTCGCATGCCGGTCAGAAACCTCAATGCAGTTCATAGTAATTACATTTGGTCTGTAATACCTGTGGTCTGTAATACATGTGTTCTGTAAAACATGGTGTCAGTAATATAACAGCCATATTGTTGGTCAAGGTAACAGCCCCCCCACCTGTTGATATCAGCTGGAGATTACATAGTGAGCTAGCTTTAACAGTTAGCATCTTTGATAGGGAGTTTTGTACTAGTTAGCATCTTTGATAGGGAGTTTTGTACTAGTTAGCATCGTTGATAGGGAGTTTTGTACTAGTTAGCATCTTTGATAGGGAGTTTTGTACTAGTTAGCATCTTTGATAGGGAGTTTTGTACTAGTTAGCATCTTTGATCAGGAGTTTTGTGCTAGTTAGCATCTTTGACTAGCAAAGCAGTTTCAGCTGACGTATATTAGCTTAGCATCGTGGCTAATGTTTTGGCAGTTGGTGATGTAGAAAGTTGAGAAAGATGTGAGGAGCAGGATCATAGGGTTGCAAAATTGTAAAAACGTTCCCAAAACTCCAAGGTTTTCCAGAAATCCCTTTCGAGAGATTCCCGGAGTTAGAAGGGAATAAGCAGGAAATATATAACCCCCCAACCAGGGGATTTGGGGATTTTTCCCCCAAGAATTGTTTAACCCTAAAGGGTCGTTATATGTAATGAGACAACAGCATGCTTAGCTCCTTTTTACAAATCATCAGAATGCTTGAAACGGAAAAATGTTCAAGGTGTATGTGAAAGATGAAATATGTATGCGAAAGATGCATATTGATTTGATGTCTGTGGTATATTTTTTTCATTTAATTTTTCTCTTCATGTTGGTTTTGTTCATCCCCCGCAGGCGTATCACGTGGGGGAAGTTTGTGAACTGTGGTCAGACGTGCATCGCCCCAGACTACATCCTGTGTGAACCCAGCATCCAGAACAGAGTGGTGGAGGGCATCCGGCAGACACTACTGGTCTCTTACGTCCTCTCTATCTCTACTGTAGCTAGCTAGCAAGGATGCTACGATAGCTCTGTCAATGGATTACTACCTTATTACATTGCATATTAATGTACACAGTATGGTATCAATTCGGATGTTCAATTCAGTCAACTCGGGAAGTGAAAGGAAATGATTAGATTCATAAATAAAACACTTTTAGGGGGGGGGGAAAGTCCATTGTTTTCTATGAGAATCTTCCCAATTCATGAATTTGATTTCAATTCCCTTCCAGAATTGACCTCGACCCTGATTGACTGTAGGTAGCAACCCCTTACCCTCAACTAGCATCTAATCCACACGTTGTTTTCCTTAATCCTAGGAGTTTTATGGGCCTGACCCCAAATCCTCCCCTGACTACGGCCGCATCATCAACCAGCGCCACTTCAACCGCTTGATGACTCTACTGGAGGGCTACACGGCAACAGTAGGGGGGCAGAGTGACTCATCACAGCGCTACATTGGTACGCAGTCTCATTGGGCTCACAGATATTTGGTGACACATTAGTTAGTAGTTGGGCAGACTTGGGTTTCAATATTACTGTATTTCCCCTTGGGTTGCAACATTCCCAGTACCTTTCCCAAAGTTACAAGGTTTTTCAGAAATCTCAAATTGGAGAATTACATTTTTAAAATAAAAAAACAAAATGTTTTAGTCATTTAGCAGACGCTCTTATCCAGAGTAGTGAGTGCATACAATTTAATTTGTACTGGTCCCCCGTGAGAATCAAACCCACAACCCTGCCGTTGCATGGGACCAAGTGTGGCTCAGTTGGAGGATTCCCTCCCTGCTTCGGCTCTCTTGATTCCAGGAATCTCCCAACTGGGATTGCTCTAACTGGGAATCCTCAAACTAAGAATGTACTAATTGAGAATCTTCCAGCCGGGATTCTTTCTGAAACACTTGAGAACTATGTTGTGTCTGTCAAAAAACTTTGAACCCTGACCCCTCAGCCCCCACGGTGGTGAAGGACGTGCCCCCCCAGGCTAGGCTGATGCAGGAGGAGATCTTCGGGCCCCTGTTGCCCATAGTGACCGTCAGCGACATAGATGACGCCATCCACTTCATCAACGAGAGAGAGAAGCCCCTGGCGCTCTACGTCTTCTCCTCCAACAAGAAGGTAAGGTCTGGAGGGAGCTAGTGAGCAAGCTATGGAGTAGGGCTGAAATCCCCCAAAAACAGGAGGACAAAGTGGAGATTACACCTGCCAAATCCACTCAAATCTCCACAATTTGGGCATAGGATTTAGGGGTTTATTTTGGGATTGGGCATGGGTCACTTTTAGTTGAGCTCCTGCTGAAATGTCGTTTATTTACTGGAAGGAGGTCATCTGTTACTGTGGCAACAACAATTGTCCTTATTTTGGGGTATGTACAGTATGTATTTACATATGATGGGGCTGATAAAATACTCTCTCTCTGTCTCTGTCATCAAGGTGATAAAATACATCCCTCTCTCTGTCTCTGTCTCTGTCCATAAGGTGATAAAGCGAATGCTGGCTGAGACTACCAGTGGCGGGGTGACAGTCAACGACGTTATTATGCACTACACCCTCAACTCTCTGCCCTTTGGGGGTGTAGGTAAGAAAACTATCTTATAATACTGTTAGGCTTTAGGATACGGCCTAGCTGGACCTCTGGTGAATATACTGTTAGGCTTTAGGATACGGCCTAGCCGGACCTCTGGTGAATATACTGTTGGTTGGCACGCTAGCCGGACCTCTGGTGAATATACTGTTGGTTGGCACGCTAGCCGGACCTCTGGTGAATATACTGTTGGTTGGCACACTAGCCGGACCTCTGGTGAATATACTGTTGGTTGGCACGCTAGCTGGACCTCTGGTGAATATACTGTTGGTTGGCACGCTAGCCGGATCTCTGGTGAATATACTGTTGGTTGGCACGCTAGCCGGACCTCTGGTGAATATACTGTTGGTTGGCACGCTAGCCGGACCTCTGGTGAATATACTGTTGGTTGGCACGCTAGCCGGACCTCTGGTGAATATACTGTTGGTTGGCACGCTAGCCGGACCTCTGGTGAATATACTGTTGGTTGGCACGCTAGCCGGACCTCTGGTGAATATACTGTTGGTTGGCACGCTAGCCGGACCTCTGGTAAATATACTGTTGGTTGGCACGCTAGCCGGACCTTTGGTGAATATACTGTTGGTCGGCACGCTAGCCGGACCTCTGGTGAATATACTGTTGGTTGGCACGCTAGCCGGACCTCTGGTGAATATACTGTTGGTTGGCACGCTAGCCGGACCTCTGGTGAATATACTGTTGGTTGGCACGCTAGCTGGACCTCTGGTGAATATACTGTTGGTTGGCACGCTAGCCGGACCTCTGGTGAATATACTGTTGGTTGGCACGCTAGCCGGACCTCTGGTGAATATACTGTTGGTTGGCACGCTAGCCGGACCTCTGGTGAATATACTGTTGGTTGGCACGCTAGCCGGACCTCTGGTGAATATACTGTTGGTCGGCACGCTAGCCGGACCTCTGGTGAATATACTGTTGGTCGGCACGCTAGCCGGTATTGGGACGATTTTGGTGAACTGACGGCAGCTGATATGATGGCATGCCACTGCCGGCCCGACCACACATAGCCACTAAAGTAGTCATGCCTACGACAGTCCAATGGTGGCTTGCCTGCAGTAGACAGACTGTGTCTAAATTCACCCTCTGACTGTAGTGAGCAGTAATATGTGTATATACAGTATATTAGATATATGTCACATAAAACCCGTAACAAAGACTAAGCAATTAGCCTATTAAAATGTTTATATGACTCTATTAAGATAATTAAAATATACAAGCATTAGACAATGAGTTGACGTTGACTAACAAGAATGGGTCTGAAAATTGTCTATATCAAAGGCAGATGGTTAATTAACATTGAACAATGAATGGATTAACATATCAGGCATGAAGCTTACGTTACAAACATTAACAAGCATTACAAAGGCATTATTCCAACCACATAGATCCTAAAGTTAACTTATAGGACAAAGCATGAACAACGAGACACTCACTAGGCCAGAGGCCTAGAATTCTAGGAAATGAGACCTGATCATACAACCTTCCTCCATGGACTGGATACAGGAGAAGAGAGAGAACCAATGCATTTCATTACCTGTAGAACATCTGAAGGTGGAACCTTCTCAACCCAAAACCAACCACCATTGACCAATCAAACAATACCAAGTTTACAGTAACCTAAACACCCCCAGGCCCAACAATTTCCACAGGGTGTCACAGCATCTAAAGGCTGGTGTGATGAGGGGGTGAGGCCGATGTAAATGAGACAGCATCTAAAGGCTGGTGTGATGAGGGGGTGAGGCCGATGTAAATAAGACAGAGTTTCTGAGAGGAACATAAACCCCCTTTGAGTAATTCAGAGTTCACCATGTACAGATACAAGCTACCATATATAGAGATCCTCTTTAGGGGACAAGTTACCACAGAGATAATCCATACATATAGAGATCCTCTTTAGGAGACAATTTACCATAGAGATAATCCATATAGAGATCCTCTTTAGGAGACAAGTTACCACAGAGATAATTCATATAGAGATCCTCTTTAGGAGACAAGTTACCACAGAGATAATACATAGAGATCCTCTTTAGGGGACAAGTTACCAGAGAGATAATCCATATAGAGATCCTCTTTAGGAGACAAGTTACCACAGAGATCATACACATAGATAGAATCAGAGTTATCCTCAGGTGAACAAGTTTCTGAAAGATACCAGGGACTGAGTTGGTAGCATGTCCTTGGGAATGAGTCGGAGGGTAGCGCGTCCCTGGGACTGAGTCGGAGGGTAGCGCGTCCCTGGGACTGAGTCGGAGGGTAGCGCGTCCCTGGGACTGAGTCGGAGGGTAGCGCGTCCCTGGGACTGAGTCGGAGGGTAGCGCGTCCCTGGGACTGAGTCGGAGGGTAGCGCGTCCCTGGGACTGAGTCGGAGGGTAGCGCGTCCCTGGGACTGAGTCGGAGGGTAGCGCGTCCCTGGGACTGAGTCGGAGGGTAGCGCGTCCCTGGGACTGAGTCGGAGGGTAGCGCGTCCCTGGGACTGAGTCGGAGGGTAGCGCGTCCCTGGGACTGAGTCGGAGGGTAGCGCGTCCCTGGGACTGAGTCGGAGGGTAGCGCGTCCCTGGGACTGAGTCGGAGGTTAATTCGTCCTTGGGACTGAGTCGGAGGGTAGCGTGTCCTTGGGACTGAGTCGGAGGGTAGCGTGTCCTTGGGACTGAGTCGAAGGGTAGCACACCTTTGGGACTGAGTTGGAGGTTAATTCGTCCTTGCGACTGAGTTGGAGGGTAGCGTGTCCCTGGGACTGAGTTGGAGAGTAGTGCTTCTTTGGGACTGTTGGAGAAGTGCTGCTAGTGCGTCATGCAGCTAACATCTAATCCTTAACAAGTCCCATGACCCTTTGACACCTCATCTGACCCTAGCCCTGTGACCTCTGAACCCCACAGGTCAGAGTGGAACAGGAAGGTATCATGGAAAGCACACCTTTGACCAATTCAGCCATCATCGGGCGTGTCTGGTCAAGTCCCTGGGCATGGAGGAGGTCAACATGGTGCGGTACCCACCCCAGAACCGCCAGAAGGCTCGCAGGGTCAGGCTGGCCATGAGGACCCCACTGGTCGACTTCTCTAGGAAAACCTACATCTGGGCCGTGACGGCCACCGTCTTTGCTTTCGGTCTCTTTGTCACCTTGACTGCCATCCTGCTAATTGCTGGTGGCTTAAACTGCACCTGTTGGAGACTTTGGCAAATCTGGCGCTAGCTAGTCTTTACCTGTATTGGCCGACGTACATTCAACGAAATACATGTCCCTGTGCCTGTGTCTGGTTCCCCTGGCTTTAGAATAATGTCTAATGTCTTTGTGTGTCCGACACTGTAACTAAACTCACAACCCTGGTGGTGTAAGCCCCTCCTGACTGTTGTTAGTGGTGTCAGCTTGCCATCACCGATCCTCTGTAATGACGACGAGCCACTGATTTTGCCCATGGCGGGCTGCTGTTTGCTTGCTAGATGTGTTTTTTTCTGATATTCCGTTTTAATCTATAATTTCATTCAAATCTAACAGCCATTCTATGATTTATCTTTGTTTGTTTAAAGATTGTCAAAGAACTGAAAAAGTAGACCTGTCTTTTATTGGAAAGGGGATGCCTAGTCAGTTGCACAACTGAATGCATTCAACCAAAATGTGGCTTCCGCATTTAACCCCCAACCCCTCTGAATCAGAGAGCCACCTGACTGCTTTCACATATATGCTAATAATAATAGAAAAAGTTTGCTGGAATGGAAAGCGGTATAAAGTAGCCAACATAAGGAATCCTTGAATTTGGACTATGGTTGAAAAATTCCAGCAACTTTCCCAAATGTTCCAGGTTTGCCCAAAATCCTGGTTGGAAGATTCCTGGATTTCTTGTTTAGTCCCTCCTGATTCCGGGAATCTTCCAACAGGGATTTCTGGTAAACCTGGGAAACTTGAACATCATAACGTCTAACATCTCTAACCCCATTCCACAGGTCAGAGTGGAACAGGAAGGTATCATGGAAAGCACACCTTTGACCAGTTCAGCCATCATCGGGCGTGTCTGGTCAAGTCCCTGGGCATGGAGGAGGTCCACATGGTGCGGTATCCACCCCAGAACCACCAGAAGGTTCGCAGGGTCAGGCTGGCCATGAGGACCCCACTGGTTAACTTCTCCAAGGGCACCTACATCTGGGCCGTCACGGCGTCCATTGTGGCTCTGGGACTCCTGATCGCCCTGACTGTGATTCTAATACTAGCGGCTGGTGTAAACTGCACCTGTTTGTGATTGATGGATAGACACAGTGATGTTAAGGTTGCACATTTTGGTAACTTCCCCAAAATCTACCGGTATTCCAGAAATCCTTATTGGAGGATTTCGGATTTCCTGCTTCTTCCCTTATGATTCCGGGAATCTTCCTACCCCTCTCAGGAAAACCTGGTAATTTTGGGAAAGAGTAGAGATACCATGGACTGTGGTATTAACACATTAATGTCAAGTCATTATGTGATTATTGTTGCATCCTATCTCTCCCCTCTCTCTCTCTCCTCTCTCCTCTCTCCTTCTCTCTGTCCTCTCTCTCCTCTCCTCTGTCCTCCCTCTCCTTCTCTCTGGTCTCTCTCTATCTCTCCCCTCTCTCCTCTCCTCTGTCCTCTCTCTCCTCTGTCCTCTCCCCTCTCTCCCCTTCTCTCCCCTCTCTCCCCTCTCTCTCCTCTCCTCTGTCCTCTCTCCTATATCTCTCCCCTCTCTCCTCTCCTCTGTCCTCTCTCTCCTCTGTCCTCTCCCCTCTCTCCCCTTCTCTCCCCTCTCTCCCCTCTCTCTCCTCTGTCCTCTCTCCTATATCTCTCCCCTCTCTCCTCTCCTTTCCTCTCTCTCCTCTCCTCTGTCCTCTCTTTCATTCTCTCCTTTTCTCTGTCCTCTCTCCTTCTCTCCATTTTCTCTCTCTCTCCCCTCACTCCCCTCTCTCTCTCCTCTCTCCTTTTCTCTGTTTTCTCTCCTATATCTCTCCCCTCTCTCCTTTCTCCGTTCTCTCTGTTCTCTCTCCTATATCTCTCCTCTCTCTCAATCACCCTCCTGAAGTTGTTGTTTTGTCTGTACAATAGACATAGACCTGAAGTAGTTGTTGTGTGTGTCTGTACAGCAGACATACAGTGCATTCAGAATGTTTCAGACTCCTTAACTTTTTCCACATTTTGTTACGTTACAGCCTTATTCTAACATGTATTACATTTTCCCTCATCAATCTACACACAATACCCCATAACAACAAAGCAAAAACGGGTTTTTAATTTTTTACAAATGTATAAAAAAACAACTGAAATATGACATTTACAGAAGTATTCAGACCCTTTACTCAGTACTTTGTTGAAGCACCTTTGGCAGCGATTACAGCCTTGAGTCTTCTTGGGTATGACTCTACAAGTTTGGCACACCTGTATTTGGGGAGTTTCTCCCATTCTTCTCTTCAGATCCTCTCAATCTCTGTCAGGTTGGATGGGGAGCGTTGCTGCACAGCTATTTGCAGGTCTCTCCAGAGATGTTCGATTGGGTTCAAGTCTGGGCTCTGGCTGGGCCACTCTAGGACATTCAGAGACTTGTCCCGAAGCTACTCCTGCATTCTCTTGGCTGTGTGCCTAGGGTTGTTGTCCTGTTGGAAGGTGAACCTTCACCCCAGTCTGGAGCAGGTTTTCATCAAGGATCTCTCTGTGCTTTGCTCTCCATTCAGTTTTCCCTCGATCTCTCAGTTCCTGCTGCTGAAAAACATCCCCACAGCATGATGCCGCCACCACCATGCTTCACCGTAGGTATTGTGCCAGGTTTCCTCCTGTGACGCTTGGCATTCAGGCCAAATTCAGGCTAAAGAGTTCAATGTTGGTTTCCTCAGACCAAATAATCTAGTTTCTCATGGTCTGAGTGTCCTTTAGGTGCCTTTTGACAAACTCCAAGCGGGCTGTCATGTGCCTTTTACTGAGGAGTGGCTTCCATCTGGCCACTCTACCATAAAGGCCTGATTGGTGGAGTGCTGTCAGAGTGAACTCTGACTATCACGTTCTTGGTCACCTCCCTGACCAAGGCCCTTCTCCCCCGATTGTTCAGTTTGGCCGGGCGACCAGCTCTAGGAAGAGTCTTGGTGGTTCCAAACTTCTTCCATTTAAGAATGATGGAGGCCACTGTGTTCCTGGGGACCTTCAATGCTGCAGAAATGTTTTGGTACCCTTCCCCAGATTCTGTCTCGGCGATCTACGGGCAATTCCTTCGACCTCATGGCTTGGTTTTTGCTCTGACATGTGCTGTCAACTGTAGGACCTTATGTAAACAGGTGTGTGCCTTTCCAAAATCATGTCCAATCAATTGAATTTACCACAGGTGGACTCCAATCAAGTTGTAGAAACATCTCAAGGATGATCCATGGAAACAGGAAGCAGCTGAGATCAATTTCGAGTGTCATAGCCAAGGGTCTGAATACTTATGTAAATAAGGTATCTGTTTCTTTTATTTTAATACATTTGCAAAACAATGTGTAAAAACCTGCTTTCGTGTTGTCATTATGGGCTATTGTGTGTAGATTGATGAAATGATTTAATTCCATTTTAGAACAAGGCTGTATCGTATTAAAATGTGGGAAAAGTGAAGGGGTCTGAATACTTTCCGAGTTAGGGTTAGGGTTGCACATTCTGGTAACTTTCCCCCCAAATTCCCCGAAGTCCCTTCTGGAGGATTTCTGATTTCTTGCTTCTTCCATTTTGATTCCGGGAATCTTCCTACCTTTCTCAGGAAAAACTGGTAATTTTAGGAAAGAGTAGAGACACCAATGCATTATTGTCAAGGTATTATGTGAGTTTCTTTAGTCTGTACCTTCCACTTCTGTTGTATGAATTTGTATAAAATTAATGTTTTACATTTTTTTTTACGACATTATATAATACTATTCATGAAGTTCTCTCACTTAACTACAGTTACAAAGATGAAGTAGGCTAATCAATAAACTACTGTATTGAAAACCAGGTTTCTAGAGCAAAGTAGGCCTTAATGTTCCGCACACATAAAACGTTGACGCATATGCCCCAGTGTTAGAGAAATGTTGTTGCCTCTTTCCTTTTAAAGTGGATGGTGGATGGTGGATGGTGGTGGTAGTAAGAGGGGTAAAATGGCTGCTCGTAAAATGCAACGGTCATCTGTTGTTTTTTAATTCTCCTGCTGCACCTGGAAACCCTATCTGGTTCGTACAATAACGTCAATTCAATGTAATTCAATGTGCCTTTTGTGTCGTCTCCGGATACACTCATATGACACACTATTCCCGATTCAGTACACTACTTTTGAACGGCGCCCATAGAGCTCTAGTCAAAAGTAGTGCACTACATATACTGAAAATAGCATACCATTTGGGACAGACATACCATACGATATAGACTGAGTGTACAAAACATTAGGAACACCTGCTCTTTCCATGACACAGACTGACCAGGTGAATCCAGGTGAAAACTATGACACCTTATTGATGTCACTTGTTAAATCCACTTCAAATCAGTGTAGATGAAGGGGAGGAGACCTGGTTAAAGAAGGATTTTTAAGTCTTGAGATAATTGAGACATGGATTGTGTGTGGGTGCCATTCAGAGGGCGGAATGGGCAGGACAAAAGATTTAAGTGCCTTTGAGCAGAGAATGGTAGTAGGTGCCAAGCACACCGGTTTGTGTCAAGAACTCCAACGTTGCTAGGCTTTTCTTTGGGACTGAGCTGGAGGGTAGCGTGTCCTTGGGACTGAGTTGGAGGGTAGCGTGTCCTTGGGACTGAGTTGGAGGGTAGCGTGTCCTTGGGACTGAGTTGGAGGGTAGCGTGTCCTTGGGACTGAGTTGGAGGGTAGCGTGTCCTTGGGACTGAGTTGGAGGGCAGCGTGTCCTTGGGACTGAGTTCGAGGGTAGCGTGTCTTTGGGACTGAGTTGGAGGGTAGCGTGTCTTTGGGACTGAGTTGGAGGGTAGCGTGTCTTTGGGACTGAGTTGGAGGGTAGCGTGTCTTTGGGACTGAGTTGGAGGGTTGAGTAGCAAGTCCTTGGGACTGAGTTGGAGGGTAGCGTGTCTTTGGGACTGAGTTGGAGGGTAGCGTGTCCTTGGGACTGAGTTGGAGGGTAGCGTGTCCTTGGGACTGAGTTGGAGGGTAGCGTGTCCTTGGGACTGAGTTGGAGGGTAGCGTGTCCTTGGGACTGAGTTGGAGGGTAGCGTGTCCTTGGGACTGAGTTGGAGGGTAGCGTGTCCTTGGGACTGAGTTGAAGGGTAGCTTGTCCTTGGGGCTGAGTTGAAGCGTTGCGTGACCTTGGGACTGAGTTGAAAGGTAGCGTGACCTTGGGAGTTGGAGAAGTGCTGCTAGACCATCATGCAGCTAACATAATAATAAATATTATTAATATTAATAAACATAATCCTTAACAACGAGTCACCTTTGACCCCTCATCTGACCCTAGCCCTGCGACCTGTGAAACCCATAGGTCAGAGTGGAACAGGCAGGTATCATGGGAAGCACACCTTTGACCAGTTCAGCCATTATCGGGCGTGTCTGGTCAAGTCCCTGGGCATGGAGGAGGTCCACATGGCGGGGTAAGAAGGATTTTTAAGCCTTGAGATAATTGAGACATGGATTGTGTATTTGTGCCATTCAGAGGGTGAATGGGCAAGACAACATATTTAAGTGTCTTTGAACGGAGAATGGTAGTAGATGCCAGACGCACCGGTTTGTGTCAAGAACTGCAACGTCGCTAGGTTTTTCATGCTCAACAGTTTCCTGTTTGTATCAAGAATGGACCCCCCCCCTCCCCCCCCCCCCCAAAGGACATCCAGCCAACTTGACACAACTGTGGGAAGGATTGGAGTCAATGGGCCAGCAGTTTTGTGCTTTAGGCTGTCACAAACTGTTGTCATACATTAAACACCAGGTGGCAGCAGAGAGCTAGTCTGATTTTACCAACGTTATCATACATAACCACTCAGGGTCATTAGGGGGGGGGGGGTTAATGCCGGTGAGTACAGCCAGGTATTGCGGAGTAAGTGTTCACTCACTGTTGTCAATAAAAAAATACAAAAATACTTCTGTCAATAACAAAACAGTGTTGTTAATAAAAACAATGGTGTAAGGACTCTAGAAGTTTAGTCTGGTGCCATGAAGCTGCTCATAACCATTACTGTGGAACAGAGGGGTTTAGAGGTTATAAACTGTGGAACAGAGGGGGTTAGAGGTTATAAACTGTGGAACAGAGGGAGTTAGAGGTTATAAACTGTGGAACAGAGGGAGTTAAGAGGTTATAAACAGTGGAACAGAGGGGTTTAAAGGTTATAAACTGTGGAACAGAGGGGTTTAGAGGTTATAAACTGTGGAACAGAGGGAGTTAGAGGTTATAAACTGTGGAACAGAGGGGTTTAGAGGTTATAAACAGTGTTACTGTGGAACAGAGGGAGTTAGAGGTTATAAACAGTGTTACTGTGGAACAGAGGGGTTTAGAGGTTATAAACTGTGGAACATAGGGGGTTAGAGGTTATAAACTGTGGAAGAGAGGGGTTTAGAGGTTATAAACTGTGGAACAGAGGGGTTTAGAGGTTATAAACTGTGGAACAGAGGGAGTAGAGGTTATAAACAGTGGAACAGAGGGAGTTAAGAGGTTATAAACAGTGGAACAGAGGGGTTTAAAGGTTATAAACTGTGGAACAGAGGGGTTTAGAGGTTATAAACTGTGGAACAGAGGGAGTTAGAGGTTATAAACTGTGGAACAGAGGGGTTTAGAGGTTATAAACAGTGTTACTGTGGAACAGAGGGAGTTAGAGGTTATAAACAGTGTTACTGTGGAACAGAGGGGTTTAGAGGTTATAAACTGTGGAACATAGGGGGTTAGAGGTTATAAACTGTGGAAGAGAGGGGTTTAGAGGTTATAAACTGTGGAACAGAGGGGTTTAGAGGTTATAAACTGTGGAACAGAGGGAGTAGAGGTTATAAACAGTGTTACTGTGGAACAGAGGGGGTTAGAGGTTATAAACAGTGTTACTGTGGAACAGGGGGGTTTAGAGGTTATAAACTGTGGAACAGAGGGGGTTAGAGGTTATAAACAGTGTTACTGTGCAACAGAGGGGTTTAGAGGTTATAAACTGTGGAACAGAGGGGTTTAGAGGTTATAAACTGTGGAACAGAGGGGGTTAGAGGTTATAAACAGTGTTACTGTGGAACAGAGGGATTTAGAGGTTATAAACTGTGCAACAGAGGGATTTAGAGGTTATAAACTGTGCAACAGAGGGGTTTAGAGGTTATAAACTGTGGAACAGAGGGGTTTAGAGGTTATAAACTGTGGAACAGAGGGGTTTAGAGGTTATAAACTGTGTTACTGTGGAACAGATGGGGTTAGAGGTTATAAACTGTGGAACAGAGGGGTTTAGAGGTTATAAACTGTGCAACAGAGGGGTTTAGAGGTTATAAACTGTGGAACAGAGGAGTTTAGAGGTTATAAAGTGTGCAACAGAGGGGGTTAGAGGTTATAAACTGTGGAACAGAAGGGTTTAGAGGTTATAAACAGTGGAACAGAGGGGGTTAGAGGTTATAAACAGTGTTACTGTGGAACAGGGGGGTTTAGAGGTTATAGACTGTGGAACAGAGGGGTTTAGAGGTTATAAACTGTGTTACTGTGGAACAGAGGGGGTTAGAGGTTAAACTGTGGAACAGAGGGGTTTAGAGGTTATAAACTGTGGAACAGATGGGTTTAGAGGTTATAAACTGTGCAACAGAGGGGTTTAGAGGTTATAAACTGTGGAACAGAGGGGTTTAGCGGTTATAAACTGTGGAACAGAGGGGTTTAGAGGTTATAAACTGTGGAACAGAGGGGTTTAGAGGTTATAAACAGTGGAACAAAGGGGGTTAGAGGTTATAAACAGTGTTACTGTGGAACAGAGGGATTAGAGGTTATAAACTGTGGAACAGAGGGGTTTAGAGGTTATAAACTGTGGAACAGAGGGGTTTAGAGGTTATAAACAGTGGAACAGAGGGGTTTAGAGGTTATGAACTGTGTTACTGTGGAACAGAGGGGTTTAGCGGTTATAAACTGTGGAACAGAGGGGTTTAGAGGTTATAAACTGTGGAACAGAGGATGTTAGAGGTTATAAACTGTGGAACAGATGGGGTTAGAGGTTATAAACTGTGGAACAGAGGGAGTTAGAGGTTATAAACTGTGGAACAGAGGGGTTTAGAGGTTATAAACTGTGGAACAGATGGGGTTAGAGGTTATAAACAGTGTTACTGTGGAACAGAGGGGTTTAGAGGTTATAAACTGTGGAACAGAGGGGTTTAGCGGTTATAAACTGTGGAACAGAGGGGTTTAGAGGTTATAAACTGTGGAACAGAGGGGTTTAGAGGTTATAAACAGTGGAACAGAGGGGGTTAGAGGTTATAAACAGTGTTACTGTGGAACAGAGGGATTAGAGGTTATAAACTGTGGAACAGAGGGGTTTAGAGGTTATAAACTGTGGAACAGAGGGGGTTAGAGGTTATAAACAGTGGAACAGAGGGGGTTAGAGGTTATGAACTGTGTTACTGTGGAACAGATGGGTTTAGCGGTTATAAACTGTGGAACAGAGGGGTTTAGAGGTTATAAACTGTGGAACAGAGGGGGTTAGAGGTTATAAACTGTGGAACAGAGGGGTTTAGAGGTTATAAACTGTGGAACAGATGGGGTTAGAGGTTATAAACTGTGGAACAGAGGGAGTTAGAGGTTATAAACTGTGGAACAGAGGGGTTTAGAGGTTATAAACTGTGGAACAGAGGGGTTTAGAGGTTATAAACTGTGCAACAGAGGGGGTTAGAGGATATAAACTGTGGAACAGAGGGGTTTAGAGGTTATAAACTGTGGAACAGATGGGGTTAGAGGTTATAAACAGTGTTACTGTGGAACAGAGGGGATTAGAGGTTATAAACTGTGGAACAGAGGGGTTTAGAGGTTATAAACTGTGGAACAGAGGGAGCAGAGGTTATAAACAGTGTTATTGTGGAACAGAGGGGGTTAGAGGTTATAAACAGTGTTACTGTGGAACAGGGGGGTTTAGAGGTTATAAACTGTGGAACAGATGGGTTTAGAGGTTATAAACTGTGGAACAGAGGGGTTTAGAGGTTATAAACTGTGTTACTGTGGAACAGAGGGGGTTAGAGGTTATACATTGTGGAACAGAGGGGTTTAGAGGTTATAAACTGTGCAACAGAGGGGTTTAGAGGTTATAAACTGTGGAACAGAGGGGTTTAGAGGTTATAAACTGTGCAACATAGGGGTTTAGAGGTTATACACTGTGGAACAGAGGGGTTTAGAGGTTATAAACTGTGGAACAGAGGGGTTTAGAGGTTATAAACTGTGTTACTGTAGAACAGAGGGGTTTAGAGGTTATAAACTGTGGAACAGAGGGGTTTAGATGTTATGAACTGTAGAACAGAGGGGTTTAGAGGTTATAAACAGTGGAACAGAGGGGGTTAGAGGTTATAAACAGTGTTACTGTGGAACAGAGGGGTTTAGAGGTTATAAACTGTGGAACAGAGGTGTTTAGAGGTTATAAACTGTGTTACTGTGGAACAGAGGGGGTTAGATATTATAAACTGTGGAACAGAGGGGTTTAGAGGTTATAAACTGTGCAACAGAGGGGTTTAGAGGTTATAAACTGTGGAACAGAGGGGTTTAGAGGTTATAAACTGTGGAACAGAGGCGTTTAGAGGTTATAAACTGTGGAACAGAGGGGTTTAGAGGTTATAAACTGTGGAACAGAGGGGTTTAGAGGTTATAAACTGTGGAACAGAGGGGTTTAGAGGTTATAAACAGTGGAACAGAGGGGTTAGAGGTTATAAACAGTGTTACTGTGGAACAGAGGGATTAGAGGTTATAAACTGTGGAACAGAGGGGTTTAGAGGTTATAAACTGTGGAACAGAGGGGTTTAGAGGTTATAAACAGTGGAACAGAGGGGGTTAGAGGTTATAAACAGTGTTACTGTGAAACAGGGATTTAGAGGTTATAAACTGTGGAACAGAGGGGTTTAGAGGTTATAAACTGTGGAACAGAGGGGTTTAGAGGTTATAAACTGTGGAACAGAGGGGTTTAGAGGTTATAAACTGTGTTACTGTGGAAAAAAGGGGGTTAGAGGTTATAAACTGTGGAACAGAGGGGTTTAGAGGTTATAAACTGTGCAACAGAGGGGTTTAGAGGTTATAAACAGTGGAACAGAGGGGGTTAGAGGTTATAAACAGTGTGACTGTGGAACAGAGGGATTTAGCGGATATAAACTGTGTTACTGTGGAACAGAGGGGTTTAGAGGTTATAAACTGTGTTACTGTGGAACAGAGGGGGTTAGAGGTCATAAACTGTGGAACAGAGGTGTTTAGAGGTTATAAACTGTGGAACAGAGGGGTTTAGAGGATATAAACTGTGGAACAGAGGGGTTTAGAGGTTATAAACTGTGGAACAGAGGGAGTTAGAGGTTATAAACTGTGGAACAGAGGGGTTTAGCGGTTATAAACTGTGCAACAGAGGGGTTTAGAGGTTATAAACTGTGGAACAGAGGGGTTTAGAGGATATAAACTGTGGAACAGAGTGGTTTAGAGGTTAAACTGTGTTACTGTGGAACAGAGGGATTTAGCGGATATAAACTGTGTTACTGTGGAACAGAGGGGTTTAGAGGTTATAAACTGTGGAACAGAGGTGTTTAGAGGTTATAAACTGTGTTACTGTGGAACAGAGGGGGTTAGAGGTCATAAACTGTGGAACAGAGGGGTTTAGAGGTTATAAACAGTGGAACAGAGGGGGTTAGAGGTTATAAACAGTGTGACTGTGGAACAGAGGGATTTAGCGGATATAAACTGTGTTACTGTGGAACAGAGGGGTTTAGAGGTTATAAACTGTGTTACTGTGGAACAGAGGGGGTTAGAGGTCATAAACTGTGGAACAGAGGTGTTTAGAGGTTATAAACTGTGGAACAGAGGGGTTTAGAGGATATAAACTGTGGAACAGAGGGGTTTAGAGGTTATAAACTGTGGAACAGAGGGAGTTAGAGGTTATAAACTGTGGAACAGAGGGGTTTAGCGGTTATAAACTGTGCAACAGAGGGGTTTAGAGGTTATAAACTGTGGAACAGAGGGGTTTAGAGGATATAAACTGTGGAACAGAGTGGTTTAGAGGTTAAACTGTGTTACTGTGGAACAGAGGGGTTTAGAGGTTATAAACTGTGGAACAGAGGGGTTTAGAGGTTATAAACTGTGGAACAGAGGGGTTTAGAGGTTATAAACTGTGGAACAGAGGGGGTTAGAGGTTATAAACTGTGGAACAGAGGTGTTTAGAGGTTATAAACTGTGGAACAGAGGGGTTTAGAGGTTATAAACTGTGTTACTGTGAAACAGAGGAGGTAGAGGTTATTAACAGTGTTACTGTGGAACAAAGGGAGTTAGAGGTTATAAACAGTGTTTCTTTGGAACTGTGGGGGTTAGAGGTTATAAACAGTGTTACTGTGGAACAGAGGGAGTTAGAGGTTATAAACTGTGGAACAGAGGGGTTTAGAGGTTATAAACTGTGCAACAGAGGGGTTTAGAGGTTATAAACTGTGGAACAGAGGAGTTTAGAGGTTATAAAGTGTGCAACAGAGGGGGTTAGAGGTTATAAACTGTGGAACAGAAGGGTTTAGAGGTTATAAACAGTGGAACAGAGGGGGTTAGAGGTTATAAACTGTGTTACTGTGGAACAGGGGGGTTTAGAGGTTATAGACTGTGGAACAGAGGGGTTTAGAGGTTATAAACTGTGTTACTGTGGAACAGAGGGGGTTAGAGGTTAAACTGTGGAACAGAGGGGTTTAGAGGTTATAAACTGTGGAACAGATGGGTTTAGAGGTTATAAACTGTGCAACAGAGGGGTTTAGAGGTTATAAACTGTGGAACAGAGGGGTTTAGCGGTTATAAACTGTGGAACAGAGGGGTTTAGAGGTTATAAACTGTGGAACAGAGGGGTTTAGAGGTTATAAACAGTGGAACAGAGGGGGTTAGAGGTTATAAACAGTGTTACTGTGGAACAGAGGGATTAGAGGTTATAAACCGTGGAACAGAGGGTTTAGAGGTTATAAACTGTGGAACAGAGGGGTTTAGAGGTTATAAACAGTGGAACAGAGGGGTTTAGAGGTTATGAACTGTGTTACTGTGGAACAGATGGGTTTAGCGGTTATAAACTGTGGAACAGAGGGGTTTAGAGGTTATAAACTGTGGAACAGAGGATGTTAGAGGTTATAAACTGTGGAACAGAGGGGTTTAGAGGTTATAAACTGTGGAACAGATGGGGTTAGAGGTTATAAACTGTGGAACAGAGGGAGTTAGAGGTTATAAACTGTGGAACAGAGGGGTTTAGAGGTTATAAACTGTGGAACAGAGGGGTTTAGAGGTTATAAACTGTGCAACAGAGGGGGTTAGAGGTTATAAACTGTGGAACAGAGGGGTTTAGAGGTTATAAACTGTAGAACAGATGGGGTTAGAGGTTATAAACAGTGTTACTGTGGAACAGAGGGGTTTAGAGGTTATAAACTGTGGAACAGAGGGGTTTAGCGGTTATAAACTGTGGAACAGAGGGGTTTAGAGGTTATAAACTGTGGAACAGAGGGGTTTAGAGGTTATAAACAGTGGAACAGAGGGGGTTAGAGGTTATAAACAGTGTTACTGTGGAACAGAGGGATTAGAGGTTATAAACTGTGGAACAGAGGGGTTTAGATTTTATAAACTGTGGAACAGAGGGGTTTAGAGGTTATAAACAGTGGAACAGAGGGGGTTAGAGGTTATGAACTGTGTTACTGTGGAACAGATGGGTTTAGCGGTTATAAACTGTGGAACAGAGGGGTTTAGAGGTTATAAACTGTGGAACAGAGGGGGTTAGAGGTTATAAACTGTGGAACAGAGGGGTTTAGAGGTTATAAACTGTGGAACAGATGGGGTTAGAGGTTATAAACTGTGGAACAGAGGGAGTTAGAGGTTATAAACTGTGGAACAGAGGGGTTTAGAGGTTATAAACTGTGGAACAGAGGGGTTTAGAGGTTATAAACTGTGCAACAGAGGGGGTTAGAGGTTATAAACTGTGGAACAGAGGGGTTTAGAGGTTATAAACTGTGGAACAGATGGGGTTAGAGGTTATAAACAGTGTTACTGTGGAACAGAGGGGATTAGAGGTTATAAACTGTGGAACAGAGGGGTTTAGAGGTTATAAACTGTGGAACAGAGGGAGCAGAGGTTATAAACAGTGTTACTGTGGAACAGAGGGGGTTAGAGGTTATAAACAGTGTTACTGTGGAACAGGGGGGTTTAGAGGTTATAAACTGTGGAACAGATGGGTTTAGAGGTTATAAACTGTGGAACAGAGGGGTTTAGAGGTTATAAACTGTGTTACTGTGGAACAGAGGGGGTTAGAGGTTATACATTGTGGAACAGAGGGGTTTAGAGGTTATAAACTGTGCAACAGAGGGGTTTAGAGGTTATAAACTGTGGAACAGAGGGGTTTAGAGGTTATAAACTGTGCAACATAGGGGTTTAGAGGTTATACACTGTGGAACAGAGGGGTTTAGAGGTTATAAACTGTGGAACAGAGGGGTTTAGAGGTTATAAACTGTGTTACTGTGGAACAGAGGGGTTTAGAGGTTATAAACTGTGGAACAGAGGGGTTTAGAGGTTATGAACTGTAGAACAGAGGGGTTTAGAGGTTATAAACAGTGGAACAGAGGGGGTTAGAGGTTATAAACAGTGTTACTGTGGATCAGGGGGTTTAGAGGTTATAAACTGTGGAACAGAGGGGTTTAGAGGTTATAAACTGTGGAACAGAGGGGTTTAGAGGTTATAAACTGTGTTACTGTGGAACAGAGGGGGTTAGAGATTATAAACTGTGGAACAGAGGGGTTTAGAGGTTATAAACTGTGCAACAGAGGGGTTTAGAGGTTATAAACTGTGGAACAGAGGGGTTTAGAGGTTATAAACTGTGGAACAGAGGCGTTTAGAGGTTATAAACTGTGGAACAGAGGGGTTTAGAGGTTATAAACTGTGGAACAGAGGGGTTTAGAGGTTATAAACTGTGGAACAGAGGGGTTTAGAGGTTATAAACTGTGGAACAGAGGGGTTTAGAGGTTATAAACAGTGGAACAGAGGGGTTAGAGGTTATAAACAGTGTTACTGTGGAACAGAGGGATTAGAGGTTATAAACTGTGGAACAGAGGGGTTTAGAGGTTATAAACTGTGGAACAGAGGGGTTTAGAGGTTATAAACAGTGGAACAGAGGGGGTTAGAGGTTATAAACAGTGTTACTGTGGAACAGGGATTTAGAGGTTATAAACTGTGGAACAGAGGGGTTTAGAGGTTATAAACTGTGGAACAGAGGGGTTTAGAGGTTATAAACTGTGGAACAGAGGGGTTTAGAGGTTATAAACTGTGCAACAGAGGGGTTTAGAGGTTATAAACTGTGGAACAGAGTGGTTTGGAGGTTATAAACTGTGGAACAGAGGTGTTTAGAGGTTATAAACTGTGTTACTGTGGAACAGAGGGGGTTAGAGGTCATAAACTGTGGAACAGAGGGGTTTAGAGGTTATAAACAGTGGAACAGAGGGGGTTAGAGGTTATAAACAGTGTGACTGTGGAACAGAGGGATTTAGCGGATATAAACTGTGTTACTGTGGAACAGAGGGGTTTAGAGGTTATAAACTGTGTTACTGTGGAACAGAGGGGGTTAGAGGTCATAAACTGTGGAACAGAGGTGTTTAGAGGTTATAAACTGTGGAACAGAGGGGTTTAGAGGTTATAAACTGTGTTACTGTGGAACAGAGGGGGTTAGAGGTTATAAACTGTGGAACAGAGGGGTTTAGAGGTTATAAACTGTGCAACAGAGGGGTTTAGAGGTTATAAACTGTGGAACAGAGTGGTTTAGAGGTTATAAACTGTGGAACAGAGGTGTTTAGAGGTTATAAACTGTGTTACTGTGGAACAGAGGGGGTTAGAGGTCATAAACTGTGGAACAGAGGGGTTTAGAGGTTATAAACAGTGGAACAGAGGGGGTTAGAGGTTATAAACAGTGTGACTGTGGAACAGAGGGATTTAGCGGATATAAACTGTGTTACTGTGGAACAGAGGGGTTTAGAGGTTATAAACTGTGTTACTGTGGAACAGAGGGGGTTAGAGGTCATAAACTGTGGAACAGAGGTGTTTAGAGGTTATAAACTGTGGAACAGAGGGGTTTAGAGGATATAAACTGTGGAACAGAGGGAGTTAGAGGTTATAAACTGTGGAACAGAGGGGTTTAGCGGTTATAAACTGTGCAACAGAGGGGTTTAGAGGTTATAAACTGTGGAACAGAGGGGTTTAGAGGATATAAACTGTGGAACAGAGTCGTTTAGAGGTTAAACTGTGTTACTGTGGAACAGAGGGGTTTAGAGGTTATAAACTGTGGAACAGAGGGGTTTAGAGGTTATAAACTGTGGAACAGAGGGGTTTAGAGGTTATAAACTGTGGAACAGAGGGGGTTAGAGGTTATAAACTGTGGAACAGAGGGGTTTAGAGGTTATAAACTGTGGAACAGAGGGGTTTAGAGGTTATAAACTGTGTTACTCTGAAACAGAGGAGGTAGAGGTTATTAACAGTGTTACTGTGGAACAAAGGGAGTTAGAGGTTATAAACAGTGTTTCTTTGGAACTGTGGGGGTTAGAGGTTATAAACAGTGTTACTGTGGAACAGAGGGAGTTAGAGGTTATAAACAGTGTTTCTGTGGAACTGTGGGGGTTAGAGGTTATAAACTGTGGAACAGAGGGGGTTAGAGGTTATAAACAGTGTTTACTGTGGAACAGAGGGAGTTAGAGGTTATAAACAGTGTTTCTGTGGAACTGTGGGGGTTAGAGGTTATAAACAGTGTTACTGTGGAACATAGGGGGTTAGGGGTTATAAACTGTGGACCAGGTGGTCTCTGTTACAACCAGGTGGTCTCTGTTACAACCAGGTGGTGTCTGTTACAACTAGATGGTCTCTGTTACAACCAGGTGGAACTGTGTTGGAGCCGTCAAACCGGAGAGCAGCTGCTGTTGCAGATCAATGTCATGAAGCCACATCTTTAGAGCCCATCTTTAGAGCCTATCTTTAGAGCCCATGTCAGTACATCTGCGACTTCCTGAAAGTTTCACCACGGGTCATTTGTATATGTTCAGATTGCGGGGAATCTGCTATAGTCTTTACACTTATTCAGTCATTTCAGATCTACAGAAGTGTATAAGGGGTAGTGTCTAGGGGGTAGTGTCTAGGGGGTAGTGTCTAACGGGTAGTATATAGGGGGTAGGGTCTAGGGGGTAGTGTCTAGGGGGTAGTGTCTAGGGGGTAGTATATAGGGGGTAGTGTCTAGGGGGTAGTGTTTAGGGGGTAGTGTCTAGGGGGTAGTGTCTAACGGGTAGTATATAGGGGGAAGGGTCTAGGGGGTAGTGTCTAGGGGGTAGTGTCTAGGGGGTAGTATATAGGGGGTAGTGTCTAGGGGGTAGTGTCTAGGGGGTAGTATATAGGGGGTAGTGTCTAGGGGGTAGTGTCTAACGGGTAGTATATAGGGGGTAGGGTCTAGGGGGTAGTATATAGGGGGTAGTGTCTAGGGGGTAGTATATAGGGGGTAGTGTCTAGGGGGTAGTGTCTAGGGGGTAGTGTCTAAGGGGTAGTGTCTAACGGGTAGTATATAGGGGGTAGTGTCTAGGGGGTAGTGTCTAGGGGGTAGTGTCTAACGGGTAGTATATAGGGGGTAGGGTCTAGGGGGTAGTATATAGGGGGTAGTGTCTAGGGGGTAGTATATAGGGGGTAGTGTCTAGGGGGTAGTGTCTAGGAGGTAGTATATAGGGGGTAGTGTCTAGGGGGTAGTGTCTAACGGGTAGTATATAGGGGGTAGGGTCTAGGGGGTAGTATATAGGGGGTAGTATATAGGGTGTAGTGTCTAGGGGGTAGTATATAGGGGGTAGTTTCTAGGGGGTAGTATATAGGGGGTAGTGTCTAGGGGGTAGTGTCTAGGGGGTAGTGTCTAGGGGGTAGTGTCTAGGGGGTAGTGTCTAATGGGTAGTATATAGGGGGTAGGGTCTAGGGGGTAGTATATAGGGGGTAGTATATAGGGTGTAGTGTCTAGGGGGTAGTATATAGGGGGTAGTTTCTAGGGGGTAGTATATAGGGGGTAGTGTCTAGGGGGTAGTGTCTAGGGGGTAGTGTCTAGGGGGTAATGTCTAGGGGGTAGTGTCTAGGGGTTAATGTCTAGGGGGTAGGGATTGATTTGGAACGTAGCCTAGCAGACTGTGGTTCAGAGGGCACCTTGGGACCTGGCTCTCTCTCTCTGAAGTCAATACCTGATCTTATCAAATAACACATTACTGTTATATCCTCCTGAGAGCCTGCTATTCATCTTCTCTAATGGAAATTAGTGTTTGGTATGCAAGCCACTGTGTTAGGTCCTGTTGTACCTTTGAGAGGACATTCTGGGCTTTTCAATGGTACCACGTGTGGAGGTTTATCTTTTTAGGTTTAGTCAAAAATGGCTACCATCACAATTACCACATTTCCCATCGCATTTTAATGTTCACATGTGTCGAATACAACAGGTGTAGAGTAACAACAGGTGTAGAGTAACAACAGGTGTAGAGTAACAACATGTGTAGAGTAACAACAGGTGTAGAGTAACAACAGGTGTAGAGTAACAACAGGTGTAGAGTAACAACAGGTGTAGAGTAACAACAGGTGTAGCGTAACAACAGGTGTAGAGTAACAACAGCTGTAGAGTAACGACAGGTGTAGAGTAACGACAGGTGTAGCGTAACAACAGGTGTAGAGTAACAACAGGTGTAGAGTAACGACAGGTGTAGCGTAACAACAGGTGTAGAGTAACAACAGGTGTAGAGTAACAACAGGTGTAGAGTAACAACAGGTGTAGCGTAACAACAGGTGTAGAGTAACAACAGGTGTAGAGTAACAACAGGTGTAGAGTAACAACAGGTGTAGAGCAACAACAGGTGTAGAGTAACAACAGGTGTAGAGTAACAACAGGTGTAGAGCAACAACAGGTGTAGAGTAACAACAGGTGTAGAGTAACAACAGGTGTAGAGTAACGACAGGTGTAGCGTAACAACAGGTGTAGAGTAACAACAGGTGTAGAGTAACAACAGGTGTAGAGTAGGTGTAGCGTAACAACAGGTGTAGAGTAACAACAGGTGTAGAGTAACAACAGGTGTAGAGTAACAACAGGTGTAGAGTAACAACAGGTGTAGAGCAACAACAGGTGTAGAGCAAGACTTTACAGTGAAATGCTTACTTACCAGCCCATTCCCAACAGGTGTAGACTTTACAGTGAAATGCTGACTTACCAGCCCATTCCCAACAGGTGAAGACTTTACAGTGAAATGTACGAGGTAATAACGAGGCTATATACGAGGTAATAACGAGGCTATATACGAGGAGTAGCAGTACTGAGTCAATGTGCAGGGGTACGTAGTAGTTGAGGTCATTGAAGTAATACAGTATGGCAGAAGTTAACATACAATTAGGTTGTGGAGTCATTAAAACTCGTTTTTCAACCACTACACAAATTTCTTGTTAACAAACTATAGTTTTGGCAAGTCAGTGAGGACATCTACTTTGTGCATGAAACAAGTAATTTTTCCAACAATTGTTTACAGACAGATTATTTCATTTATAATTCACAGAATCACAATTCCAGTGGGTCAGAAGTTTACATACACTAAGTTGACTGTGCCTTTAAACAGCTTGGAAAATTCCAGAAAATTATGTCACGGCTTAAGAAGCTTCTGATAGGCTAATTGGCATCATTTGAGTCAATTGGAGGTGTACCTGTGGATGTATTTCAAGGCCTACCTTCAAACTCAGTGCCTCTTTGCTTGACATCATGGGAAAATCAAAAGAAATCAGCAAAGACCTCAGAAAAACAATTGTAGACCTCCACAAGTCTAGTTCATCCTTGGGAGCAATGTCCAAACGCCTGAAGGTACTACGTTCATCTGTACAAACAATAGTCCTCAAGTATAAACACCATATGTGTCCAGATCATACTATATTTATAGATCATATTATATTTATAGATCATATTATAGTTATAGATCATATTATAGTTATAGATCATATTATAGATCATATTATAGATCATATTATAGTTATAGATCATATTATAGATCATATTATAGTTATAGATCATATTATAGTTATAGATCATATTATAGTTATAGATCATATTATAGTTATAGATCATATTATAGATCATATTATAGATCATATTATAGTTATAGATCATATTATAGATCATATTATAGATCATATTATAGATCATATTATAGTTATAGATCATATTATAGATCATATTATAGATCATATTATAGTTATAGATCATATTATAGATCATATTATAGATCATATTATAGTTATAGATCATATTATAGATCATATTATAGATCATATTATAGTTATAGATCATATTATAGATCATATTATAGATCATATTATAGTTATAGATCATATTATAGATCATATTATAGTTATAGATCATATTATAGTTATAGATCATATTATAGATCATATTATTGTTATAGATCATATTATAGATCATATCATTGTTATAGATCATATTATAGATCATATTATAGTAATAGATCATATTATAGTAATAGATCATATTATATTTATAGATCATCTTATAGTTATAGATCATATTATAGTTATAGATCATATTATAGTTATAGATCATATTATATTTATAGATCATATTATATTTATAGATCATATTATTGTTATAGATCATATTATAGATCATATTATAGATCATATTATAGTTATAGATCATATTATAGTTATAGATCATATTATAGATCATATTATAGTTATAGATCATATTATAGTTATAGATCATATTATAGATCATATTATAGTTATAGATCATATTATAGATCATATTATAGTAATAGATCATATTATAGTTATAGATCATATTATAATTATAGATCATATTATAGATCATATTATAGTTATAGATCATATTATAGTTATAGATCATATTATAGATCATATTATAGTAATAGATCATATTATAGATCATATTATAGTAATAGATCATATTATAGATCATATTATAGTAATAGATCATATTATAGTTATAGATCATATTATAGATCATATTATAGTTATAGATCATATTATAGTTATAGATCATATTATAGATCATATTATAGTTATAGATCATATTATAGATCATATTATAGTTATAGATCATATTATAGATCATATTATAGATCATATTATAGATCATATTATAGTTATAGATCATATTATAGATCATATTATAGATCATATTATAGTTATAGATCATATTATAGATCATATTATAGTTATAGATCATATTATAGTTATAGATCATATTATAGATCATATTATAGATCATATTATAGTTATAGATCATATTATAGTTATAGATCATATTATAGATCATATTATAGATCATATTATAGATCATGTTATAGTTATAGATTATCTTATAGTTATAGATCATATTATAGATCATCTTATAGTTATAGATCATATTATATTTATAGATCATGTTATAGTTATAGATTATCTTATAGTTATAGATCATATTATATTTATAGATCATGTTATAGTTATAGATTATCTTATAGTTATAGATCATATTATAGATCATATTATAGATCATATTATAGATCATATTATAGTTATAGATCATATTATAGATCATATTATAGTAATAGATCATATCATTGTTATAGATCATATTATAGATCATATTATAGTAATAGATCATATTATAGTAATAGATCATATTATATTTATAGATCATATTATTGTTATAGATCATATTATAGATCATATTATAGATCATATTATAGTTATAGATCATATTATAGTTATAGATCATATTATAGATCATATTATAGTTATAGATCATATTATATTTATAGATCATATTATAGATCATATTATAGATCATATTATAGTTATAGATCATATTATAGTTATAGATCATATTATAGATCATATTATAGATCATATTATAGTTATAGATCATATTATAGTTATAGATCATATTATAGTTATAGATCATATTATAGATCATATTATAGTTATAGATCATATTATAGATCATATTATAGTAATAGATCATATTATAGTTATAGATCATATTATAGTAATAGATCATATTATAGATCATATTATAGATCATATTATAGTTATAGATCATATTATAGTTATAGATCATATTATAGATCATATTATAGATCATATTATAGATCATCTTATAGTTATAGATCATATTATAGTTATAGATCATATTATAGTTATAGATCATATTATAGTTATGGATCATATCACTCCAACCTAAGTGTATGTACATTTCCGACGTCAACTGTCCTGACTATACCAATAGTTAGGAACACCTAATTCCTTATGTTAAGCCAGTTTTTCCTCGAATCTAAATCCATCCCCTGCCAAGGAGCTGTTTTGTTCTGCCTCCAGCTTTATAGCATAGTGCTGGCAGTCACCCACACACACACACACACACACACACACACACACACACACACACACACACACACACACACACACACACTGTAGATAGCGCTCTGGAGAGTGGGATAATATCTCAATGTGTTATACACAGCAGAGTTAGCTGGAGGGCAAGATATGTATAGTGTAAAGATAAACCCCTGTGTGTTATAGTACAACGTTTCTCCTGTTGCTGACCTGGTTGTGAATAATTCAGCATGTTTTAATTTAATGTTTCAACTATGTATTATCTATGCATTGATTCATTCAATACTATTGGATAAAGCAGCTGCTGAGCTCTATATTCATTAATACTATTGGATAAAACAGCCAACAAGCTCTATATTCATTAATACTATTGGATAAAGCAGCCGCTGAGCTCTATATTCATTAATACTATTGGATAAAACAGCCAACGAGCTCTAAATTCATTAATACTATTGGATAAAGCAGCCACTGAGTGTGTGTGTGTGTGTGTGTGTGTGTGTGTGTGTGTGTGTGTGTGTGCGTGTGCGTGCGTAAGTGCGTGCGTGCGTGCGCCTGCGTGAGTGTGTGCGTGCGTGCTCATTTACAATTGTGACCTGGCCAAGATAAAGCAGAGCAGTTCGACACATACAACGACACAGAGTTACACATGGAATAAAACAAACATACAGTCAATAATACAGTATAAACAAGTCTAAATACGAAGTGAGCAAATGAGGTGAGATAAGGGAGGTAAAGGCAAAAAAAGGCCATGGTGGCAAAGTAGATACAATATAGCAAGTAAAACACTGGAATGGTAGATTTGCAGTGGAAGAATGTGCAAAGTAGAAATATAAATAATGGGGTGCAAAGGAGCAAAATAAATAAATAAATTAAATACAGTACGGAAAGAGGTAGTTGTTTGGGCTAAATTATAGGTGGGCTATGTACAGGTGCAGTAATCTGTGAGCTGCTCTGACAGCTGGTGCTTAAAGCTAGTGAGGGAGATAAGTGTTTCCAGTTTCAGAGATTTTTGTAGTTTGTTCCAGTCATTGGCAGCAGAGAACTGGAAGGAGAGGCGGCCAAAGAAAGAATTGGTTTTGGGGGTGACTAGAGAGATATACCTGCTGGAGCGTGTGCTACAGGTGGGAGATGCTATGGTGACCAGCGAGCTGAGATAAGGGGGGACTTTACCTAGCAGGGTCTTGTAGATGACATGGAGCCAGTGGGTTTGGCGACGAGTATGAAGCGAGGGCCAGCCAACGAGAGCGTACGGGTCGCAATGGTGGGTAGTATATGGGGCTTTGGTGACAAAACGGATTGCACTGTGATAGACTGCATCCAATTTGTTGAGTAGGGTATTGGAGGCTATTTTGTAAATGACATCGCCAAAGTCGAGGATTGGTAGGATGGTCAGTTTTACAAGGGTATGTTTGGCAGCATGAGTGAAGGATGCTTTGTTGCGAAATAGGAAGCCAATTCTAGATTTAACTTTGGATTGGAGATGTTTGATATGGGTCTGGAAGGAGAGTTAACAGTCTAACCAGACACCTAAGTATTTGTAATTGTCCACGTATTCTAAGTCAGAGCCGTCCAGAGTAGTGATGTTGGACAGGCGGGTAGGTGCAGGTAGCGATCGGTTGAAGAGCATGCATTTAGTTTTACTTGTATTTAAGAGCAATTGGAGGCCACGGAAGGAGAGTTGTATGGCATTGAAGCTTGCCTGGAGGGTTGTTAACACAGTGTCCAAAGAAGGGCCAGAAGTATACAGAATGGTGTCGTCTGCGTAGAGGTGGATCAGAGACTCACCAGCAGCAAGAGCGACCTCATTGATGTATACAGAGAAGAGAGTCGGTCCAAGAATTGAACCTTGTGGCACCCCCATAGAGACTGCCAGAGGTCCGGACAGCAGACCCTCCGATTTGACACACTGAACTCTATCAGAGAAGTAGTTGGTGAACCA
>NC_092170.1:41176987-41184487 GCF_045791955.1 Oncorhynchus clarkii lewisi
GGCGAGGCAATCATTTGAGAAACCAAGGCTGTCGAGTCTGCCGATGAGGATGTGTTGATTGACAGAGTCGAAAGCCTTGGCCAGATCAATGAATACGGTTATAAGGGGGGGAAGGTAGTGTGTGGTTATAGGGGGGAAGGTAGTGTGTGGTTATAGGGAGAAAGGTAGTGTGTGGTTATAGGGGGGGGGAAGGTAGTGTGTGGTTATAGGGGGGGTAAGGTAGTGTGTGGTTATAGGGGGGGGGGAGGTAGTGTGTGGTTATAGGGGGGGAAAGGTAGTGTGTGGTTATAGGGGGGGAAAGGTAGTGTGTGGTTATAGGGGGGGGGGGGAGGTAGTGTGTGGTTATAGGGGGGGGAAGGTAGTGTGTGGTTATAGGGGGGGGGAAAGGTAGTGTGTGGTTATAGGGGGGGGGGTAGTGTGTGGTTATAGGGGGGGGGGTAGTGTGTGGTTATAGGGGGGAAGGTAGTGTGTGGTTATAGGGGGGGGGGAGGTAGTGTGTGGTTATAGGGGGGGGAGAGGTAGTGTGTGGTTATAGGGGGGGGGAAAGGTAGTGTGTGGTTATAGAGGGGGGGAAGGTAGTGTGTGGTTATAGGGGGGGGAAAGGTAGTGTGTTGTTATAGGGGGGGAAAGGTAGTGTGTGATTATAGGGGGGGGGGGGGGAAGGTAGTGTGTGGTTATAGGGGGGGGGGAAGGTAGTGTGTGGTTATAGGGGGGGGGGGTAGTGTGTGGTTATAGGGTGGGGGGAAAGGTAGTGTGTGGTTATAGGGGGGAAAGGTAGTGTGTGGTTATAGGGGGGGGGGGGGGGGTAGTGTGTGGTTATAGGGGGGGGAGAGGTAGTGTGTGGTTATAGGGGGGGGGAAAGGTAGTGTGTGGTTATAGAGGGGGGGAAGGTAGTGTGTGGTTATAGGGGGGAAAGGTAGTGTGTGGTTATAGGGGGGAAAGGTAGTGTGTGGTTATAGGGGGGGGAAGGTAGTGTGTGGTTATAGGGAGGAAAGGTAGTGTGTGGTGATAGGGGGGGGGAAGGTAGTGTGTGGTTATAGGGGGGGGGGGGAAGGTAGTGTGTGGTTATAGGGGGGGGGGGGGTAGTGTGTGGTTATAGGGGGGGGGAAGGTAGTGTGTGGTTATAGGGGGGGGGAAGGTAGTGTGGGGTTATAGGGGGGGGAAGGTAGTGTGTGGTTATAGGGGGGGGGGGGGTAGTGTGTGGTTATAGGGGGGAAAGGTAGTGTGTGGTTATAGGGGGGGGGGGGTAGTGTGTGGTTATAGGGGGGAAGGTAGTGTGTGGTTATAGGGGGGGGGGGGAGGTAGTGTGTGGTTATAGGGGGGGAAGGTAGTGTGTGGTTATAGGGGGGGGAAGGTAGTGTGTGGTTATAGGGGGGGAAGGTAGTGTGTGGTTATAGGGGGGGGGGGGGGGGGGGTAGTGTGTAGTTATAGGGGGGGTAGTGTGTGGTTATAGGGGGGAAAGGTAGTGTGTTGTTATAGGGGGGAAAAGTAGTGTGTGGTTATAGGAGGGGGGGAGGTAGTGTGTGGTTATAGGGTGGGAAGGTAGTGTGTGGTTATAGGGGGGGGGGTAGTGTGTGGTTATAGGGGGGGGGGGTAGTGTGTGGTTATAGGGGGGGGGGTAGTGTGTGGTTATAGGGGGGGGGGGGTAGTGTGTGGTTATAGGGGGGGTAAGGTAGTGTGTGGTTATAGGGGGGGAAGGTAGTGTGTGGTCATAGGGGGGAAAGGTAGTGTGTGGTTATAGGGGGGGGGGGGAAGGTAGTGTGTGGTTATAGGGGGGGGGAAGGTAGTGTGTGGTTATAGGGGGGAAAGGTAGTGTGTGGTTATAGGGGGGGAAGGTAGTGTGTGGTTATAGGGGGGGGGGGGTAGTGTGTGGTTATAGGGGGGGTAAGGTAGTGTGTGGTTATAAGGGGGGGAGGTAGTGTGTGGTTATAGGGGGGGTAAGGTAGTGTGTGGTTATAGGGGGGGGAAGGTAGTGTGGGGTTATAGGGGGGGGGGGGGTAGTGTGTGGTTATAGGGGGGGGGTAGTGTGTGGTTATAGGGGGGGGGAGGTAGTGTGTGGTTATAGGGGGGGGAAGGTAGTGTGTGGTTATAGGGGGGGGAGGTAGTGTGTTGTTATAGGGGGGGAAAGGTAGTGTGTGGTTATAGGGGGAAGGTAGTGTGTGGTTATAGGGGGGGGGGAGGTAGTGTGTGGTTATAGGGGGGAAAGGTAGTGTGTGGTTATAGGGGGGGGGAAGGTAGTGTGTGGTTATAGGGGGGGGAGGTAGTGTGTGGTTATAGGGGGGAAAGGTAGTGTGTTGTTATAGGGGGGGAAAGGTAGTGTGTGATTATAGGGGGGGGGGGGAAGGTAGTGTGTGGTTATAGGGGGGGGAAGGTAGTGTGTGGTTATAGGGGGGGGGGGTAGTGTGTGGTTATAGGGTGGGGGGAAAGGTAGTGTGTGGTTATAGGGGGGGGGGGGGGAGGTAGTGTGTGGTTATAGGGGGGGGGGTAGTGTGTGGTTATAGGGGGGGGAAGGTAGTGTGTGGTTATAGGGGGGGGGAAGGTAGTGTGTGGTTATAGGGGGGAAGGTAGTGTGTGGTTATAGGGGGTGGGGGGGGTAGTGTGTGGTTATAGGGGGGGGGGGGTAGTGTGTGGTTATAGGGGGGAAAGGTAGTGTGTGGTTATAGGGGGGGGAAGGTAGTGTGTGGTTATAGGGGGGGAGAGGTAGTGTGTGGTTATAGGGGGGGGGGGGTAGTGTGTGGTTATGGGGGGGGGGGTAGTGTGTGGTTATAGGGGGGGGAGAGGTAGTGTGTGGTTATAGGGGGGGGGGGGGGTAGTGTGTGGTTATAGGGGGGGAGAGGTAGTGTGTGGTTATAGGGGGGGAAAGGTAGTGTGTGGATATAGGGGGAGAAAGGTAGTGTGTGGTTATAGGGGGGGAAAGGTAGTGTGTGGATATAGGGGGAGAAAGGTAGTGTGTGGTTATAGGGGGGGAAAGGTAGTGTGTGGTTATAGGGGGGGAAAGGTAGTGTGTGGATATAGGGGGAGAAAGGTAGTGTGTGGTTATAGGGGGGGAAAGGTAGTGTGTGGATATAGGGGGAGAAAGGTAGTGTGTTGTTATAGGGGGGGAAAGGTAGTGTGTGATTATAGGGGGGGGGGGAAGGTAGTGTGTGGTTATAGGGGGGGGGGAAGGTAGTGTGTGGTTATAGGGGGGGGGGTAGTGTGTGGTTATAGGGTGGGGGGAAAGGTAGTGTGTGGTTATAGGGGGGGGGGGGGGGGTAGTGTGTGGTTATAGGGGGGGGGGGGTAGTGTGTGGTTATAGGGGGGGGGAGGTAGTGTGTGGTTATAGGGGGGGGGAAGGTAGTGTGTGGTTATAGGGGGGAAGGTAGTGTGTGGTTATAGGGGGTGGGGGGGGTAGTGTGTGGTTATAGGGGGGGGGGGGTAGTGTGTGGTTATAGGGGGGAAAGGTAGTGTGTGGTTATAGGGGGGGGAAGGTAGTGTGTGGTTATAGGGGGGGAGAGGTAGTGTGTGGTTATAGGGGGGGGGGGGTAGTGTGTGGTTATGGGGGGGGGGGTAGTGTGTGGTTATAGGGGGGGGAGAGGTAGTGTGTGGTTATAGGGGGGGGGGGGGTAGTGTGTGGTTATAGGGGGGGAGAGGTAGTGTGTGGTTATAGGGGGGGAAAGGTAGTGTGTGGATATAGGGGGAGAAAGGTAGTGTGTGGTTATAGGGGGGGAAAGGTAGTGTGTGGATATAGGGGGAGAAAGGTAGTGTGTGGTTATAGGGGGAAAGGTAGTGTGTGGTTATAGGGGGGGAAAGGTAGTGTGTGGATATAGGGGGAGAAAGGTAGTGTGTGGTTATAGGGGGGGAAAGGTAGTGTGTGGATATAGGGGGAGAAAGGTAGTGTGTGGTTATAGGGGGGGAAAGGTAGTGTGTGGTTATAGGGGGGGGGGGGTAGTGTGGTTATAGGGAGAAAGGTACCTTTTGGGACACATCCTAAGTCAACTTGTCCCAGCTGGCAGAAAACAAATTCACAATGACCCACAATGTTGCTAAATATTATGTAGGTTGTGGTGTGGTGAATTTAAATATCACCATGGTTACTTCATACTGCACTAAACCCATCTGATGGGGAAACGTTTTTGTCAATTTTCATATATACATATTTTGTTTTACATGAATTGAAAGCAGTAACTCCCCTCAATATACCATTAACATTGAATGACAATAAGAGACCAAGAAAATGTATTCAAAATAGCTTCCAGAAGTTTAACTTTAACGGTAAAACATGGACGTTTTGGAGATGAGGTTTTTATCCAACAGGGACGCTACAGTATGTTGAATATTTCAATATATATATCATTTTGTTTTCTCCCCAAAATCCAATCCTCTTATCCTCTTTGAATGTAATTGACAACGATGCAATTTTTCCTTGTGTCCTTATCTCGTTCCGACTGGGCACACCAAACGTGGGTAATATTTGGTTGAGACGTCGATCGATGAGAGTTCAACCTCGTATTCACACACTCAAAAAGACAGCCAGAAGTTAGTTGAATTCCCAGTGTTTTATCACCATGCTATCAACCATATAAAAGCACAACCAAATACCAATGGGAAAAACCATGTCTGATTTTTTTGGGGGGGGTTTAGTTCTCATCTAAAAGAGTTATCACTGCACATTCAACCATATAAAAGCACAGCCAAATACCAATGGGAAAAACCATGTCTGATTTCTTTTGGGGGTTTAGTTCTCATCTAAAAGAGTTATCACTGCACTTTTATCTATTTAAAAGCACAACAAAGTTCAAATGGGAAAAACCATGTCTGATTTTTGGGGGGGGGGTTTAGTTCTCATCTAAATGAGTTATCACTGCACATTCAACCATTTAAAAGCACAACAAAGTTAAAATTTGAATAAAAATGTCAGATTTAATTTAGTTATAGGATTTACTGTATGAATGCATTATCACTGTGCTTCATTCAATAGCAGAACAAAATCACCTGGTTGAGATTACATTAAACGTACATAGAGCCAGTGATCAATGCTGTTGGAGATTCTGCGCAGATTGTGAACATCTCCACTGACCTACGACCTTAGCATGTTATCTAAGTAGACATTTACAGTTACAGTAACCTTAAAATGAATAACATAACAAGTGATCAATGCAATTTGAGATTTGGTACAGATTATTATAGCAATTGTGACTATAGCAATCTCCACTGACCTACGACCTTAGCATGTCATCTTGAACATTCACGTAATTCTATGATTACAATAAGAAGACACTTATAGTTACAGCAGGCGAACCTCAAAATGTGGACATGGATGAGTTAGTCATTTTTTAAGGTTGAATTAATACTGTTACATTAGTTAGTCAGATATTCTTAACCTTATACTGCTATTTACTGTTTTACAAAAGTAATATTGAATTGTGTTTGGCTGTTTTTGTGCCACTGAGTCAGTGTAGCTTTAATTCCAGTTTGTTAACAAATTACTAATTGATATGTTAGATTCACGTCTCAACATCTCAAACCCCCCCCCCCAAAAAAAATCTAAGTTAATTAAAGAATTAGACTACATCAAATCAAACTTCATTGAAAGTTTGATTAAAATCCAACAAATCCCTTTTTCATTTGTAGACAAACTGAAGCTATCCGAGTAGTAGATAAGATCTCCTTTAAATGTTGACATTTGGTTTTGTTGACAACCAAACACAATTCCATATCCAGTTTGTGTACAAAATTACTAATTGCTATGTTGTATTCACGTCTCCATCTCAGCCAACAGTCAAAGTTAAAGAACACGACTACATTTAATTACATATTTTTTTGTTGCTATAGCAACTCATTAACTCCTGCTGACCTTGGCATGTAAGGTTAAGATGATCTTACGAATATGTTTCAAGCACACGCACGCACGCTCACACACACACACACGCACGCACACGCACACACGCACACGCACGCACGCACACACACGCACGTACAAGCACACGCACGCACACACACACACACACACGCACGCACACGCACGCGCACGCGCACACGCACGCACACGCACACGCACACGCACACACACACACACACACACACACACACACACACACACTGCCAGGTCTCTCTCTACACATCACTCTGTCTTGGCAGAATGCATGGCTAAAAATGGTCCTGCATCACAACACAACAGACATACTACATAATCCCTGCAGTCAACAGTCAACAACAGACATACTACATAATCCCTGCAGTCAACAGTCAACAACAGACATACTACATAATCCCGGCAGTCAACAGTCAACAAATTACATACAGTGCCTTGCGAAAGTATTCGGCCCCCTTGAACTTTGCGACCTTTTGCCACATTTCAGGCTTCAAACATAAAGATATAAAACTGTATTTTTTTTGTGAAGAATCAACAACAAGTGGGACACAATCATGAAGTGGAACGACATTTATTGGATATTTCAAACTTTTTTAACAAATCAAAAACTGAAAAATTGGGCGTGCAAAATTATTCAGCCCCTTTACTTTCAGTGCAGCAAACTCTCTCCAGAAGTTCAGTGAGGATCTCTGAATGATCCAATGTTGACCTAAATGACTAATGATGATAAATACAATCCACCTGTGTGTAATCAAGTCTCCGTATGAATGCACCTGCACTGTGATAGTCTCAGAGGTCCGTCAAAAGCGCAGAGAGCATCATGAAGAACAAGGAACACACCAGGCAGGTCCGAGATACTGTTGTGAAGAAGTTTAAAGCCGGATTTGGATACAAAAAGATTTCCCAAGCTTTAAACATCCCAAGGAGCACTGTGCAAGCGATAATATTGAAATGGAAGGAGTATCAGACCACTGCAAATCTACCAAGACCTGGCCGTCCCTCTAAACTTTCAGCTCATACAAGGAGAAGACTGATCAGAGATGCAGCCAAGAGGCCCATGATCACTCTGGATGAACTGCAGAGATCTACAGCTGAGGTGGGAGACTCTGTCCATAGGACAACAATCAGTCGTATATTGCACAAATCTGGCCTTTATGGAAGAGTGGCAAGAAGAAAGCCATTTCTTAAAGATATCCATAAAAAGTGTCGTTTAAAGTTTGCCACAAGCCACCTGGGAGACACACCAAACATGTGGAAGAAGGTGCTCTGGTCAGATGAAACCAAAATTGAACTTTTTGGCAACAATGCAAAACGTTATGTTTGGCGTAAAAGCAACACAGCTGAACACACCATCCCCACTGTCAAACATGGTGGTGGCAGCATCATGGTTTGGGCCTGCTTTTCTTCAGCAGGGACAGGGAAGATGGTTAAAATTGATGGGAAGATGGATGAAGCAAAATACAGGACCATTCTGGAAGAAAACCTGATGGAGTCTGCAAAAGACCTGAGACTGGGACGGAGATTTGTCTTCCAACAAGACAATGATCCAAAACATAAAGCAAAATCTACAATGGAATGGTTCAAAAATAAACATATCCAGGTGTTAGAATGGCCAAGTCAAAGTCCAGACCTGAATCCAATCGAGAATC
>NC_092170.1:41186987-41216987 GCF_045791955.1 Oncorhynchus clarkii lewisi
TGGATCGGATCCTCTGTTTAGTCCACCACCCAGGACAATGGATCGTTTCCTCTGTTTGGACCACCACCCAGGACAATGGATCGGATCCTCTGTTTAGTCCACCACCCAGGACAATGGATCGGATCCTCTGTTTAGTCCACCACCCAGGACAATGGATCGGATCCTCTGTTTAGTCCACCACCCAGGACAATGGATCGGATCCTCTGTTTAGTCCACCACCCAGGACAATGGATCAGATCCTCTGTTTAGTCCACCACCCAGGACAATGGATCGGATCCTCTGTTTAGTCCACCACCCAGGACAATGGATCGGATCCTCTGTTTAGTCCACCACCCAGGACAATGGATCGGATCCTCTGTTTAGTCCACCACCCAGGACAATGGATCAGATCCTCTGTTTAGTCCACCACCCAGGACAATGGATCGGATCCTAGCCTGGCGACTAAAAACAACAGGGCCGTAGAAGGGGCAGACGGAGCGGTCTTCTGGTCAGGCTCCGTAGACGGGCACATCGCCCACCGCTCCCGAGTATACTACTCGCCAATGTCCAGTCTCTTGACAACAAGGTAGACGAAATCTGAGTAAGGGTTGCCTTCCAGAGAGACATCAGAGACTGTAACATTCTCTGTTTCACGGAAACATGGCTCACTCGGGATACGTCATCAGAGTCGGTACAGCCACCTGGCTTCTTCACGCATCGCGCCGACAGACACAAACATCTCTCTGGTAAGAAGAAGGGCGGGTGTGTATGCCTTATGATTAACGAGACGTGGTGTGATCATAACAACATACAGGAACTCAAGTCCTTTTGCTCACCTAACCTAGAATTCCTCACAATCAAATGCTGACCGCATTATCTACCAAGAGAGTTCTCTTCGATCATAATCACAGTCGTGTATATATTCCCCCCATGCAGACACATCGATTTGCTTACCGCCCCAATAGGTCCACAGACGATGCAATCGCACTGCACACTGCCCTAACCCATCTGGACAAGAGGAACACCTATGTAAGAATGCTGTTCATCGACTACAGCTCAGCGTTAAACACCACAGTACCCTCCAAAACTCGTTATTAAGCTCGAGACCCTGGGTCTTGACCCCGCTCTGTGCAACTTGGTCCTGGACTTCCTGACGGTGAGGGTAGATAACAACATCTCCACCCCGCTGATCCTCAACACTGGGGCCCCTCAAGGGCGTGTTCTGAGCCCTCTCCTGTACTCCCTGTTCACCCATGACTGCATTGTCATGCACGCCTCTAACTCAATTATTAAGTTTGCAGACGACACTACAGTTGTAGGCTTGATTACCAACAACAACGAGGCGGCCTACAGGGAGGAGGTGAGGGCCCCCGGCGTGTGGTGTCAGGAAAATAACCTCACATTCAATGTCAACAAAACAAAGGAGATGATCGTGGACTTCAGGAAACAGCAGAGGGAACAGCCCCCTATCCACATCGACGGGACAGTAGTGGAGAGGGTAGTAAGTTTTAAGTTCCTCAGCGTACACATCATGGACAAACTGATATGGTCCACCCACACAGACAGCGTGGGGAAGAAGGCGCAACAGCGCCTCTTCAACCTCAGGAGGCTGAAGAAATTTGGCTTGTCAACAAAAGCACTCACAAACTTTTACAGATGCACAATCGAGAGCATCCTGTCGGGCTGTATCACCGCCTGGTACGGCAACTGCTCCGCCCACAACCGTAAGGCTCTCCAGAGGGTAGTGAGGTCTGCACAACGCATCATCGGGGGCAAACTACCTGCCCTCCAGGACACCTACACCACCTGATGTCACAGGAAGGCCAAAAATATCATCAAGGACAACAACCACCCGAGCCACTGCCTTTCACCCCGTTATCATCCAGAAGGCGGGGTCAGTACAGGTGCATCAAAGCTGGGACCGAGAGACTGAAAAACAGCTTCTATCTCAAGGCCATCAGACTGTTAAACAGCCACCACTAACATTGAGTGGCTGCTGCCAACAAACTGACTCATCTCTAGCCACTTTAATAATGAAAAAATTAGGTAATAAATGTATCACTAGCCACTTTAAACAATGCCACTTTATATAATGTTTACATACCCTACATTACTCATCTCATATGTATATACTGTCCTCTATACCATCTACTGCATCTTGCCTTAGCCGTTCGGCCATCACTCATTTATATATTTTTATATACATATACTTATTCATTCTTTTACACTTGTGTGTATAAGGTAGTTGTTGTGAAATTGTTAGGTTAGATTACTTGTTAGATATTACTGCATGGTCGGAACTAGAAGCACAAGCATTTTGCTACACTCGCATTAATATCTGCTAATCATGTGTATGTGACATTCTATGGAATCTTCCTCCTGTCACACAGTCTCCTATTTGTGGTTTGATCTGAAAACATTGGGTAGATGAATTCAATATAGCCAGTCTGTTTGTGCCATCATGCCACCTCCTTGTCATGCCATGCTTGTCATATTTGGGTTGACAATGCCAATGGAGTTGGTGACAACACAAACAAGACCTGGGACCAGGCTAAAAGGAAACAGGACCTGGAACCAGGCTAAATGCCGTATGGTAGATGGCTAAATGATGCCCACTGGGTATCACATCTAATTTCCCCTTTCAGGTGCCCTGCACTCATTCAAAAAGCCTTCACGGCTGACCCTAGCCTAGAAGCCCTCACGACTGGTCCTAGCCCAGAAGCCTTCACGACTGATCCTAGCCCAGAAGCCCTAACAGCTGACCCTAGCCTAGAAGCCTTCACGGCTGACCCTAGCCTAGAAGCCCTCACGACTGATCCTAGCCCAGAAGCCTTCACGACTGACCCTAGCCTAGAAGCCTTCACGACTGATCCTAGCCCAGAAGCCTTCACGACTGATCCTAGCCCAGAAGCCTTCACAGCTGACCCTAGCCTAGAAGCCTTCACGGCTGACCCTAGCCTAGAAGTCCTCACGGCTGACCCTAGCCTAGAAGCCCTCATAGCTGACCCTAGCCTAGAAGTCCTCACAGCTGACCCTAGCCTAGAAACCCTCATGGCTAACCCTAGCCTGGAAGCTTTTCAGGTCAAATGTCTAGTAGTGCCTACCCTACATCACACTGTTCATTGATTCTCCAGTCCGCCCTGGGGCTTCTGCAATGAAGCCAGTCTTGGGGGGGGGCAGATGAGGCCTGTGCATGTGTGTAGCTACATTAGTCATTGTCAATATTGGAAATCCTTATTTGCTTTGCTGAATGGATACTGTGCTGCTGCCTGATCCAACAGACTGGCTACTGGCTGATCCAACAGACTGGCTACTGGCTGATCCAACAGACTGGCTACTGGCTGATCCAACAGACTGGCTACTGGCTGATCCAGCAGACTGGCTACTGGCTGATCCAACAGACTGACTACTGGCTGATCCAACAGACTGGCTACTGATTGATCCAGCAGACTGGCTACTGGCTGATCCAACAGACTGGCTACTGGATGATCCAACAGACTGGCTACTGGCTGATCCAACAGTTTGGCTACTGGCTGATCCAACAGACTGGCTACTGGCTGATCCAACAGACTGGCTACTGGCTGATCCAACAGACTGGCTACTGGCTGATCCAACAGACTGGCTACTGGCTGATCCAACAGACTGGCTACTGGCTGATCCAACAGACTGCCATGTAACATAAACAAACAGTGGTGGCTTTTTGTTCTCCTGCAGGTCAAGCTGTTCTTTATCCAATCAGAGAACAGAGAACAGAGAACAGGACACATGGAACAGAGAACAGGGAACAGAGAACAGGGAACAGGGAACAGGAAACAGAGAACAGGGAAAAGAGGGAACAGAGAACAGAGAACAGGGAACATGGAACAGGGAACATGGAACCGAGAACCGGGAACAGGGAACAGGGAACATGGAACAGGGAACAGGGAACAGGGAACAGGGAAAAGGGAACAGGGAACATGGAACAGAGAACAGGGAACAGGGAACCGAGAACAGGGAACATGGAACAGGGAACAGGGAACATGGAACAGAGAACATGGAACATGGAACAGGGAACATGGAACAGAGAGCAGGGAACAGGGAACCGAGAACAGGGAACAGAGAACAGGGAACAAGGAACAGGGAACAGGGAAAAGGGCTCACAGTCCGGCTCCTGTACAGATCACAAAGGTCCCTGAATGTGTGTGTGTGTGTGTGTGTGTGTGTGTGTGTGTGTGCGCGTGTGTGTCACGTTCTGACCTTAGTTCCTTTGTTTTGTCTTTGTTTCAGTGTGGTCAGGGTGTGAGTTGGGTGGGTTGTCTATGTTCTTTTTTCTATGATTTGGGATTTCTGTGTTTGGCCTGGTATCGTTCTCAATCAGAGGCAGCTGTCAATCGTTGTCCCTGATTGAGAACCGTACTTAGGTAGCCTGTTTTCACCCTTGAGTTGTGGGTGATTGTTTTCTGTTGAGTGTTTGTATTCTGCACCAGACAGAACTGTTTCGGTTTCGGCCGTTCGTTTTGTTGTTTTGTATTTCAGTGTTCAGTTTGATTCATTAAATATTAACGTCGTGAACCCATACAATGCTGCGCTTTGGTCCGATCCCTCTTCCACCAACAACGGCCGTTATTGTGTGTGTGTGTGTGTGTGTCCTGAAATAACACTGCCACCCGCCAAATGCAGGTATATTTTGGCATTGACGGGTAAGAATGTCTATTTTACCAGCCATGTTGGTGGGCAATTTGTTTTTTGTTGTTGTCAAAAGTCAAATATAATCACATGTGTGAGTTGAGATTTATTGAAGAAAAATGCTGCCGTAGCTGTTATCAAAGTATTTCTGCTGTTTTGTTTCATAGCTCCTAATAGCACAAAGAAATACGAGTCGTATGCCCCCCGCAAAGTTACAGAATGGTTAAGGTCAGACATTACCTCTGAATGGTTAAGGTCAGGCATTAACTCTGAATGGTTAAGGTCAGGCATTAACTCTGATTGGTTAAGGTTAGGCATTAACTCTGAATGGTTAGGGTTAGACATTAACTCTGATTGGTTAAGGTCAGGCATTAACTCTGAATGGTTAAGGTCAGGCATTAACTCTGAATGGTTAAGGTCAGGCATTAACTCTGAATGGTTAAGGTTCTAACTCTGGATGGTTAAGGTTAGACATTAACTCTGAATGGTTAAGGTTCTAACTCTGAATGGTTAAGGTTCTAACTCTGAATGGTTAATGTCAGGCATTAACTCTGAATGGTTAAGGTTCTAACTCTGAATGGTTAATGTCAGGCATTAACTCTGAATGGTTAAGGTTCTAACTCTGATTGGTTAAGGTTAGACATTAACTCTGATTGGTTAAGGTTAGACATTAACTCTGATTGGTTAAGGTCAGGCATTAACTCTGAATGGTTAAGGTCAGGCATTAACTCTGATTGGTTAAGGTTAGACATTAACTCTGATTGGTTAAGGTCAGGCATTAACTCTGAATGGTTAAGGTCAGACATTAACTCTGATTGGTTAAGGTCAGACATTAACTCTGAACGGTTAAGGTCAGACATTAACTCTGATTGGTTAAGGTTAGGGTTAAGGTTAGGGTTAAGGCTTAAAACCAAAATATCAACCATTCATTTTTTATACCGCTGGATTCGAACTTGTAACCTTAGGATTCAGAGCTCAATGTTGTCCCAGGTGTCCGATTTCCACGTCATCTCCCGAACGTCTCTCGACTTCTACAATCCTGCCGGGCGAGGGTTTTTAAAGGTCACCATGTTAGATACGTTATCTCAGCCTCGGGAAGTGTCTGTGATCCCCGCAACATGAAATGTATTGAAACAGAAAGGAGTGGTGCTCCTCGGCCGGACAGTAAAGGACGGGAGACATTATTAACGCAATCACTTAGGTCAATTCCTACTGGTCCGATTAGGTCACATTAATATCATGGATAGAGAGCTCACCATCCACTCTATCCTACTTCCCGACATCCGTTCCGGCCTGCGTCCCTATTCCCTCCACCGTTACAGGGAAGAAGAAGAAGCCCTTTGGGATACAGACTCAGTAGGAAGTTGGAAGCAGATAATTCCAATAATGTTAGAATCACGTCATTCATCAGCTTCATTCCCTGCTGTGGTTCTGCTTAAGTATTTGCGGTTGTATCTTAGCAACAGCAGCAAGAAAGACACAGGGAGGAATGAGAGAAAGATGGAGAGACAGAGAGAGAGAGAGAGAGAGGGATGAGGAGAGAGAGAGACAAGGAGAGAGAGAAAGAGAAAGAGAGAAGAGGGACAGAAGACAGGCTATGTGCACATTGCCCACAAACTGGAAACTGAGCTGCATTTCCTAACCTCCTGTCCAACGTATGACCATATTAGAGAGACATATTTCCCTCAGATTACACAGATACACAAAGAATTCAAAAACAAAATCCAATTTTGATAAACTCCCATATCGATTGGGTGAAATAGCACAGTGTGACATCACAGCAGCAAGATTTGTGACCTGATGCCACAAGAAAAGGGCAACCAGTGAAGAACAAACACCGTTGTAAATACAACCTATATTTATTTATTTTCCCTTTTGTCTTGTAACTATTTAGACAGCATTACAACACTGTAATATAGTCATAATATGACATTTGAAATGTCTTTATTTTGGAACTTTTATGAATGTTTAGTGCATTGTTTATTTCACTAAGCGTATATGATCTATTTCACTTCCTTCGGCAATGTAAACATGTGTTCCCCATGTCAATAAAGCCCCTTAACATTGACATTTAATTGAGAGAGAGAGACAGAGAGAGAAAGAGCAAGACAGACAGACGTGACACAGGGTCTGCTGTGGTACATGGTGCACAGGGTCTGTTTGTACATGCTGTGGTACATAGCGCACAGGGTCGGTTTGTACATGCTGCGGTACATAGCGCACAGGGTCTGCTGTGGTACATAGCGCACAGGGTCTGCTGTGGTACATAGTGCACAGGGTCTGTTTGTACATGCTGTGGTTCCTTAAAGAGGCACTGTCAGAGTTGATGATGTCACAGACAGGGTTCCTTAAAGGGGCACTGTCAGAGTTGATGATGTCACAGACAGGGTTCCTTAAAGGGGCACTGTCAGAGTTGATGATGTCACAGACAGGGTTCCTAAAGAGGGTACAGTGGTTTCGTCATGGTTACCTTCTCCAGGAAGTCCCACTTCCTTTACCCCTGTCATCAACAGACATACCAGTGTGTTGTTTAAGTCCTATTGCACGGCCATCCATATCTTGTTGTTTGCTTTAGATATACACTGCTCAAAAAAATAAAGGGAACACTAAAATAACACATCCTAGATCTGAATGAATGAAATATTCTTATTAAATACTTTTTTCTTTACATAGTTGAATGTGCTGACAACAAAATCACACAAAAATTATCAATGGAAATCAAATTTAACAACCCATGGAGGTCTGGATTTGGAGTCACACTCAAAATTAAAGTGGAAAACAACACTACAGGCTGATCCAACTTTGATGTAATGTCCTTAAAACAAGTGAAAATGAGGCTCAGTAGGGTGTGTGGCCTCCACATGCCTGTATGACCTCCCTACAACGCCTGGGCATGCTCCTGATGAGGTGGCGGATGGTCTCCTGAGGGATCTCCTCCCAGACCTGGACTAAAGCATCCGGCAACTCCTGGACAGTCTGTGGTGCAACGTGGCGTTGGTGGGTGGAGCGAGACATGATGTCCCAGATGTGCTCAATTGGATTCAGGTCTGGGGAACGGGCGAGCCAGTCCATAGCATCAATGCCTTCCTCTTGCAGGAACTGCTGACACACTCCAGCCACATGAGGTCTAGCAATTGTCTTGCATTAGGAGGAACCCAGGGCCAACCGCACCAGCATATGGTCTCACAAGGGGTCTGAGGATCTCATCTCGGTACCTAATGGCAGTCAGGCTACCTCTGGCGAGCACATGGAGGGCTGTGCGGCCCCCCAAAGAAATGCCACCCCACACCATGACTGACCCACCGCCAAACCGGTCATGCTGGAGGATGTTGCAGGCAGCAGAACGTTCTCCACGGCGTCTCCAGACTCTGTCACATGTGCTCAGTGTGAACCTGCTTTCATCTGTGAAGAGCACAGGGCGCCAGTGGCGAATTTGCCAATCTTGGTGTTCTCTGGCAAATGCCAAACGTCCTGCACGGTGTTGGGCTGTACTCACAACCCCCACCTGTGGACGTCGGGCCCTCATACCACCCTCATGGAGTCTGTTTCTGACCGTTTGAGCAGACACATGCACATTTGTGGCCTGCTGGAGATCATTTTGCAGGGCTCTGGCAGTGCTCCTCCTGCTCCTCCTTGCACAAAGGCGGAGGTAGCGGTCCTGCTGCTGGGTTGTTGCCCTCCTACGGCCTCCTCCACGTCTCCTGATGTACTGGCCTGTCTCCTGGTAGCGCCTCCATGCTCTGGACGCTACTCTGACAGACACAGCAAACCTTCTTGCCACAGCTCGAATTAATGTGCCATCCTGGATGAGCTGCACTACCTGAGCCACTTGTGTGGGTTGTAGACTCCGTCTCATGCTACCACTAGAGTGAAAGCACCTCCAGCATTCAAAAGTGACCAAAACATCAGCCAGGAAGCATAGGAACTGAGAAGTGGTCTGTGGTCACCACCTGTAGAACCACTCCTTTATTGGGGGTGTCTTGCTAATTGCCTATAACTTCCACCTGTTGTCTATTCCATTTGCACAACAGCATGTGAAATTTATTGTCAATCGGTGTTGCTTCCTAAGTGGACAGTTTGATTTCACAGAAGTGTGATTGACTTGGAGTTACATTGTGTTGTTTAAGTGTTCCCTTTATTTTTTTGAGCAGTGCATATTGTGTGGGAAGGACGTAGGTTTCACGTGTTCTTAGACAGGAAGGAAAGATGGAAAAATAGATTTCAGATAAATGAATGTCTCTGAGCTCTGTAATGACAGCTGCCAAATCAACACACGCATGTTGATATTTCCAGACTCTATTGATCTTGGGGTTAAGCTGTAGTGTTTGTGTGTGCGTGTGTGCATTCATACGTGTGTGTGTGTTTGTGTACATTTGTTTATTTGTGTATGTCTTCGGAGTGATATCCATTTCCATAGTGCAAACACAGATTGCCCCAACGTCCAGCCACCCGATCCGGAGGCGCCATGTTTTCGTTCTGTTGTGATTGTACTCATTAAAGGCTGAGTTATTGATTGATATTTTAGCTTGTAATTGTTTGCCAACTGTCCACTGTATGAGCAATGGTATTGATATCTCTATACGATTGAGGCTGTTCTCCATCAGCTATATCACATTGATCCTGTGGGCAACAACACATCCTGTTGGCCAAACACCTAGCCTGAAATGATACCCTCTTTCTTGGCCTAGTATTCTGTAATTGTTTCTCTCTCTATCCCTCATTCTCTCTCTCTCTCTCTCTCTCTCTCTCTCTCACTCTCTCTCTCTCTATCTCTCTCTCTGTGTCTCTCTGTCTGTCTGTCTCTCTCTCTCTCTCTCTCTCTCTCTCTCTCTCTCTCTCTCTCTCTCTCTCTCTCTCTCTCTCTCTCTCTCTCTCTCTCTCTCTCTCTCTCTCTCTCTCTCTCTCTCTGTGTCTCTATGTCTGTCTGTCTCTCTCTCTCTCTCTCTCTCTCTCTCTCTCTCTCTCACTCTCTCTCTCTCTCTCTCTCTCTCTCAATTAAATAGGCATAGGAAACATATGTTTACACTGCCAAAGCAAGTTAAAAAATAACTCCACTTGCTTTATTATTTATTTGTTTACATGTACCTAGGTTTCTATTCTTGTCTGCTCTTGAATCTACTGAGAACAGAGACGAGAGTCTACCAGCCACGCAAGTCTCTGTCACACAACCTTTTCCCCCTACAGTGTTGTTGTCATGTTATTGTCATATTTGCTTTCTATCTAATTGTCCCTCCACATTACCAGAATCCTGTTTGGTATCCGTGACGACAGCCAGAACAGATCCAGCTAGCCTTCTGGATATTAATGGGGAATGTAAACTCTAAACTCTGTAAATTCTCTCTCTCTCTCTCTCTCTCTCTCTCTCTCTCTCTCTCTCTCTCTCTCTCTCTCTCTCTCTCCCCTCTCTCTCTCTCTGTCTGTTTCTGTCTCTCTCTCTCTCTCTCTCTCTCTGTCTCTCTGTCTGTCTGTTTTTGTCTCTCTCTCTATCTGTGTCTCTCTGTCTGTCTGTTTTTGTCTCTCTCTCTCTCTCTCTCTCTCTCTCTCTCTCTCTCTCTCTCTCTCTCTCTGTGTCTCTCTGTCTGTCTGTTTTTGTCTCTCTCTCTCTCTCTCTCTCTCTCTCTCTCTCTCTCTCTCTCTGTGTCTCTCTGTCTGTCTGTTTTTGTCTCTCACTCTCTCTCTCTCTGTGGCCTTTGGATATGGGAGAACTGCTATCTCTTCAGCTTCCTGAAGAGGAAAATAAATGGGGGAAGGAGGGTGGAGAGGGTGGGAAGAGGAAAGAGATGTGTAATTGTTGGTAGACACGAAGCACACAGGGACACCGATTTTAAAACTTTTCCAACAGGCCCTAAGTTGACCCTGTCTGTATTGAGCTGTAAAGAGACATAGAGACACACATGGAGCTCACAGTGATAGGCTATAATCTACGGGCATCTCTCATGTTGGTACACTGTTTACACCTGCATTGCTTGCTGTTTGGGGTTTTAGGCTGGGTTTCTGTACAGCACTTTGAGATATCAGCTGATGTATGAAGGGCTATATAAATACATTTGATTTTGATTTGATTTGATGATCTGCAGTACTAAAATCAACTGAGGAGATGTAGTCTTTTTAGCTGTAAAGAGGGAGAGGGGATAGACAGACATCGATCAAACTTCTCTCCCCAACATGATGAGGCCAGGGTAGAGGAGGGCGAGAGGATAAGTTAGAGGAGAGAGGGGATAGGATAGAAAAGGGGATGGGATAGAGGAGGGAGAGAGGATAGGATAGAGGAGGGAGAGGGGATAGAGGAGGGAGAGGGGATAGAGGAGGGAGAGGGGATAGAGGAGGGAGAGAGGATAGGATAGAGGAGGGAGGGGATAGGATAGAGGAGGGAGTGAGGATAGGATAGAGGAGGGAGAGGGGATAGGATAGAGGAGGGAGAGGGGATAGAGGAGGGAGAGGGGATAGAGGAGGGAAAGGGGATAGAGGAGGGAGAGGGGATAGAAGAGAGGATGGGATAGAGGAGGGAGAGGCGATAGGATAGAGGAGGGAGAGGGGATAGGATAGAAGAGGGGATGGGATAGAGGAGGGAGAGGGGATAGAGGAGGGAGAGGAGATAGAGGAGGGTGAGGGGATAGGATAGAGGAGGGAGAGGGGATAGGATAGAGGAGGGACAGGGGATAGGATAGAGGAGGGAGAGGGGATAGGATAGAAGAGGGGATGGGATAGAGGAGGGAGAGGGGATAGAGGAGGGAGATGAGATAGATGAGGGAGAGGGGATAGGATAGAGGAGGGAGTGAGGATAGGATAGAGGAGGGAGAGGGGATAGAGGAGGGAGAGGGGATGGATAAGGGGGGAGAGGGGATAGGATAGAGGAGGGAGAGGGGATAGAGGAGGGAGAGGGAATAGAAGAGGGAGATGGGATAGAGGAGGGAGAGGGGATAGAGGAGGGAGAGGGGATAGGATAGAGGAGGGAGAGGGGATAGAGGAGGGAGAGGTGATAGGATAGAGGAGGGAGAGGGGATAGGATAGAGGAGAGAGAGGGGATAGAGGAGGGAGAGGGGATAGAGGAGGGAGAGGGGATGGATAGAGGGGGGAGAGGGGATAGGATAGAGGAGGGAGAGGGGATAGAGGAGGGAGAGGGAATAGAAGAGGGAGAGGGGATAGGATAGAGGGGGGAGAGGTGATAGAGGAGGGAGAGGTGATAGGATAGAGGAGGGAGAGGGGATAGGATAGAGGAGAGAGAGGGGATAGAGGAGGGAGAGGTGATAGCGGAGGGAGAGGGGATAGAGGAGGGAGAGGGGATAGAGGAGGGAGAGGGGATAGAGGAGGGAGAGGGGATAGAGGAGGGAGAGGGGATAGGATAGAGGAGGGAGAGGGGATAGGATAGAGGAGGGAGAGGGGATAGAGGAAGGAGAGGTGATAGGATAGAGGAGGGAGAGGGGATAGGATAGAGGAGAGAGAGGGGATAGAGGAGGGAGAGGTGATAGAGGAGGGAGAGGGGATAGGATAGAGGAGGGAGAGGTGATAGAGGAGGGATAGGGGATAGGATAGAGGAGGGAGAGGGGATAGAGGAGGGAGAGGGGATAGAGGAGGGAGAGGGGATAGGATAGAAGAGGGGATGGGATAGAGTAGGGAGTGTGGATAGGATAGAGGAGGGAGAGGGGATAGAGGAGGGAGAGGGGATGGAGGAGGGAGAGGGGGTAGAGGAGGGAGAGGGGATAGAGGAGGGAGAGGGGATAGAGGAGGGAGAGGGGATAGGATAGAAGAGGGGATGGGATAGAGGAGGGAGAGGGGATAGGATAGAAGAGGGGATGGGATAGAGGAGGGAGAGGGGATAGAGGAGGGAGAGGGGATAGAGGAGGGAGAGGGGATAGAGGAGGGAGAGGTGATAGAGGAGGGAGAGGGGATAGGATAGAGGAGGGAGAGGGGATAGAGGAGGGAGAGGTGATAGGATAGAGGAGGGAGAGGGGATAGGATAGAGGAGAGAGAGGGGATAGAGGAGGGAGAGGGGATGGATAGAGGGGGGAGAGGGGATAGGATAGAGGAGGGAGAGGGGATAGAGGAGGGAGAGGGAATAGAAGAGGGAGAGGGGATAGGATAGAGGGGGGAGAGGTGATAGAGGAGGGAGAGGTGATAGGATAGAGGAGGGAGAGGGGATAGGATAGAGGAGAGAGAGGGGATAGAGGAGGGAGAGGTGATAGAGGAGGGAGAGGTGATAGAGGAGGGAGAGGGGATAGAGGAGGGAGAGGGGATAGGATAGAGGAGGGAGAGGGGATAGGATAGAGGAGGGAGAGGGGATAGGATAGAGGAGGGAGAGGGGATAGAGGAGGGAGAGGTGATAGGATAGAGGAGGGAGAGGGGATAGGATAGAGGAGAGAGAGGGGATAGAGGAGGGATAGGGGATAGAGGAGGGAGAGGGGATAGAGGAGGGAGAGGGGATAGAGGAGGGAGAGGGGATAGGATAGAAGAGGGGATGGGATAGAGTAGGGAGTGAGGATAGGATAGAGGAGGGAGAGGGGATAGAGGAGGGAGAGGGGATGGAGGAGGGAGAGGGGGTAGAGGAGGGAGAGGGGGTAGAGGAGGGAGAGGGGATAGAGGAGGGAGAGGGGATAGAGGAGGGAGAGTGGATAGGATAGAAGAGGGAGAGGGGATAGGATAGAAGAGGGGATGGGATAGAGGAGGGAGAGGGGATAGAGGAGGGAGAGGGGATGGAGGAGGGAGAGGGGATAGGATAGAAGAGGGGATGGGATAGAGGAGGGAGAGGGGATAGGATAGAGGAGGGAGAGGGGATAGGATAGAGGAGGGAGAGGGGCACTGAGTGTGTAGTACAGCATGGTAGGACATGCTGAATCCTAAGACATCAGTCTTGTGTGTGTGCATGTGTGTGTGGGTGTGTGTGTGTGTGTGTGTGTGTGTGTGTGTGTGTGTGTGTGTGTGTGTGTGTGTGTGTGTGTGTGTGTGTGTGTGTGTGTGTGTGTGTGTGTGTGTGTGTGTGTGTGTGTGTGTGTGTATGTGTGTGTGTGTTTGCGTACTTGCGTGCCTAGCTGGAGGGAAGGGTAGAGGAAGAGGGCGTGGAAACGTTTCATTTATTATTGGAAAGATTAGGTCACCGTCCTCATCAAAAACCTGGCTGGGCCCAATCCCCCCAGCTGCTTGTTCAGTACTCACTGTTTTGCTATGTGATGTTTCAGGCCCTCTCTCATCTCGACGTGGTCCCAAGGGGTGCTGTTAAGACAAGCGTATGCACACATGAGTCAGTGTGCTTGGCTGGGTGCTGTACGAGCTGTGTCCTGCCTCATGGGTAGAGGAGTTGGATCCATAAATCAAATCACATTTTATTTGTCACATACACATGGTTAGCAGATGTTAATGCGAGTGTAGTGAAATGCTTGTGCTTCTAGTTCCGACAATGCAGTAATAACCAATGAGTAACCTAACCTAACAATTCCACAACTACTACCTTATACACACAAGTGTAAATGGATAAAGAATATGTACATAAAGATATATCTAGCCTCATCAAGCTGGGGACAGGAGTTTGATCCATGTTTGGCCTCATCAAGCTGGGGACAGGAGTTTGATCCATGTCTGGCCTCATCATGCTGGGGACAGGAGTTTATCCATATCTAGCCTCATCATGCTGGGGACAGGAGTTTGATCCATGTCTGGCCTCATCATGCTGGGGACAGGAGTTTATCCATATCTAGCCTCATCATGCTGGGGACAGGAGTTTGATCCATGTCTGGCCTCATCATGCTGGGGACAGGAGTTTATCCATGTCTGACCTCATCATGCTGGGGACAGGAGTTTGATCCATGTCTGGCCTCATCATGCTGGGGACAGGAGTTTATCCATATCTAGCCTCATCATGCTGGGGACAGGAGTTTGATCCATGTCTGGCCTCATCATGCTGGGGACAGGAGTTTATCCATGTCTGACCTCATCATGCTGGGGACAGGAGTTTGATCCATGTCTGGCCTCATCATGCTGGGGACAGGAGTTTATCCATGTCTGACCTCATCAAGCTGGGGACAGGAGTTTGATCCATGTCTGTCTGGCCCTGGAGGCAGCTCTGCGGAGTGGTCACTAGCCACACTACTAACCCTAATGCCTAACCCTAACCTACATTATTAGGATGTAGACAATTTGGACTTTGCAGCTTGTCCATCTAGCGGAAATTGTGACGGTGACTGAGGGTTGTGTGCATTCCAACCGGGACCCTATTCCGGTTACAGGGCACTATTTTTTTTACCAGAACCCATAGGTTTCTAGGGCCACTCCTACAACCCACACGACTTGGGACTGCAGATGTCTCCCAAATGGCACCCTATTCTGTTTTAAAGTGCACCGTGGCCCACCGGGGCCCACCAGGGGCCCACCGGGGGCCCACCAGGGGCTTTGGTCAAAGCAGATAAAAAAAATAGTGCACTAAATAGGGGGAAAAGGGTGCCAGTTGGGACAAGGTGGCTGGACGGCAAAGAGTTCCTTCAGGAAAACTAGATGAGATCCTCAGGCTAGTAGTACACTACCAGACCTGGGTTCAAATAGTATTGGTTTTCTTTCAAAAATACTTCCGTTGCTCTAGATTGAGCTTTTGTCTGGTGCAATTTAATTAATGGTATAATCACACACAAAAAAAGTGAAAACCCTGTTCATCTGCCACTCCAGGCATAGCAACGAACCACCCTTGCTGTCTCTGCCTGGCCGGTTCCCCTCTTTCCACTGGGATTCTCTGCCTCTAACCCTATTACAGGGGCTGAGTCACTGGCTTATTGGGGCTCTCTCATACCGTCCCTGGGAGGGGTGCGTCACCTGAGTGGGTTGAGTCACTGGCGTGGTCTTCCTGTCTGGGTTGGCGCCCCCCCCTTGGGTTGTGCCGTGGCGGAGATCTTTGTGGGCTATACTCGGCCTTGTCTCAGGATGGTAAGTTGGTGGTTGAAGATATCCCTCTAGTGGTGTGGGGGCTGTGCTTTGGCAAAGTGGGTGGGGTTATATCCTTCCTGTTTGGCCCTGTCCGGGGGTATTATCGGATGGGGCCACAGTGTCTCCTGACCCCTCCTGTCTCAGCCTCCAGTATTTATGCTGCAGTAGTTTATGTGTCGGGGGGCTAGGGTCAGTTTGTTATATCTGGAGTACTTCTCCTGTCCTATTCGGTGTCCTGTGTGAATTTAAGTGTGCTCTCTCTAATTCTCTCTTTCTTTCTCTCTCTCGGAGGACCTGAGCCCTAGGACCATGCCTCAGGACTACCTGACATGATGACTCCTTGCTGTCCCCAGTCCACCTGGCCGTGCTGCTGCTCCAGTTTCAACTGTTCTGCCTTATTATTATTGGACCATGCTGGTCATTTATGAACATTTGAACACCTTGGCCATGTTCTGTTATAATCTCCACCCGGCACAGCCAGAAGAGGACTGGCCACTCCACATAGCCTGGTTCCTCTCTAGGTTTCTTCCTAGGTTTTGGCCTTTCTAGGGAGTTTTTCCTAGCCACCGTGCTTCTACACCTGCATTGCTTGCTGTTTGGGGTTTTAGGCTGGGTTTCTGTACAGCACTTTGAGATATTAGCTGATGTACGAAGGGCTATATAAATACATTTGATTTGATTTGATTTAGTCAGTTAAACGCTCAATGGGTATAAAAGAAAACGAATACTTTTTGAACCCAGGTCCGACGAGTGAAATTACCATATCAAGGTCCTTAACGTCAAGAACTGTTGAATTACATTTTTTTAATTTGGTCACAAATAAACAAAATAATACATCAAACAAGATGTACATTTGGTCCCCAGAGGAACAACACATAATAACATTCATTAAAACACTTCATTTCGAATGTCCTCGAATTTCCAAAGTGGTCCTCCATCCAGCTGTGCCATGCTCCATCAACCATAATCACGACATAAGACCCATGCCATCTGCTAAGCCGTGCCCGGAGGGGTAATCATTTATCTGACTGCCCCCCCCCCCCCCCCCCCGGAGATGACATCCATCCCAATAATGAATGAGATTATCATGCTGTTAGTTGTAGAAGAGGCTATAACCCTAGAGGCTAGCAAGGCTAAGAAACTCCACTGACTGAGTCAGTGTCTTGCCGACCTATAGCGGAGATATTGGATACTGCAACATTAGCATCTCGAACATGATTAGTGGCACGACGGTCTAATCTAATGGCCAGGACTGTGCTGGAGCCTACTGACTGATTGGGTCTAACCTACTGTACTGGAGCCTACTGACTGATTGGGTCTAACCTACTGTACTGGAGCCTACTGACTAATCTAATGACCAGGTCTGTACTGGAAAGCTATCCCTCTCTTTCTCCTCAGAAAGTAAAGCAACCACCAACAGCTTTCAGAGGCTGAAACCGCTGACAGGGCACAATCAGCAGGCCCAAATGGCACCCTATTCCCTACATAGTGCACCCTATTCCCTACATAGTGCACCCTATTCCCTACATAGTGCACCCTATTCCCTACATAGTGCACCCTATTCCCTACATAGTGCACCCTATTCCCTACATAGTGCACCCTATTCCCTACATAGTGGACAATACCCCATGGGTCCTGGTCAAAAGCAGTGCATTACAAAGGGAATCTCGTTCCATTCGGGACGAATCCTAGGTCTTTACGGCTGGGAGTCCACGGGAGTCTAAGGCCCTGATTGGGCTCGGGTTTCGCCACATCGGCACCAGCCATGACCCAGCACTCCCTGAGGTGGAACAGAGTGGGGAAGAAAATGCAATCCAGTCTCAGGGCCAGTTAGAGACTGAATGCATTAAGGATGTATCACAAATGGCACACTATTCCCTATATAGTGCACTACTTTATACCAGGGCTGGCACCCCATTCCCTATATAGTGCACTCATTTAGACCAGGGCTGGCACCCTATTCCCTATATAGTCCACTATGTAGTGCAGAGTACCACTGTTGAAAAGGATTCTGAGATTCTGGATCATTTGCATAACCATTTGTTCTGCATTAGGTTAAAAGAAGGCGGAAAAGGGCCTCCCGGGTGGCGCAGTGGTTAAGGGCGCTGTACTGCAGCGCCAGCTGTGCCATCAGAGTCCTGGGTTCGCGCCCAGGCTCTGTCGTAACCGGCCGCGACCGGGAGGTCCGTGGGGCGACGCACAATTGGCCTAGCGTCGCCCGGGTTAGGGAGGGCTTGGTCGGTAGGGGTGTCCTTGTCTCATCGCGCACCAGCGACTCCTGTGGCGGGCTGGGCGCAGTGTACGCTAGCCAAGGTGGCCAGGTGCACGGTGTTTCCTCCGGCGCATTGGTGCGGCTGGCTTCCGGGTTGGATGTGCGCTGTGTTAAAGAAGCAGCGGCTTGGTTGGTTGTGTATCGGAGGACGCATGACTTTCAACCTTCGTCTCTCCCGAGCCCGTACGGGAGTTGTAGCGATGAGACAAGATAGTAGCTACTACAACAATTGGATACCACGAAATTGGGGAGAAAAAGGGGTAAAATTCAAAACAAAAAGAAATAAAAAGAAGGCGGAAAGAATTTTCCCAGGTCGCCTCCCCTACGCACACTCACACGCACACGCGCACACGCACGCACACACACACACACACACACACACAGACACACACACACATCTTACTCAGGCCATTCCACTGTTTCAGTTTAGATGGGGAAAAGGAGTTGAGTATGTGTGGGGACAAGATAGAGGTGTGTGGAGAGAAATGTAGCTTGCTGGATGTCTATTCTATAACACTACTGTAAATCATTGTGTTGCATCAATTCCCAGGGAGGCAGGGTGAAGCCCACTGTACTGATGATGTACCCTCTGTTAAAGACATCTACGGTAGTAACCACAAACCCTGTGTTAAAGACATCTACAGTAGTAACCACAAACCCCGTGTTAAAGACATCTACAGTAGTAACCACAAACCCTGTGTCAAAGATATTTACAGTAGTAACCACAAACCCTGTGTTAAAGACATCTACAGTAGTAACCACAAACCCCGTGTCAAAGACATCTACAGTAGTATCATCAAACAACAGGTTCTCTAACTCTGACTTTTTCACAGTATAACTTCACTTGACATTCCATCATCTACAGTACTGTTATCCAGAACCACTGAGTTCCCCATATCTACAGTATTGTTACCCAGAACCACTGAGTTCCCCATATCTACAGTACTGTTACCCATAACCACTGAGTTCCCCCATATCTACAGTACTGTTACCCAGAACCACTGAGTTCCCCCATATCTACAGTACTGTTACCCAGAACCACTGAGTTCCCCATATCCACAGTACTGTTACTGTTACCCAGAACCACTGAGTTCCCCCATATCTACAGTACTGTTACCCAGAACCACTGAGTTCCCCATATCCACAGTACTGTTACTGTTACCCAGAACCACTGAGTTCCCCCATATCTACAGTACTGTTACCCAGAACCACTGAGTTCCCCCATATCTACAGTACTGTTACCCAGAACCACTGAGTTCCCCATATCTACAGTACTGTTACTGTTACCCAGAACCACTGAGTTCCCCATATCCACAGTACTGTTACTGTTACCCAGAACCACTGAGTTCCCCATATCTACAGTACTGTTACCCAGAACCACTGAGTTCCCCATATCCACAGTACTGTTACCCAGAACCACTGAGTTCCCCATATCCACAGTACTGTTACTGTTACCCAGAACCACTGAGTTCCCCATATCTACAGTATTGTTACTGTTACCCAGAACCACTGAGTTCCCCATATCTACAGTATTGTTACTGTTACCCAGAACCACTGAGTTCCCCATATCCACAGTACTGTTACTGTTACCCAGAACCACTGAGTTCCCCATATCTACAGTACTGTTACCCAGAACCACTGAGTTCCCCATATCTACAGTATTGTTACTGTTACCCAGAACCACTGAGTTCCCCATATCTACAGTATTGTTACTGTTACCCAGAACCACTGAGTTCCCCATATCTACAGTACTGTTACTGTTACCCAGAACCACTGAGTTCCCCATATCTACAGTATTGTTACTGTTACCCAGAACCACTGAGTTCCCCATATCTACAGTATTGTTACTGTTACCCAGAACCACTGAGTTCCCCATATCTACAGTACTGTTACCCAGAACCACTGAGTTCCCCATATCCACAGTACTGTTACCCAGAACCACTGAGTTCCCCATATCTACAGTATTGTTACTGTTACCCAGAACCACTGAGTTCCCCATATCTACAGTACTGTTACTGTTACCCAGAACCACTGAGTTCCCCATATCTACAGTATTGTTACTGTTACCCAGAACCACTGAGTTCCCCATATCTACAGTATTGTTACTGTTACCCAGAACCACTGAGTTCCCCATATCTACAGTATTGTTACTGTTACCCAGAACCACTGAGTTCCCCCATATCTACAGTATTGTTACTGTTACCCAGAACCACTGAGTTCCCCCATATCTACAGTACTGTTACCCAGAACCACTGAGTTCCCCCATATCTACAGTACTGTTACCCAGAACCACTGAGTTCCCCATATCTACAGTACTGTTACCCAGAACCACTGAGTTCCCCATATCCACAGTACTGTTACTGTTACCCAGAACCACTGAGTTCCCCATATCCACAGTATTGTTACTGTTACCCAGAACCACTGTTGTTCAGCGGATGATGATGCAAAAGAGCAAGAGGATAAGTAACAATATGGGGATGAGGTAGTTGGGTGTGCTATTTACAGATTGGCTGTGTACAGGTACAGTGATCTGTAAGATGCTATGACAGCTGATGCTTAAAGTTAGAGAGGGAGATATAAGACTCCAGCTTCAGGGATTTTTGCAATTCGTTCCAGTCATTGGCAGCAGACCACACCACCCTCTGGAGAGCCCTGCGGCTGAGGGCGGTGCAGTTGTCATACCAGGCGGTGATACAGCCCTACAGGATGCTCTTGATTTTACGCCTGTAAAAGTTAGTGAGGTTTTTTTTCAGCCTCCTGAGGTTGAAGAGGCGCTGTTGCGCCTTCTTCGCCACACTGTCTGTGTGTGTGTGAACCATTTCAGTTTGTCACTGCTGTCCCATCAATGTGGATAGGGGGGTGCTCCCTTTGCTGTTTCCTGAAGTCCACAATCATCTATTTTGTTTTGCTGACATTGAGTGAGAGGTTGTTTTCCTGACACCACACACCGAGGGCCCTCACCTCCTCCCTGTAGGCTGTTGGGTAATCAAACAAACCACTGTTGTGTCATCTGCAAACTTGATGATTGATTTGGAGGAGTGCATGGCCATGCAGTTGTGGGTGAACAGGGAGTACAGGAGGGGCTGAGAACACACCCTTGTGGGACCCCAGTGTTTATTTTTATTTTATTTTAACTAGGCAAGTCAGTTAAGAACAAATTCTTATTTTCAATGACGGCCTAAGAACAGTCGGTTAATTGCCTTGTTCAGGGGCAGAACGACAGATTTTTACCTTGTCTGGGATTCGATCTTGCAACCTTTCAGTTATAAGTCCAACACTCCAACCTGCCACCCCACTGTGTTGAGGATCAGCGGAGTTGAGATGTTGTTTCCTACCTTCACCACCTGGTGGTGGCCCGTCAGGAAGTCCAGGACCCAGTTGCACAGGGCGTGGTCAAGACCCACGTTTAAGCCATTGAATTGCAACTCCACTTTGTCTGTATACTGACACTTTGCTTGTTTGATTGACTACCACTATCCGAAACATATCCCAGTCCATGTGATCGAAGCAATCTTGAAGCGTGGAATCCGATTGGTCAGACCAGCGATGTGTATATATACCGAAGCACGGGTGCTTCCTGTTTTAGTTTATGCCCATAGGAGGGGAGCAACAAGATGGAGTTTTGGTCAGATTTGCCAAAAGGAGGGCAGGGGAGGGCCTTTATTAATGCATCGTGGACGTTAGAGGAACAGTGGTCGAGCGTGTTACTCGCTCATGTACTGCAATCGATATGCTGATAGAGTTTAGGTAGCCTTGTTCTCAAATTAGCTTTGTTATAATCCCCAGTGACAACAAATGCAGCGTCAGGATATATGGTTTCCAGTTTGCATAGAGTCCAGTGAAGTTCCTTGATGGCCGTCTTGGTATCCGCTTGCGGGGGGGATATACACGGCTGTGACAATAACCAAGGAGAGTTCTCTTGGGAGATAATATGCATTTGTGATTGTGAAGAATTCTAGGTCAGGTGATAATAACTTTAGTTCCTGTGTGTTGTTACAATTACACCATGAGTGGTTAATCATGAAACATACACCCTTCTTCTTACCGGAGAGATGTTTATTCCTGTCCGTGCGATGCACTGAAAATCCCGTTGGCTGTACTGACTCTGACTCAGCGTGTCCCAAGCTAGCCATGTTTCCGTGTTACGTGTGTGTGTGTGTGTGTTTGTGTGTCAGTGACTGTTAGCTCAACACACACCCCTGAATTAGCAAGCTGTCTCTCCTGTTTAATTGTGAATCAGGCTTGGCAAGAGTCCGGCCCAGTGCTTAGTCTAAGCCGATTGTCGATGGCCCACTGTGTTTTGGTAGAGGGGTAGAGGAGAGGGTACAGTCCCTATGACAGATGGTGCTACTGTGGAGGGGGTTGGATCAGGTAGAGAGGGAAGGGATGGGCTGGATAGGGTAGGAGGGAGGGGCTGTATAGGGTAGAGGTGGAGGGAGGGGCTGGATAGGGTAGAGGGGGAGGGCGGGGCTAGATAGGGTAGAGGGGGAGGGAGGGGCTGGATAGGGTAGAGGGGGAGGGAGGGGCTGGACAGGGTAGAGGGGGAGGGGGAAGGAGATGGATAGGGTAGAGGGGAGGGAGGTGGATAAGGTAGAGGTGGAAGGGGAGGGAGGTGGATAGGGTAGAGGGGGAGGGGGAGGGGAAGGGAGGTAGATAGGGTGGAGAGGGAGAGAGAGAGGTGGATAGAGTAGAGAGGGAGAGAGGGAGGTGGATAGAGTAGAGGGGGAGGGAGGGGAGCCTTGGCAATAGGAACAGAGGACAGGGAAACAGACAGACTAGTGGTGAATAGGACAGAGGTGGTTTAGGGACAGTCTAAGTGGCGTAGACTGTAAGCTATCATGTTCTAATCGGAGAGATAACAATCAACAGAGATACCTGAAACAGATGCTAGCAGGGACTAACGGAATAAACGGTTAATGGTAGTGATGGTGATACAAACAAAAGGAGATTTGTATATACACCCCACCCCACCCCACCCCACCCCCCCCCATCCCCCCCGTCCTCCTGTCCTTGTCCCATCCCCCCCACCCCATCCTCATCCCCCCATCCCCCCGTCCCCCTGTCCTTGTCCCATCCCCCCCACCCCACCCCACCCCATCCCACCCCATCCCCCTGTCCTTGTCCCATCCCCCCCCACCCCATCCCCCCCATCCCCCCTTCCCCCTGTCCTTGTCCCATCCCCCCCACCCCACCCCATCCCCCCGTCCCCCTGTCCTTGTCCCATCCCCCCCACCCCACCCAATCCCCCATCCCCCTGTCCTTGACAACCCAGAACATGTCCCAAAGCTACTGTAGGAGGTACAACCCAGACCATGTCCCAAATCTACTGTAGGAGGGACAACCCAGACCATGTCCTAAAGCTACTGTAGGAGGGACAACCCAGACCATGTCCCAAAGCTACTGTAGGAGGGACAACCCAGACCATGTCCCAAAGCTACTGTAGGAGGGACAACCCAGACCATGTCCCAAAGCTAATGTTGGAGGGACAACCCAGACCATGTCCCAAAGCTACTGTAGGAGGGACAACCCAGACCATGTCCCAAAGCTACTGTAGGAGGGACAACCCAGACCATGTCCCAAAGCTACTGTAGGAGGGACAACCCAGACCATGTCCCAAAGCTACTGTAGGAGGGACAACCCAGACCATGTCCCAAAGCTACTGTAGGAGGGACAACCCAGACCATGTCCCAAAGCTACTGTAGGAGGGACAACCCAGACCATGTCCCAAAGCTACTGTAGGAGGGACAACCCAGAACATGTCCCAAAGCTACTGTAGGAGGGACAACCCAGAACATGTCCCAAAGCTACTGTAGGAGGGACAACCCAGAACATGTCCCAAAGGACACCAAATTTCCTATTGGCCCTGGTAAAGGTTACATTGTTAACGTCAGGTTACATTGTTAATGTCAGGTTACATTGTCAATGTCAGGTTACATTGTTAATGTCAGGTAATATTGTTAACATCAGGTTACATTGTTAATGTCAGGTTACATTGTTAATGTTAGCATCTCATTGGCTGGTTTAAAGCTCTAGAACTCCTCCTATTGTGACACATGCAGCTTGAAAACCAACAGCAACCTCCACAGAAAAAAATAGTTCTTGCCAATTGTTTTTTTTTTTTTTTTTTTTTAATGGCATAAAATCTAATTTCCAGCAAACCAATTTCTCAGTTAAATGTCTGAATTCAATAACGGTGCTATCAGAAGCCCATCTGTTCACAGAACACAAGAGAGACAAGAGTGTTGAGTTGACAGAACACATCTTGTTAGTTTCCCCTCCAAACTATGGGAGAATGAATTCATGTTTTAACCAAATGGGATTAAGGGCTTTTCTACGATATAATTGTAAGCTTCCCATATTTTTTGGGGGGTTTGAGTGACACCAGAACGACACACAGCTATGCTTTTGAAAATATAAGTTCACAGAATGTCGAAAATGAATGCTTCAGAGCACACAATCCCACAGCTCTGTGTAAGCCCTCTAGTTAAAGTCATGTCAGAAACCAAAACAAGTGTTGGTTAAGGACCGCCGGAAATGCATGTGGGCTGCTAAAGTAACAGGAAAATAGACATGGTTTGAACCATTGTCATACTTACTTTCTGCTGGATAGTGTCGTTTATGGTCATATTGTTGTCTGCTGGATAGTGTAGTTTTTGGTGGATAGTGTAGTTTTTGGTCATATTGCTGTCTGCTGGATAGTGTAGTTTATGGTCATATTGCTGTCTGCTGGATAGTGTAGTTTATGGTCATATTGCTGTCTGCTGGATAGTGTAGTTTATGGTCATATTGCTGTCTGATGGATAGTGTAGTTTATGGTGGATAGTGTAGTTTTTGGTCATATTGCTGTCTGCTGGATAGTGTAGTTTATGGTCATATTGCTGTCTGCTGGATAGTGTAGTTTATGGTCATATTGCTGTCTGATGGATAGTGTAGTTTATGGTCATATTGCTGTCTGATGGATAGTGTAGTTTATGGTCATATTGCTGTCTGCTGGATAGTGTAGTTTATGGTCATATTGCTGTCTGATGGATAGTGTAGTTTATGGTCATATTGCTGTCTGCTGGATAGTGTAGTTTATGGTGGATAGTGTAGTTTTTGGTCATATTGCTGTCTGCTGGATAGTGTAGTTTATGGTCATATTACATGAAGTTGTCTGTCAGGAATCAGGACAATCTCACATTATGGGTCCAGACACTATACTTCTCCACCTCTCCACATGCACACACACACACACACACACACACACACACACACACACACACACACACACACACACACACACACACACACACACACACACACACACACACACACACACTCACACACACACACACACTCTATGTAAGAGAACATAACCTTACAGCCAGACACGGCCCATAACCCTAAAGCCAGATGGCCTGCTCTTTTTAACACTTGGGTTCAACTACTATTTGAAATCATTTCAAATACTTTAGCTGGGCTTGCTTGGCACAATGGAACCATTCCACCCCAGACATGCAGATATCCAAAGATATCGAATAGTATTTGAACCCAGGCATGCTGCACACACACACAAGACTCCACACACACACACACACACACACACACACACACACACACACACACACACACACACACACACACACACACACATGACAGACTGCCTTCTATACACAATAACGTTTAACCTTGACCCTGTGACATCATGAATGGAGCAAGAGGTCAGGGCTGCAGGAGGTCAGGGCTGCAGGAGGTCAGGGCTACAAGAGGTCAGGGCTACAAGAGGTCAGGGCTGCAAGAGGTCAGGGCTACAAGAGGTCAGGGCTACAAGAGGTCAGGGCTGCAGGAGGTCAGGGCTGCAGGAGGTCAGGACTGCAAGAGGTCAGGGCTACAAGAGGTCAGGGCTGCAGGAGGTCAGGACTGCAAGAGGTCAGGGCTACAAGAGGTCAGGGCTGCAGGAGGTCAGGGCTGCAGGAGGTCAGGGCTGCAGGAGGTCAGGGCTGCAGGAGGTCAGGGCTGCAAACGGTCAGGGCTACAAGAGGTCAGGGCTACAAGAGGTCAGGGCTGCAGGAGGTCAGGGCTGCAGGAGGTCAGGACTGCAGGAGGCCAGGGCTAAAGGAGGTCAGGGCTGCAGGAACCAGGGCTGCAAGAGGTCAGGGCTACAGGAGTTCAGGGCTGCAAGAGGTCAGGGCTGCAGGAGGTCAGGGCTGCAAGAGGTCAGGGCTACAGGAGTTCAGGGCTGCAAGAGGTCAGGGCTGCAGGAGGTCAGGGCTGCAGGAGGTCAGGGCTGCAGGAGGTCAGGGCTGCAAGAGGTCAGGGCTACAGGAGTTCAGGGCTGCAAGAGGTCAGGGCTACAGGAGTATAGGGCTGCAAGAGGTCAGGGCTGCAGGAGGTCAGGGCTGCAAGAGGTCAGGGCTACAGGAGTTCAGGGCTGCAAGAGGTCAGGGCTGCAGGAGGTCAGGGCTGCAAGAGGTCAGGGCTGCAGGAGGTCAGGGCTGCAAGAGGTCAGGGCTGCAAGAGGTCAGGGCTGCAGGAGTTCAGGGCTGCAAGAGGTCAGGGCTGCAGGAGGTCAGGGCTGCAAGAGGTCAGGGCTACAGGAGTTTGGGGCTGCAAGAGGTCAGGGCTGCAGGAGGTCAAAACTCCTCTAAACCCATAGTCCAGGGCCCACCCATGATGCATTGCTCCTCTGAACCTGTAGTCCAGGGCCCACCCATGATGCACTGCTCCTCTGAACCTGTAGTCCAGGGCCCACCCATGATGCATTGCTCCTCTGAACCTGTAGTCCAGGGCCCACCCATGATGCATTGCTCCTCTGAACCTGTAGTCCAGGGCCCACCCATGATGCACTGCTCCTCTGAACCTGTAGTCCAGGGCCCACCCATGATGCACTGCTCCTCTGAACCTGTAGTCCAGGGCCCACCCATGATGCACTGCTCCTCTGAACCTGTAGTCCAGGGCCCACCCATGATGCACTGCTCCTCTGAACCTGTAGTCCAGGGCCCACCCATGATGCACTGGTCCTCTGAACCTGTAGTCCAGGGGCCACCACTTATTGTCAAACTGCTAAATTGTAATGACCTCCTCACTCCATTTGCTCACACTGTATATAGACTTTCTTTTTTTCTACTGTATTATTGACTGTATGTTTTGTTTATTCCATATGTATCTCTGTGTTGTTGTTTGTGTCGCACTGCTTTGCTTTATCTTGGCCAGGTCTCAGTTGTAAATGAGAACTGGTTCTGAACTGGCGAAATAAAGGTGAAATAAATAAATAATCTTCAGATATGGACAGGAGTCAATGGGCCAGAAAATAGTTTCTACTGTACATGTATATACGTATGTAGTAGATGTACAGTTCAGATGTTTGTTTGGGCCTGAACCTGGTAGCCATGATGTTTTCATGCTAGACATCACTCACTACACAATTTATCCACCCTAGGTCTGCACCCTAGGTCTTCCTAATTTATTTAACCTTTATTTAACTAGGCAAGTCAGTTAAGAACAAATTCTTCTTTACAGTGACGGCCTACCGGGGAACAGTGGGTTAAACTGCCTTGTTCAGGGAAACAGTGGATTAACTGCCTTGTTCAGGGGAACAGTGGGTTAACTGCCTTGTTCAGGGGAATAGTGGATTAACTGCCTTGTTCAGGGGAACAGTGGGTTAACTGCCTTGTTCAGGGGAACAGTGGGTTAACTGCCTTGTTCAGGGGAATAGTGGATTAACGGCCTTGTTCAGGGGAACAGTGGGTTAACTGCCTTGTTCAGGGGAATAGTGGGTTAACTGCCTTGTTCAGGGGAATAGTGGATTAACTGCCTTGTTCAGGGGAACAGTGGGTTAACTGCCTTGTTCAGGGGAACAGTGGGTTAACTGCCTTGTTCAGGGGAACAGTGGGTTAACTGCCTTGTTCAGGGGAACAGTGGGCTAACCGCCTTGTTCAGGGGAACAGTGGGTTAACCACCTTGTTCAGGGGAACAGTGGGCTAACCACCTTGTTCAGGGGAGCAGTGGGCTAACCACCTTGTTCAGGGGAACAGTGGGTTAACCGCCCTGTTCAGGGGAACAGTGGGTTAACTGCCTTGTTCAGGGGAACAGTGGGCTAACCACATTGTTCAGGGGAACAGTGGGCTAACCACCTTGTTCAGGGGAACAGTGGGCTAACCACCTTGTTCAGGGGAACAGTGGGCTAACCACCTTGTTCAGGGGAACAGTGGGCTAACCACCTTGTTCAGGGGGAACAGTGGGCTAACCACCTTGTTCAGGGGAACAGTGGGCTAACCACCTTGTTCAGGGGAACAGTGGGCTAACCACCTTGTTCAGTGGAACAGTGGGCTAACCACCTTGTTCAGGGGAACAGTGGGCTAACCACCTTGTTCAGGGGAACAGTGGGCTAACCACCTTGTTCAGGGGAACAGTGGGCTAACCACCTTGTTCAGGGGGAACAGTGGGTTAACCACCTTGTTCAGGGGAACAGTGGGCTAACCACCTTGTTCAGGGGGAACAGTGGGTTAACCACCTTGTTCAGGGGAACAGTGGGTTAACCACCTTGTTCAGGGGGAACAGTGGGTTAACCACCTTGTTCAGGGGGAACAGTGGGTTAACCACCTTGTTCAGGGGAACAGTGGGTTAACTGCCTTGTTCAGGGGGAACAGTGGGTTAACCACCTTGTTCAGGGGGAACAGTGGGTTAACCACCTTGTTCAGGGGAACAGTGGGCTAACCACCTTGTTCAGGGGAACAGTGGGCTAACCACCTTGTTCAGGGGAACAGTGGGCTAACCACCTTGTTCAGGGGGAACAGTGGGCTAACCACCTTGTTCAGGGGCAGAACGACAGATTTTTACCTGGTCAGCTTGGGGATTTGATCCAGCAACCTTTCGGTTACTGGCCCAACGCTCTAACCACTAGGGTACCTGCCGCACCCTAGGTCTTCCTAATTGGCTGTAACCACACACTAGGTCTTCCTAATTGGCTGTAACCACACACTAGGTCTTCCTAATTGGTTGCAATCACATACTAGGTCTTCCTAATTGGGTGTAGGTCTTCCTAATTGGTTGTGACCACACACTAGGTCTTCCTAATTGGTTGTGACCACACACTAGGTCTTCCTAATTGGCTGTAACCACACACTAGGTCTTCCTAATTGGCTGTGACCACACACTAGGTCTTCCTAATTGGCTGTAACCACACACTAGGTCTTCCTAATTGGTTGCGACCACACACTAGGTCTTCCTAATTGGTTGCGACCACACACTAGGTCTTCCTAATTGGTTGCGACCACACACTAGGTCTTCCTAATTGGTTGCGACCACACACTAGGTCTTCCTAATTGGCTGTAACCACACACTAGGTCTTCCTAATTGGTTGCGACCACACACTAGGTCTTCCTAATTGGTTGCGACCACACACTAGGTCTTCCTAATTGGTTGCGACCACACACTAGGTCTTCCTAATTGGTTGCGACCACACACTAGGTCTTCCTAATTGGCTGTAACCACACACTAGGTCTTCCTAATTGGTTGCGACCACACACTAGGTCTTCCTAATTGGTTGCGATCACACACTAGGTCTTCCTAATTGGTTGCGACCACACACTAGGTCTTCCTAATTGGCTGTAACCACACACTAGGTCTTCCTAATTGGTTGCGACCACACACTAGGTCTTCCTAATTGGTTGCGACCACACACTAGGTCTTCCTAATTGGTTGCGACCACACACTAGGTCTTCCTAATTGGTTGCAACCACACACTAGGTCTTCCTAATTGGCTGTAATCACACACTAGGTCTTCCTAATTGGGTGTAGGTCTTCCTAATTGGTTGCGACCACACACTAGGTCTTCCTAATTGGTTGCGACCACACACTAGGTCTTCCTAATTGGTTGCGACCACACACTAGGTCTTCCTTGTCTCTCTCTCGCTACATGATAATGTACATTACATTTATTTTTACTTTATTTTTACTTTATTTACATAAGTATTCAGACCCTTTGCTATGAGACTTGAAATTGAGCTCAGGTGCATCCTGTTTCCAATGATCATCCTTGAGAGCCACAGAGCTGACAGAGCTCCAGAGTTCCTCTGTGGAGATTTGAGAACCTTCCAGAAGGACAACCATCTCTGCAGAACTCCACCAATCAGGCTTTTATGGTAGAGTGGCAAAACGGAAGCCACTCCTCAGTAGAAGGCGCATGACAGCCTGCTTGG
>NC_092170.1:41221987-41256987 GCF_045791955.1 Oncorhynchus clarkii lewisi
TATATAGTGCACTACTTCTGACCAGAGCCCTATTCCCTATATAGTGCACTACTTCTGACCAGAGCCCTATTCCCTATACAGTGCACTACTTTAGACCAGAGCCCTATTCCCTATATAGTGCACTACGGAGCCCTATTCCCTATATAGTGCACTACTTCTGACCAGAGCCCTATTCCCTATATAGTGCACTACTTCTGACCAGAGCCCTATTCCCTATATAGTGCACTACGGAGCCCTATTCCCTATATAGTGCACTACTTCTGACCAGAGCCCTATTCCCTATATAGTGCACTACGGAGCCCTATTCCCTATATAGTGCACTACTTCTGACCAGAGCCCTATTCCCTATATAGTGCACTACTTCTGACCAGAGCCCTATTCCCTATATAGTGCACTACGGAGCCCTATTCCCTATATAGTGCACTACTTCTGACCAGAGCCCTATTCCCTATATAGTGCACTACGGAGCCCTATTCCCTATATAGTGCACTACTTCTGACCAGAGCCCTATTCCCTATATAGTGCACTACTTCTGACCAGAGCCCTATTCCCTATATAGTGCACTACTTCTGACCAGAGCCCTATTCCCTATACAGTGCACTACTTTAGACCAGAGCCCTATTCCCTATATAGTGCACTACGGAGCCCTATTCCCTATATAGTGCACTACTTCTGACCAGAGCCCTATTCCCTATACAGTGCACTACTTTAGACCAGAGCCCTATTCCCTATATAGTGCACTACTTCTGACCAGAGCCCTATTCCTATATAGTGCACTACTTCTGACCAGAGCCCTATTCCCTATATAGTGCACTACTTCTGACCAGAGCCCTATTCCTATATAGTGCACTACTTCTGACCAGAGCCCTATTCCCTATATAGTGCACTACTTCTGACCAGAGCCATATTCCCTATACAGTGCACTACTTTAGACCAGAGCCCTATTCCCTATATAGTGCACTACTTCTGACCAGAGCCCTATTCCCTATATAGTGCACTACTTCTGAGCAGAGCCCTATTCCCTATACAGTGCACTACTTCTGACCAGAGCCCTATTCCCTATATAGTGCACTACTTCTGACCAGAGCCCTATTCCCTATATAGTGCACTACTTCTGACCAGAGCCCTATTCCCTATACAGTGCACTACTTCTGACCAGAGCCCTATTCGATATACAGTGCACTACTTTAGACCAGAGCCCTATTCCCTATATAGTGCACTACGGAGCCCTATTCCCTATATAGTGCACTACTTCTGACCAGAGCCCTATTCCCTATATAGTGCACTACTTCTGACCAGAGCCCTATTCCCTATATAGTGCACTACGGAGCCCTATTCCCTATATAGTGCACTACTTCTGACCAGAGCCCTATTCCCTATATAGTGCACTACGGAGCCCTATTCCCTATATAGTGCACTACTTCTGACCAGAGCCCTATTCCCTATATAGTGCACTACTTCTGACCAGAGCCCTATTCCCTATATAGTGCACTACGGAGCCCTATTCCCTATATAGTGCACTACTTCTGACCAGAGCCCTATTCCCTATATAGTGCACTACGGAGCCCTATTCCCTATATAGTGCACTACTTCTGACCAGAGCCCTATTCCCTATATAGTGCACTACTTCTGACCAGAGCCCTATTCCCTATATAGTGCACTACGGAGCCCTATTCCCTATATAGTGCACTACTTCTGACCAGAGCCCTATTCCCTATATAGTGCACTACGGAGCCCTATTCCCTATATAGTGCACTACTTCTGACCAGAGCCCTATTCCCTATATAGTGCACTACGGAGCCCTATTCCCTATATAGTGCACTACTTCTGACCAGAGCCCTATTCCCTATATAGTGCACTACGGAGCCCTATTCCCTATATAGTGCACTACGGAGCCCTATTCCCTATATAGTGCACTACTTCTGACCAGAGCCCTATTCCCTATATAGTGCACTACAGAGCCCTATTCCCTATACAGTGCACTACTTCTGACCAGAGCCCTATTCCCTATATAGTGCACTACGGAGCCCTATTCCCTATATAGTGCACTACTTCTGACCAGAGCCCTATTCCCTATATAGTGCACTACGGAGCCCTATTCCCTATATAGTGCACTACTTCTGACCAGAGCCCTATTCCCTATATAGTGCACTACTTCTGACCAGAGCCCTATTCCCTATACAGTGCACTACTTCTGACCAGAGCCCTATTCCCTATATAGTGCACTACGGAGCCCTATTCCCTATATAGTGCACTACTTCTGACCAGAGCCCTACAGGGTACAGCCATTGTGAAACACTAAAACAGCTAAGAGCTTGTATTTGCTTCCCTTTTTGTTCTCTTCCATTAGGAAAGGGCCATTATTCATTCTAGAACAAATCACTTCATTACACATGGCAAGTGATACCAGGGCCTTTCTTTCTGTCAAAAAGCAGAAGAGAGTTTTCCAAATGGAAGAGATTAGGGATCTCGTGACACACATCATTTGATTTATTCTTTCCCAGTTGGACTCCTCTTGGCACTTTGTCTCAGGCAGCACCCCAGCTGGTTATCAACAGGCTCCTTCACAATAACTCTCTTTCCTGAGGAAATCACCGTGTAAAACCCTGAGTGTGTGTTAATGTACTAGGCTAATGAAGGTGATTCTGATTCTGAATGACACATAGTCTACTGATCAAAAGAGTCCTCTCACGCCTGCCAACCTGCCGCTGTGTGTGTGTGTGTGTGTGTGTGTGTGTGTGCGTGTGTGCGTGTGTGCGTGCGTGCGTGCGTGCGTGCGTCGTGTCAATCATCCCTCTTACTCCCGTCCTCCTCTGTGGTAACTACGTGGTAACTACGTGTCCTCCTCTGGAGCTTGGTAACTACGTGGTAACTACGTGGTAACTACGTGTCCTCCTCTGGAGCGTGGTAACTACGTGGTAACTACGTGTCCTCCTCTGGAGCGTGGTAACTACGTGGTAACTACGTGGTAACTACGTGTCCTCCTCTGGAGCGTGGTAACTACGTGGTAACTACGTGTCCTCCTCTGGAGCGTGGTAACTACGTGGTAACTACGTGGTAACTACGTGTCCTCCTCTGGAGCGTGGTAACTACGTGGTAACTACGTGTCCTCCTCTGGAGCGTGGTAACTACGTGGTAACTACGTGGTAACTACGTGTCCTCCTCTGGAGCGTGGTAACTACGTGGTAACTACGTGGTAACTACGTGTCCTCCTCTGGAGCGTGGTAACTACGTGGTAACTACGTGTCCTCCTCTGGAGCGTGGTAACTACGTGGTAACTACGTGTCCTCCTCTGGAGCGTGGTAACTACGTGGTAACTACGTGGTAACTACGTGGTAACTACGTGTCCTCCTCTGGAGCGTGGTAACTACGTGGTAACTACGTGGTAACTACGTGTTCTACATAGAGCTGAATAGATGGCGCCAACATATGTGTCAGTTCTGCTCCTAAGCAACTTCGCAGTATTTCATTTCTTTATGTGCTTTTCTTACATTATTGTCCCAGAAAATGTTTTGTGTTATTAAATACAGCCATGAAATAACATTTGGATATCAGAGTGGTGATAAATCACCAGCATTACGACCAGGAATACAACTTTCCCAAATTGGATCCTTTGTTCGTACCCCTCAGGGCATTATAACTTATCCCAGAGGTTGCTCCAAAACACAGCTGGGGGAGAAGAGGTATTCGGAGTGGACTAATCCGACTCAGGAGGCGTGCCCACCGCCCACCGCTTCCGAGTATATTACTCGCTAATGTTCAGTCCCTGGACAATAAAGTAGACGAGCTCAGGGCGAGGATCTCCTTCCAGAGAGACATCGGGGACTGTAACATACTCTGTTTCACAGAATCCTGGCTCTCTCGAGATATACTGCCCCCGTCCATACAGCCAGCTGGGTTCTCAGTGCATCGCGCAGACAGGAATAAAGAACTCTCCGGGAAGAAGAAGGGGGTGTATGTTTCATGATTAACTACTCATGGTGTGAATGTGATAACATACAGGAACTCAAGTCCTTTTGTTCACCCGACCTAGAATGCCTCACAATCAAATGCCGAACGTATTACCTCCCAAGAGAAATCTCGTCGGTTATAGTCACAGCCATGTATATTCCTCCTCATGCCAATACCACGACGGCTCTCAAAGAACCACAGTGGACTTTATGCAAACTTGAAACCACATATCCTGAGGCCGCATTTATTGTAGCTGGGGATTTTAACAATGCCAATTTGAGGAAAAAGCTATGGAGGTTCTACCAACACGTCGACTGTGGTACTCGCGCTGGAAAGGCTTTGGACCACTGCTACTCATCTTTTCTAAATGCCTACAAGGCCCTTCACCTCCCTTCGGCAAATCAGATCACGACTCCATTTTGCTCCTCCCTTCCTATAGGCAGAAACTCAAACAGGAAGAGCCCATGCTAAGGTCTATTAAATGCTGGTCTGACCAATCGGTCAGATCGGTTTTGATCACGCGGACTTGGATACGTTCCGGGTAGCCTCTGAGAATAACATTGATGAATACACAGATACGGTGACTGAGTTAATCAGGAAGTGTATAGGAAATATTGTACCCACTGTGTCTATTAAAATCTACCCAAACCAGAAACCGTGGATAGATGGCAGCATTCGTGTAAAACTGAAAGTGCGAACCACCGCATTTAACCATGGCAAGGTGACTGGGAATATGGCCGAATACAAACAGTGTAGTTATTCCCTCAGTAAGGCAATCAAACAGGCAAAACATCAGTACAGAGACAAAATGGAGTCGCAATTCAACGGCTCAGACACGAGACGTACAGTCAGGTCCATAAGTATTTGGACAGTGACACAATTTGCATAATTTTGTCTCTGTACGCCGCCACAATGGATTTGAAAGGAAACAATCTATATGTGCTTTAAGAATAAACTTTCATCTTTAATTCCTACACTGTTCATACAGTGTAGGAATTACAACCATTTTTATAAATAGCCCCCCAATTTTAGGGGCTCAAAAGTAATTGGGCAAACTAACACAATCATAAATAAAATTGTGAGTTTTAATACTTTGTTGCAAGTCCTTTGCAGTCGATGACTGCCTGAAGTCTGGAACCCATAGACATCACCAGATGCTGGGTTTCTTCCCTGGTGATGCTCTGCCAAGCCTTTACTGTAGCGGCCTTCATTTCCTGCTTGTTCTTGGGGCCTTTTGCCTTCAGCAAGTGAAATGCTAAATGCTCAATTGAATTCGGGTCAGGTGATTGACTTGGCCATTGCAGAACATTCCACTTCTTTGCCTTAAAAAAAGTCATTGTCCATCTGCACTGTGAAACGCCATCCAATGGGTTTTGAGGCATTTTTGGCCCTAATCTGGTTGTCCTGTTTTTTAACCAATGGTTTACATCTTGTTGTAAACCCTCTGTATTTACTGTGGTGAAGTCTTCTCTTGGTTGACTTTGATACAGTATCATGACACAAGGCGAGACCCAGACACAGACACAGGAGGCAGATGGTTGGAGTCTTACAATATTTATTAATCCAGTAGGGTAAGGCAAGAGAATGGTTGTGGACAGGCAAAAAGGTCCAAAGCAGTTCAGAGTCCAAAAGGTACCGAAGGGCAGGCAGACTCAAGGTCAGGCAGGATGATCAGGCAGGTGGGAAAGTAGTTCAGAGTCAGGCAGGGGTCAAAACCGGGAAGACTATCAAAAAGAGAATAGCAAAAGGAGAACGGGAACAACACGCTGGTTGACTTTACTAACATACAAGACGAACTGGCACAGAGATACAGGAAACACAGGGATAAATACACTGGGGAAAATAAGCGACACCTGGAGGGGGTGGAGACAATCACAAGAACAGGTGAAACAGATCAGGGCGTGACATACAGATGCGCCTACATCCTTGATCTGGCCGACTGTTGTGAAGGGGTTTTTCCTTCACCAGGGAAATAATTATTCTGTCATCCACCACAGTTGTTTTCCGTGGTCTTCCGGGCCTTTTGGTGTTCCTGAGCTCACCAGTGTGTTCTTTCTTTTTAAGGATGTACCAAATAGTTGATTTGGCCACACCTAATGTTTTTAGCTATCTCAATGATGGGTTTGTTTAGATTGTTCAGCCTAATGATGGATGGCTTGCTTAACTGGCAATGATAGCTCTTTGGACTTCATATTACAGGGTTAACAGAAACAGATTCCAAATGTAAATGCCACACTTTAATTCAGCTAAAGAACTTTAATCTGCTTACCTGTACATTAACTAATTAGGGAATAACACACACCTGGCCATGGAACAGCTGAGCAGCCAATTGTCCAATTACTTTTGGTCCCTTAAAAATGGGTGGGGGGACCACATTTAAAAAGTGCTGTAATTCCTGCACCGTTCACCCGATTTGGATGTAAATACCCTAAAATTAAAGCTGAAAGTCTGCTGTGGTAGACAGCTGAAATAATAATAACTTGGTCAATGTCCAAATATTTATGTGGTCTACAGACAATTATGGATTACAAAGGGAAAACCAGCCACGTCACGTACACCGACGTCTTGCTTCCGGACAAACTAAACACCTTCTTCACCTTCTTTGAGAATAACACAGTGCCACTGATACGGCCCACTACCAAGGACTGTGGGCTCTCCTTCTCCGTGGCCGACGTGAGTAAAACATTTAAGCGTGTTAACCCTTGCATGGCTGCCGACCCAGATGGCATCCCTAGCCGGGTCCTCAGAGCATGATCCTCAACACAGGAGCCCCACAAGGGTGCGTGCTCAGCCCCCTCCTGTACTCCCTGTTCACCCATGACTGCTTGGCCACACACGCCTCCAACTCAATTATCAAGTTTGCAGACGACACAATAGTGGTAGGCCTGATTACCAACAATGACGAGACAGCCTACAGGGAGGAGGTGAGAGCCCTGGGAGAGTTGTGCCAGGAAAATAACCTCTCACTCAACTTCAACAAAGGAGCTGATCATGGACTTCAGGAAACCGCAGAGGGAGCACCCCCCTATCCACATCGCGGGACAGCAGTGGAGAAGGTGGAGAGCTTCAAGTTCCTCGTCGTACACATCACTAACAATCTGAAATGGCCCACCTACACAGACAGTGTTGTGAAGAAGCCGCAACAGTGCCTCTCAACCTCAGGCTCCTGGCCCCTTCAACCCTCACAAACTTTTACAGATGCACAATTGAGAGCATCGTGTCAGGCTGTATCACCGCCTGATATGGCAATTGCTCCGCCCTCAACCGCAGGGCTGCAATTGAAGGTTAGTATTGTCACGATGGAACATGGTTTATCCATTGAAAAAGTGTCATCCTACAAACACCTAGGTATTTGGTTGGATGACAAGTTGTCCTTTTAAAGTTCATGTGGATAATCTTGTGACAAAGCTTAAATTGAAATGGGTTTTTTATTTAAGGCTCGCTAGAAAGAAGCTTGTTCACTTGCCACTTTTCGCTCTGTAATTGATTATGGTGACTTGTTGTATATGCATGCAACCTCCCTCGTCTTACAGAGACTGGACTCCGGTTATCATGCTTCCTTGCGCTTTATTACAATTTATTTGCCAAGTCACTCACCCACCATTGCACCTTGTACCAAATGGAAGGTTGGACCTCACTTTATATGTGCAGAAAGATACATTTGTATGTGTTCATCTACAAAGCCCTTTTGGGTAAACTCTCTCTTTTACCTCTGTAGTCTGGTCTTCTTCACCACCAGCAGGTAAACTCCCTCTGTAGTCTGGTCTCCTTCACCACCAGCAGGTAAACTCCCTCTTTACCTCTGTAGTCTGGTCTCCTTCATCACCAGCAGGTAAACTCCCTCTGTAGTCTGGTCTCCTTCACCACCAGCAGGTAAACTCCCTCTTTACCTCTGTAGTCTGGTCTCCTTCACCACCAGCAGGTAAACTCCCTCTGTAGTCTGGTCTCCTTCACCACCAGCAGGTAAACTCCCTCTTTACCTCTGTAGTCTGGTCTCCTTCACCACCAGCAGGTAAACTCCCTCTGTAGTCTGGTCTCCTTCACCACCAGCAGGTAAACTCCCTCTTTACCTCTGTAGTCTGGTCTCCTTCCCCACCAGCAGGTAAACTCCCTCTGTAGTCTGGTCTCCTTCATCACCAGCAGGTAAACTCCCTCTTTACCTCTGTAGTCTGGTCTCCTTCCCCACCAGCAGGTAAACTCCCTCTTTACCTCTGTAGTCTGGTCTCCTTCATCACCAGCAGGTAAACTCCCTCTGTAGTCTGGTCTCCTTCACCACCAGCAGGTAAACTCCCTCTGTAGTCTGGTCTCCTTCATCACCAGCAGGTAAACTCCCTCTTTACCTCTGTAGTCTGGTCTCCTTCACCACCAGCAGGTAAACTCCCTCTTTACCTCTGTAGTCTGGTCTCCTTCATCACCAGCAGGTAAACTCCCTCTGTAGTCTGGTCTCCTTCACCACCAGCAGGTAAACTCCCTCTTTACCTCTGTAGTCTGGTCTCCTTCACCACCAGCAGGTAAACTCCCTCTGTAGTCTGGTCTCCTTCACCACCAGCAGGTAAACTCCCTCTTTACCTCTGTAGTCTGGTCTCCTTCCCCACCAGCAGGTAAACTCCCTCTGTAGTCTGGTCTCCTTCATCACCAGCAGGTAAACTCCCTCTTTACCTCTGTAGTCTGGTCTCCTTCCCCACCAGCAGGTAAACTCCCTCTGTAGTCTGGTCTCCTTCATCACCAGCAGGTAAACTCCCTCTTTACCTCTGTAGTCTGGTCTCCTTCACCACCAGCAGGTAAACTCCCTCTGTAGTCTAGTCTCCTTCACCACCAGCAGGTAAACTCCCTCTTTACCTCTGTAGTCTGGTCTCCTTTACCACCAGCAGGTAAACTCCCTCTTTACCTCTGTAGTCTGGTCTCCTTCACCACCAGCAGGTAAACTCCCTCTTTACCTCTGTAGTCTGGTCTTCTTCACCACCAGCAGGTAAACTCCCTCTGTAGTCTGGTCTCCTTCACCACCAGCAGGTAAACTCCCTCTTTACCTCTGTAGTCTGGTCTCCTTCACCACCAGCAGGTAAACTCCCTCTGTAGTCTGGTCTCCTTCACCACCAGCAGGTAAACTCCCTCTTTACCTCTGTAGTCTGGTCTCCTTCATCACCAGCAGGTAAACTCCCTCTGTAGTCTGGTCTCCTTCACCACCAGCAGGTAAACTCCCTCTTTACCTCTGTAGTCTGGTCTCCTTCACCACCAGCAGGTAAACTCCCTCTGTAGTCTGGTCTCCTTCACCACCAGCAGGTAAACTCCCTCTTTACCTCTGTAGTCTGGTCTCCTTCCCCACCAGCAGGTAAACTCCCTCTGTAGTCTGGTCTCCTTCATCACCAGCAGGTAAACTCCCTCTTTACCTCTGTAGTCTGGTCTCCTTCCCCACCAGCAGGTAAACTCCCTCTGTAGTCTGGTCTCCTTCATCACCAGCAGGTAAACTCCCTCTTTACCTCTGTAGTCTGGTCTCCTTCACCACCAGCAGGTAAACTCCCTCTGTAGTCTGGTCTCCTTCACCACCAGCAGGTAAACTCCCTCTTTACCTCTGTAGTCTGGTCTCCTTTACCACCAGCAGGTAAACTCCCTCTTTACCTCTGTAGTCTGGTCTCCTTCACCACCAGCAGGTAAACTCCCTCTTTACCTCTGTAGTCTGGTCTCCTTCACCACCAGCAGGTAAACTCCCTATTTACCTCTGTAGTCTGGTCTCCTTCACCACCAGCAGGTAAACTCCCTCTTTACCTCTGTAGTCTGGTCTCCTTCACCACCAGCAGGTAAACTCCCTCTTTACCTCTGTAGTCTGGTCTCCTTCACCACCAGCAGGTAAACTCCCTCTGTAGTCTGGTCTCCTTCACCACCAGCAGGTAAACTCCCTCTTTACCTCTGTAGTCTGGTCTCTTTCACCATTAGCAGGTAAACTCCCTCTGTAGTCTGGTCTCCTTCACCACCAGCAGGTAAACTCCCTCTTTACCTCTGTAGTCTGGTCTCCTTCACCACCAGCAGGTAAACTCCCTCTTTACCTCTGTAGTCTGGTCTCCTTCACCACCAGCAGGTAAACTCCCTCTTTACCTCTGTAGTCTGGTCTCCTTCACCACCAGCAGGTAAACTCCCTCTTCACCTCTGTAGTCTGGTCTCCTTCACCACCAGCAGGTAAACTCCCTCTTTACCTCTGTAGTCTGGTCTCCTTCACCACCAGCAGGTAAACTCCCTCTGTAGTCTGGTCTCCTTCACCACCAGCAGGTAAACTCCCTCTTTACCTCTGTAGTCTGGTCTCCTTCCCCACCAGCAGGTAAACTCCCTCTGTAGTCTGGTCTCCTTCATCACCAGCAGGTAAACTCCCTCTTTACCTCTGTAGTCTGGTCTCCTTCCCCACCAGCAGGTAAACTCCCTCTGTAGTCTGGTCTCCTTCATCACCAGCAGGTAAACTCCCTCTTTACCTCTGTAGTCGGGTCTCCTTCACCACCAGCAGGTAAACTCCCTCTGTAGTCTGGTCTCCTTCACCACCAGCAGGTAAACTCCCTCTTTACCTCTGTAGTCTGGTCTCCTTCATCACCAGCAGGTAAACTCCCTCTTTACCTCTGTAGTCGGGTCTCCTTCACCACCAGCAGGTAAACTCCCTCTGTAGTCTGGTCTCCTTCACCACCAGCAGGTAAACTCCCTCTTTACCTCTGTAGTCTGGTCTCCTTCACCACCAGCAGGTAAACTCCCTCTTTACCTCTGTAGTCTGGTCTCCTTCACCACCAGCAGGTAAACTCCCTCTTTACATCTGTAGTCTGGTCTCCTTCACCACCAGCAGGTAAACTCCCTCTTTACCTCTGTAGTCTGGTCTCCTTCACCACCAGCAGGTAAACTCCCTCTTTACCTCTGTAGTCTGGTCTCCTTCACCACCAGCAGGTAAACTCCCTCTTTACCTCTGTAGTCTGGTCTCCTTCACCACCAGCAGGTAAACTCCCTCTTTACCTCTGTAGTCTGGTCTCCTTCACCACCAGCAGGTAAACTCCCTCTTTACCTCTGTAGTCTGGTCTCCTTCACCACCAGCAGGTAAACTCCCTCTTTACCTCTGTAGTCTGGTCTCCTTCACCACCAGCAGGTAAACTCCCTCTGTAGTCTGGTCTCCTTCACCACCAGCAGGTAAACTCCCTCTTTACCTCTGTAGTCGGGTCTCCTTCACCACCAGCAGGTAAACTCCCTCTGTAGTCTGGTCTCCTTCACCACCAGCAGGTAAACTCCCTCTTTACCTCTGTAGTCTGGTCTCCTTCACCACCAGCAGGTAAACTCCCTCTTTACATCTGTAGTCTGGTCTCCTTCACCACCAGCAGGTAAACTCCCTCTTTACCTCTGTAGTCTGGTCTCCTTCACCACCAGCAGGTAAACTCCCTCTTTACCTCTGTAGTCTGGTCTCCTTCACCACCAGCAGGTAAACTCCCTCTTTACCTTTGTAGTGTGGTCTCCTTCACCACCAGCAGGTAAACTCCCTCTTTACCTCTGTAGTCTGGTCTCCTTCACCACCAGCAGGTAAACTCCATCTTTACCTCTGTAGTCTGGCTCCTTCACCACCAGCAGGTAAACTCCCTCTGTAGTCTGGTCTCCTTCACCACCAGCAGGTAAACTCCCTCTGTAGTCTGGTCTCCTTCACCACCAGCAGGTAAACTCCCTCTTTCCCTCTGTAGTCTGGTCTCCTTCACCACCAGCAGGTAAACTCCCTCTTTACCTCTGTAGTCTGGTCTCCTTCACCACCAGCAGGTAAACTCCCTCTTTACCTCTGTAGTCTGGTCTCCTTCACCACCAGCAGGTTAACTCCCTCTTTACCTCTGTAGTCTGGTCTCCTTCACCACCAGCAGGTAAACTCCCTCTGTAGTCTGGGCACCTTCACCACCAGCAGGTAAACTCCCTCTTTACCTCTGTAGTCTGGTCTCTTTCACCACCAGCAGGTAAACTCCCTCTGTAGTCTGGTCTCCTTCACCACCAGCAGGTAAACTCCCTCTTTACCTCTGTAGTCTGGTCTCCTTCACCACCAGCAGGTAAACTCCCTCTTTACCTCTGTAGTCTGGTCTCCTTCACCACCAGCAGGTAAACTCCCTCTTTACCTCTGTAGTCTGGTCTCCTTCACCACCAGCAGGTAAACTCCCTCTTTACCTCTGTAGTCTGGTCTCCTTCACCACCAGCAGGTAAACTCCCTCTTTACCTCTGTAGTCTGGTCTCCTTCACCACCAGCAGGTAAACTCCCTCTGTAGTCTGGTCTCCTTCACCACCAGCAGGTAAACTCCCTCTTTACCTCTGTAGTCTGGTCTCCTTCACCACCAGCAGGTAAACTCCCTCTTTACCTCTGTAGTCTGGTCTCCTTCACCACCAGCAGGTAAACTCCCTCTGTAGTCTGGTCTCCTTCACCACCAGCAGGTAAACTCCCTCTGTAGTCTGGTCTCCTTCACCACCAGCAGGTAAACTCCCTCTTTACCTCTGTAGTCTGGTCTCCTTCCCCACCAGCAGGTAAACTCCCTCTGTAGTCTGGTCTCCTTCACCACCAGCAGGTAAACTCCCTCTTTACCTCTGTAGTCTGGTCTCCTTCACCACCAGCAGGTAAACTCCCTCTGTAGTCTGGTCTCCTTCACCACCAGCAGGTAAACTCCCTCTTTACCTCTGTAGTCTGGTCTCCTTCACCACCAGCAGGTAAACTCCCTCTGTAGTCTGGTCTCCTTCACCACCAGCAGGTAAACTCCCTCTGTAGTCTGGGCACCTTCACCACCAGCAGGTAAACTCCCTCTTTACCTCTGTAGTCTGGTCTCTTTCACCACCAGCAGGTAAACTCCCTCTGTAGTCTGGTCTCCTTCACCACCAGCAGGTAAACTCCCTCTTTACCTCTGTAGTCTGGTCTCCTTCACCACCAGCAGGTAAACTTCCTCTTTACCTCTGTAGTCTGGTCTCCTTCACCACCAGCAGGTAAACTCCCTCTTTACCTCTGTAGTCTGGTCTCCTTCACCACCAGCAGGTAAACTCCCTCTTTACCTCTGTAGTCTGGTCTCCTTCACCACCAGCAGGTAAACTCCCTCTTTACCTCTGTAGTCTGGTCTCCTTCACCACCAGCAGGTAAACTCCCTCTGTAGTCTGGTCTCCTTCACCACCAGCAGGTAAACTCCCTCTGTAGTCTGGTCTCCTTCACCACCAGCAGGTAAACTCCCTCTTTACCTCTGTAGTCTGGTTCTCCTTCACCACCAGCAGGTAAACTCCCTCTTTACCTCTGTAGTCTGGTCTCCTTCACCACCAGCAGGTAAACTCCCTCTTTACCTCTGTAGTCTGGTCTCCTTCACCACCAGCAGGTAAACTCCCTCTTTACCTCTGTAGTCTGGTCTCCTTCACCACCACCAGTTACCAGACCCGGTCTGCTAGGTGGTTGCTACTTAAAGTCCCCAGGACATTCACAGTATTAGGCGAGACTGCATTCTCTTCTTGTGCACCAGACGCATGGAGTAATCTACAATTCATTAAAATATAGACGGGAGACTCTGTTACAGAGGAGTTTAAAATGTTCATGTTCATGTTGTTGTATTGTTGTATGTTTTAGTTATGTAATGTATTGATTGGCCAGGTCCCCCTGGATCAATGGGCTTTTCCTGGTTAAATAAAGGTTAAATAAAGGTTAAATAAAGGTTAAATAAACATTTTTTTCAACTACCTGCCCTTCAGAACACCTACAGCATCCGATGTCACAGGAAGGCCAAAAATATCATCAAGGACGCCAACCACTCGAGCCACTGCCTGTTCACCCCGCTATCATCCAGAAGGTGAGGTCAGTACAGGTGCATCAAAGCTGGGGACCGAGGGACTGAAAAACAGCTTCTATCTCAAGGCCATCAGACTGTTAAATAGCCACCACTACCTAGCTACCACCCGGTTACTCAACCCTGCACCTTAGAGGCTGCTGCCCTATATACATAGACATGGAACACTGGTCACTTTAATAATGGAACACTGGTCACTTTAATAATGGAACACTGGTCACTTTAATAATGGAACACTGGTCACTATAATAATGGAACACTGGTCACTATAATAATGGAACACTGGTCACTATAATAATGGAACACTGGTCACTTTAATAATGGAACACTGGTCACTTTAATAATGGAACACTGGTCACTTAATAATGGAACACTGGTCACTAATAATGGAACACTGGTCACTAATAATGGAACACTGGTCACTAATAATAATGGAACACTGGTCCCTTTAATAATGGAACACTGGTCACTTTAATAATGGAACACTGGTCACTTTAATAATGGAACACTGGTCCCTTTAATAACAGAACACTGGTCACTATAATAACAGAACACTGGTCACTATAATAATGGAACACTGGTCACTTTAATAATGGAACACTGGTCACTTTAATAATGGAACACTGGTCCCTTTAATAATGGAACACTGGTCACTATAATAATGGAACACTGGTCACTATAATAATGGAACACTGGTCACTATAATAATGGAACACTGGTCACTATAATAATGGAACACTGGTCACTATAATAATGGAACACTGGTCACTTAATAATGGAACACTGGTCACTATAATAATGGAACACTGGTCACTATAATAATGGAACACTGGTCACTATAATAATGGAACACTGGTCACTATAATAATGAAACACTGGTCACTATAATAATGGAACACTGGTCTCTATAATAATGGAACACTGGTCACTATAATAATGGAACACTGGTCTCTATAATAATGGAACACTGATTTATGTTTACATACTGCTTTACTCATCTCATGTATGTATTCTATTCTACTGTATTTAGTCAATGTCACTCCTATATTGCTCGATCTAATGTTTATATAATTCTTAATTCCATTATTTTACTTTTAGAGTTGTGTATTTTTGTGTATTGTTAGATATTACTGCACTGTTGGCGCTAGGAACACAAGCATTTCTCTACACCCGCAATAACATCTGCTACATATGTGCATGTGACCAATAACATCTGCTAAATATGTGCATGTGACCAATAAAATTTGATTTGATGACGTAAACAAACGTGATAACATAATTAATCGTTCACTTCCTTGGCAGACTGAACTTCACTTTCCCTGCTAAACCTGAGTCATAACCCTATTAACACACAAGCTTGATAATACCACTGCTGTTCTGTTCCATCGTCAACAACATTTTAAGATAATTGAATAAATTCTTTCTTTCTGCCCTTTCTGAGTGGTAATCATCATCAGGGTCATTCTGTCCGCTCTGCTCTGCCAGCTCCATCCACTGAGGGGGTTTTTATTAATGAGAGAGAAAGATGGGGGTGTAGGAAGTTGTGTATTTTAAATAAATCACAAGTGGCACCGTTCAAGGAGAAGTTAGTTACATGTATAACTAATGAGAAGGAACTGAGATGTGAGTAGTGGGTTGTATCCCAGATGGCAACCTATTCCCTACATAGTGCACTACTTTAGACCAGGGCCCTATAGAACCCTATTCCCTATATAGTGCACTACTTTAGACCAGGGCCCTATAGAACCCTATTCCCTACATAGTGCACTACATTAGACCAGGGCCCTATAGAACCCTAATCCCTACATAGTGCACTACATTAGACCAGGGCCCTATAGAACCCTATTCCCTACATAGTGCACTACATTAGACCAGGGCCCTTAGAACCCTATTCCCTATATGTTGCTCTACTTTAAACCAGGGCCCTATAGAACCCTATTCCCTATATGTTGCTCTACTTTAAACCAGGGCCCTTAGAACCCTATTCCCTACACAGATACATTATTGTCGTGGTCATGAAGAATAACAGTAATTTATGGTATTAAAACATTTTTCCTCAATGACAAGATAACTTTTTTTCTCATCTGAAATGTGTGTTCTTTAACTAGTTAAACTACTAGTTAAAGTTGTCTGCCTCTCTCCCTGCCTGCCTCTCTCCCTGCCTCTCTTCCTGCCTGCCTCTCTTCCTGCCTGCCTCTCTTTCTGCCTGCCTCTCTTTCTGCCTGCCTCTCTCCCTGCCTGCCTCTCTTTCTGCCTGCCTCTCTTTCTGCCTGCCTCTCTTTCTGCCTGCCTCTCTGCCTGCCTCTCTTCCTGCCTGCCTCTCTTTCTGCCTGCCTGCCTCTCTTTCTGCCTGTCTCTCTTTCTGCATGCCTCTCTCCCTGCCTCTCTCCCTGCATGCCTCTCTCCCTGCCTCTCTCCCTGCATGCCTCTCTCCCTGCCTGCTGCTGTCCCTTCCTGCCTCTCCCTGCCTCTCTTCCTGCCTGCCTCTCTCCCTGCCTGCCTCTCTCCCTGTCTCTCTTTCTGCCTGCCTCTCTTCCTGCCTGCCTCTCTCCCTGCCTGCCTCTCTCCCTGCCTGCCTCTCTCCCTGCCTGCCTCTCTCCCTGCCTGCCTCTCTCCCTGCCTGCCTCTCTCCCTGCCTGCCTCTCTTCCTGCCTGCCTCTCTTCCTGCCTGCCTCTCTCCCTGCCTCTCTGCCTGCCTCTCTCCCTGCCTCTCTTCCTGCCTGCCTCTCTTCCTGCCTGCCTCTCTCCCTGCCTGCCTCTCTCCCTGCCTGCCTCTCTCCCTGCCTGCCTCTCTTCCTGCCTGCCTCTCTCCCTGCCTCTCTGCCTGCCTCTCTCCCTGCCTCTCTTCCTGCCTGCCTCTCTTCCTGCCTGCCTCTCTCCCTGCCTGCCTCTCTCCCTGCCTGCCTCTCTCCCTGCCTCTCTTCCTGCCTGCCTCTCTTTCTGCCTGCCTCTCTTTCTGCCTGCCTTGTTCCTTTTTTCTCCCCAATTAGCAGCAGAGCATCTGGGCTGATTAGTCAACAGCTTTTCAACTCCTGCCAGCAAAAACAAGCAAAAAGAAAGAGAGAGAGAGAGACAAGGAGTCGCTTGGCCCAGATACCAAACTACCGGTCCAGTACACAAAGCAGATTTAAAAGGGCATTGAGAGCTTGCAGATACCAAACTACCGGTCCAGTACTCAGAGCTTTAAAAGGGCATTGAGAGTTTGCAGATACCAAACTACCGGTCTTGCAACAACAAAACCCACAGGCAGCAGCACAATAGAGTGTCACGTCACTAAGTCTGGTCAAAAGCAGTGCACTTATGGGGAATTGGGTGGCATTTGTGAATCAGTGCGATCTGACTAGTAGTGGGACAGCATCTCTACGCTATCAGGAGAAGCAGCAGACTCAAACTAACACTGAAAAACAACCGACCGTGTGAACGAAACAATGGAAATAGCCAAGAAACACGAGAACAAAGTCTCACTTTGTAAAGTTTTTAGTGTAAATTAGCTTTTATGGCTGTGTTGCTGCATGTCCAGTCTATCATCGACACAATGCTCCCTAGCTAGGCTGTGTTGCTGCATGTCCAGTCTATCATCAACACAATGCTCCCTAGCTAGGCTGTGTTGCTGCATGTCCAGTCTATCATCAACACAATGCTCCCTAGCTAGGCTGTGTTGCTGCATGTCCAGTCTATCATCAGCACAATGCTCCCTAGCTAGGCTGTGTTGCTGCATGTCCAGTCTATCATCAACACAATGCTCCCTAGCTAGGCTATGTTGCTGCATGTCCAGTCTATCATCAACACAATGCTCCCTAGCTAGGCTGTGTTGCTTGCTGCATGTCCAGTCTATCATCAACACAATGCTCCCTAGCTAGGCTATGTTGCTGCATGTCCAGTCTATCATCAGCACAATGCTCCCTAGCTAGGCTGTGTTGCTGCATGTCCAGTCTATCATCAGCACAATGCTCCCTAGCTAGGCTGTGTTGCTGCATGTCCAGTCTATCATCAGCACAATGCTCCCTAGCTAGGCTGTGTTGCTGCATGTCCAGTCTATCATCAGCACAATGCTCCCTAGCTAGGCTGTGTTGCTGCATGTCCAGTCTATCATCAGCACAATGCTCCCTAGCTAGGCTGTGTTGCTGCATGTCCAGTCTATCATCAGCACAATGCTCCCTAGCTTGGCTGTGTTGCTGCATGTCCAGTCTATCATCAGCACAATGCTCCCTAGCTAGGCTGTGTTGCTGCATGCCCAGTCTATCATCAGCACAATGCTCCCTAGCTAGGCTGTGTTGCTGCATGTCCAATCTATCATCAACACAATGCTCCCTAGCTAGGCTGTGTTGCTGCATGTCCAGTCTATCATCAACACAATGCTCCCTAGCTAGGCTGTGTTGCTGCATGTCCAGTCTATCATCAACACAATGCTCCCTAGCTAGGCTGTGTTGCTGCATGTCCAATCTATCATCAACACAATGCTCCCTAGCTAGGCTGTGTTGCTGCATGTCCAGTCTATCATCAACACAATGCTCCCTAGCTAGGCTGTGTTGCTGCGCGAGATGGGTTATAGATTCCTATTCCTGTGTGCTATTAGCAGCTATGAAACAAAACGTCAGAAATACTTTGAAAACAGCTACTGCGGCATTTTTCTGCTATAAATCACAACGCGTGTGATTATACCCTGATGAAGACAGCTTGGCTGTCGAAACGGTGGTAATTACATTTTTGCATCTGAGCTCCTAGAGTGTTCGGCTCTCTTTAATTTTCTAATTAATCACAACACGAACATTACACTCACAGTTATTTTTCTTTCTGTGAATGCCAATGTAATGCTCTCACTGTAGAGCCCTGCAAAATGAGCCTACTTTTATTCATTTATTTAACCTTTATTTAACTAGGCAAGTCAGTTAAGAACAAATGATTTACAATGACGGCCCTACCCTGGCCAAACCCTAACCCGGACGACGCTGGGCCAATTGTGCACTGCCCTATGGGACTCCCGATCACGGTCGGTTGTGATACAGCCCGGGATCGAACCAGGTCTGTAGTGACACCTCTAGCACTGAGATACAGTGCCTTAGACCACTGCAGCACTGGCCCCTGAAAACAAAACATTATTTCCCATTGACCCCCAATGTAAAAGAGCCAACTTCGTCATATTTTTTTTTTGTTAAACAGAAATAACAAAACATGCTTTAATAAATGCTGCTGTGTTGTTCAATGTACATGTAACCAGGTAACAAATCCCAAACTACGGTTCACAATTCTCACAGGTAGCAAAATAGAGCCTGCGAGGAGAGCCGTGTGGCTTCAGCTGCATTGCTTGCTGTTTGGGGTTTTAGGCTGGGTTTCTGTACAGCACTTTGAGACATCAGCTGATGTACGAAGGGATATATGAATACATTTGATTTGATTTGATTTCAGGGTATTTGGTGTGGTTAATTGTGGTGCCCAAGTAGGCTACATATAGCTTTTTATTTATTTGTTATTTTTTTTTACTTGGCAAGTAAATTAAGAACAAATTCTTATTTACAATGACAGCCTACCGGGGAAGAGTGGGTTAACTGCCTTGTTCAGGGGAACAGTGGGTTAACTGCCTTGTTCAGGGGAACAGTGGGTTAACTGCCTTGTTCAGGGGAACAGTGGGTTAACTGCCTTGTTCAGGGGAACAGTGGGTTAACTGCCTTGTTCAGGGGAACAGTGGGTTAACTGCCTTGTTCAGGGGAACAGTGGGCTAACTGCCTTGTTCAGGGGAACAGTGGGTTAACTGCCTTGTTCAGGGGAACAGTGGGTTAACTGCCTTGTTCAGGGGAACAGTGGGTTAACTGCCTTGTTCAGGGGAACAGTGGGTTAACTGCCTTGTTCAGGGGAACAGTGGGTTAACTGCCTTGTTCAGGGGAACAGTGGGTTAACTGCCTTGTTCAGGGGAACAGTGGGTTAACTGCCTTGTTCAGGGGAACAGTGGGTTAACTGCCTTGTTCAGGGGAACAGTGGGTTAACTGCCTTGTTCAGGGGAACAGTGGGTTAACTGCCTTGTTCAGGGGAACAGTGGGTTAACTGCCTTGTTCAGGGGAACAGTGGGCTAACTGCCTTGTTCAGGGGAACAGTGGGTTAACGGCCTTGTTCAGGGGAACAGTGGGTTAACTGCCTTGTTCAGGGGAACAGTGGGTTAACTGCCTTGTTCAGGGGAACAGTGGGTTAACGGCCTTGTTCAGGGGAACAGTGGGTTAACTGCCTTGTTCAGGGGAACAGTGGGTTAACGGCCTTGTTCAGGGGAACAGTGGGTTAACTGCCTTGTTCAGGGGAACAGTGGGTTAACTGCCTTGTTCAGGGGCAGAATGACAGATTTTTACCTTGTCAGCTCGTGGATTTGATCTACCAACCTTTCTGTTACTAGTCCAAGGCTCTAACCACTAGGCTACCTGCCGTACCTACACTCTAACCACTAGGCTACCTGCCGTCCCTACACTCTAACCACTAGGCTACCTGCCGTCCCTACACTCTAACCGCTAGGCTACCTGCCGTCCCTACACTCTAACCACTTGGCTACCTGCCGTACCTACACTAACCACTTGGCTACCTGCCGTACCGACACTCTAACCACTAGGCTACCTGCCGTCCCTACGCTCTAACCACTAGGCTACCTGCCGTACCTACATTCTAACCACTAGTCTACCTGCCGTCCCTACACTCTAACCACTTGGCTACCTGCCGTCCCTACACTCTAACCACTAGGCTACCTGCCGTCCCTACGCTCTAACCACTAGGCTACCTGCCGTACCTACACTCTAACCACTAGTCTACCTGCCGTCCCTACACTCTAACCACTAGGCTACCTGCCGTCCCTACACTCTAACCACTAGGCTACCTGCCGTCCCTACACTCTAACCACTAGTCTACCTGCCGTACCTACACTCTAACCACTAGTCTACCTGCCGTCCCTACACTCTAACCACTAGGCTACCTGCCGCCCCTACACTCTAACCACTAGGCTACCTGCCGTCCCTACACTCTAACCACTAGGCTACCTGCCGTCCCTACGCTCTAACCGCTAGGCTACCTGCCAAGGCAGTTGATCCATTGTTCCTCTGCAATTACAGAGTGTGTGGAAAACTACGTGTGTGGAAAACATTTAATCACAGTTAAGACATTTAAACTCGTTTAGTACAGTCCGTTTGTAACTCCACTCACTACTTGTAGCTTTATAATCTGTTTGTGTTGTTGGTCTTGGCTAGTTTAATGTTCTGGTTGGTACCGTAGCTAGCTCACGTGGCTAACGTTAGCGCCAGACGAACAGGGGCATTAGGAAAGCTCTACAACATAACTTTTTTTCTGCTTGGGAGCAGTCGATGTTGAAATGTCATCTTTTTCGTTTTGTAATTGACTAAAACAGGCAGACAACAAAATTTGCATTTAAAAAAGGTAAAGTTTTTTGCTGTGAGCCAATGGGGTAACATGGGTTGTTTTCCCCACGGGGCAAAGTTGTGATGTTGCAAACTAAATGTCAGCTCGACGCAAGACGAAATAACATGACATTATTTAGTATTATGGGATATGTCAAATAGTACTACAGACCCAGTCTGACAATGGCAATTAGCTAAATGTTTCAGTGTGGAGTCAATTGATGAGGGGGGGGGGGGGTGCTATGTTGCATTAAACCATTTGAAGACTGTTGCTGGCTATAAGGAGGTATGGGTCATTAAAGATCCCATGGTACTTATCGTAAGAGTAGGGGTGTTAACCCCTGGTGTCTTGGCTAAATTCCCAATCTGGCCCTCAAACCATCACGGTCACCTAATCATCCCCAGTTATATGTCTGAGTAGCATTTCGTTATCATTTTTGTCAGATTAACTCGTGTTTTTAGCTTCTTTGTTCTTCTTCTCTGGAACCACTACTACCTTATACACACAAGTGTAAAGGGATAAAGAATATGTACATAAAAATATATGAGTGATTGATGGTACAGAGCAGCATAGGCAGGATACAGTAGATGGTATCGAGTACAGTATATACATATGAGATGAGTATGTAAACAAAGTGGCATAGTTAAAGTGGCTAGTGATACATGTATTACATAAAGATGCAGTAGATGGTATAGAGTACAGTATATACATATACATATGAGATGAATAATGTAGGGTATGTAAACATTATATTAAGTAGCATTGTTTAAAGTGGCTAGTGATATATTTTACATCAATTTGCAACAATTCCCATTATTAAAGTGGCTGGAGTTGAGTCAGTATGTTGGCAGCAGCCACTCAATGTTAGTGGTGGCTGTTTAACAGTCTGATGGCCTTGAGATAGAAGCTGTTTTTCAGTCTCTCTGTCCCAGCTTTGATGCACCTGTACTGACCTCGCCTTCTGGATGATAGCGGGGTGAACAGTCCGCTATTAGTCTGCTGTTAGGTGGGGGGGAGGGAGCGGGGGGGGGGGGGGGGGGAGGGAGACAACAGATGTATTCAGTCTGCTGTTTGGGTGGGGGATGACAACTGAGCAGAACACATTTTTTGTGCTGCACTGTAACTAATCGATAAAGTTGTATTGTCAAGGAGTCAGCCAGAGTTGACGTGGGACAACATTTAAGCACAGACATGCATCCCTGGCCTGCAGTGGAAATCAAATCCAACTTTATTTGAAACATGCAACAAGTGTAGAATTTAAGGTGAAATGCTTATTTACAAACCGACAGCGCAGTTCAAGAAGAAGAAAATATTTACCAAGTCGACTAAAATAAAAGGTAAAATGTAACATAATAAGAATAACGAGGCTTCATACAGGGTATTACGGTAGAGAGTCAATGTGGAGGCTATATACATGGGCTACCAGGACAGAGTCAATGTGGAGGCTATATACAGGGGGTACCGGTACAGAGTCAATGTGGAGGCTATATACAGGGTATTACGGTACAGAGTCAATGTGGAGGCTATATACAGGGTATTACGGTAGAGAGTCAATGTGGAGGCTATATACAGGGTATTACGGTAGAGAGTCAATGTGGAGGCTATATACAGGGTATTACGGTACAGAGTCAATATGGAGGCTATATACAGGGTATTACGGTACAGAGTCAATGTGGAGGCTATATACAGGGTATTACGGTACAGAGTCAATGTGGAGGCTATATACAGGGTATTACGGTAGAGAGTCAATGTGGAGGCTATATACAGGGTATTACGGTACAGAGTCAATATGGAGGCTATATACAGGGTATTACGGTACAGAGTCAATGTGGAGGCTATATACAGGGTATTACGGTACAGAGTCAATGTGGAGACTATATACAGGGTATTACGGTACAGAGTCAATGTGGAGACTATATACAGGGTGTTACGGTACAGAGTCAATGTGGAGGCTATATACAGGGTATTACGGTACAGAGTCAATGTGGAGGCTATATACAGGGTATTACGGTACAGAGTCAATGTGGAGGCTATATACAGGGTGTTCCGGTACAGAGTCAATGTGGAGGCTATATACAGGGTATTACGGTACAGAGTCAATGTGGAGGCTATATACAGGGGGTACCAGGACAGAGTCAATGTGGAGGCTATATACACGGGGTACCAGGATAGAGTCAATGTGGTGGCTATATACAGGGGGTACCAGGACAGAGTCAATGTGGAGGCTATATACAGGGGGTACCAGGACAGAGTCAATGTGGAGGCTATATACAGGGGGTACCAGGACAGAGTCAGTGTGGAGGCTATATACAGGGGGTACCAGGACAGAGTCAATGTGGAGGCTATATACAGGGGGTACCAGGACAGAGTCAATGTGGAGGCTATATACAGGGGGTACCAGGACAGAGTCAGTGTGGAGGCTATATACAGGGGGTACCAGGACAGAGTCAATGTGGAGGCTATATACAGGGGGTACCAGGACAGAGTCAATGTGGAGGCTATATACAGGGGGAACCAGGACAGAGTCAATGTGGAGGCTATATACAGGGGGTACCAGGACAGAGTCAGTGTGGAGGCTATATACAGGGGGTACCAGGACAGAGTCAATGTGGAGGCTATATACAGGGGGTACCGGTACAGAGTCAATGTGGAGGCTATATACAGGGGGTACCAGGACAGAGTCAATGTGGAGGCTATATACAGGGGGTACCAGGACAGAGTCAGTGTGGAGGCTATATACAGGGGGTACCAGGACAGAGTCAGTGTGGAGGCTATATACATGGTGTTACGGTACAGAGTCAATGTGGAGGCTATATACAGGGGGTACCAGGACAGAGTCAATGTGGAGGCTATATACAGGGTGTTACGGTACAGAGTCAATGTGGAGGCTATATACAGGGGGTACCAGGACAGAGTCAATGTGGAGGCTATATACAGGGGGTACCAGGACAGAGTCAATGTGGAGGCTATATACAGGGGGTACCAGGACAGAGTCAATGTGGAGGCTATATACAGGGGTACCAGGACAGAGTCAATGTGGAGGCTATATACAGGGGGTACCAGGACAGAGTCAATGTGGAGGCTATATACAGGGGGTACCAGGACAGAGTCAATGTGGAGGCTATATACAGGGGGTACCAGGACAGAGTCAATGTGGAGGCTATATACAGGGGGTACCAGGACAGAGTCAATGTGGAGGCTATATACAGGGGGTACCAGGACAGAGTCAATGTGGAGGCTATATACAGGGGGTACCAGGACAGAGTCAATGTGGAGGCTATATACAGGGGGTACCAGGACAGAGTCAATGTGGAGACTATATACAGGGGGTACCAGGACAGAGTCAATGTGGAGACTATATACAGGGGGTACCAGGACAGAGTCAATGTGGAGGCTATATACAGGGGGTACCAGGACAGAGTCAATGTGGAGGCTATATACAGGGTATTACGGTACAGAGTCAATGTGGAGGCTATATACAGGGGGTACCAGGACAGAGTCAATGTGGAGGCTATATACAGGGTATTACGGTACAGAGTCAATGTGGAGGCTATATACAGGGTATTACGGTACAGAGTCAATGTGGAGGCTATATACAGGGGGTACCAGGACAGAGTCAGTGTGGAGGCTATATACAGGGGGTACCAGGACAGAGTCAATGTGGAGGCTATATACAGGGGGTACCAGGACAGAGTCAATGTGGAGGCTATATACAGGGGGTACCAGGACAGAGTCAATGTGGAGGCTATATACAGGGGGTACCGGGACAGAGTCAATGTGGAGGCTATATACAGGGGGTACCAGGACAGAGTCAATGTGGAGGCTATATACAGGGGGTACCGGGACAGAGTCAATGTGGAGACTATATACAGTGTGTTACGGTACAGAGTCAATGTGGAGGCTATATACAGGGTGTTACGGTACAGAGTCAATGTGGAGGCTATATACAGGGGGTACCAGGACAGAGTCAATGTGGAGACTATATACAGGGGGTACCAGGACAGAGTCAATGTGGAGGCTATATACAGGGGGTACCAGGACAGAGTCAATGTGGAGGCTATATACAGGGGGTACCAGGACAGAGTCAATGTGGAGGCTATATACAGGGGGTACCAGGACAGAGTCAATGTGGAGGCTATATACAGGGGTACCAGGACAGAGTCAATGTGGAGGCTATATACAGGGGGTACCAGGACAGAGTCAATGTGGAGGCTATATACAGGGGGTACCAGGACAGAGTCAATGTGGAGGCTATATACAGGGGGTACCAGGACAGAGTCAATGTGGAGGCTATATACAGGGGGTACCAGGACAGAGTCAATGTGGAGGCTATATACAGGGGGTACCAGGACAGAGTCAATGTGGAGGCTATATACAGGGGGTACCAGGACAGAGTCAATGTGGAGGCTATATACAGGGGGTACCAGGACAGAGTCAATGTGGAGACTATATACAGGGGGTACCAGGACAGAGTCAATGTGGAGACTATATACAGGGGGTACCAGGACAGAGTCAATGTGGAGGCTATATACAGGGGGTACCAGGACAGAGTCAATGTGGAGGCTATATACAGGGTATTACGGTACAGAGTCAATGTGGAGGCTATATACAGGGGGTACCAGGACAGAGTCAATGTGGAGGCTATATACAGGGTATTACGGTACAGAGTCAATGTGGAGGCTATATACAGGGTATTACGGTACAGAGTCAATGTGGAGGCTATATACAGGGGGTACCAGGACAGAGTCAGTGTGGAGGCTATATACAGGGGGTACCAGGACAGAGTCAATGTGGAGGCTATATACAGGGGGTACCAGGACAGAGTCAATGTGGAGGCTATATACAGGGGGTACCGGTGCAGAGTCAATGTGGAGGCTATATACAGGGGGTACCAGGACAGAGTCAATGTGGAGGCTATATACAGGGGGTACCAGGACAGAGTCAATGTGGAGGCTATATACAGGGGGTACCAGGACAGAGTCAATGTGGAGGCTATATACAGGGGGTACCGGGACAGAGTCAATGTGGAGGCTATATACAGGGGGTACCAGGACAGAGTCAATGTGGAGGCTATATACAGGGGGTACCGGGACAGAGTCAATGTGGAGACTATATACAGTGTGTTACGGTACAGAGTCAATGTGGAGGCTATATACAGGGTGTTACGGTACAGAGTCAATGTGGAGGCTATATACAGGGGGTACCAGGACAGAGTCAATGTGGAGACTATATACAGGGGGTACCAGGACAGAGTCAATGTGGAGGCTATATACAGGGGGTACCAGGACAGAGTCAATGTGGAGGCTATATACAGGGGGTACCAGGACAGAGTCAATGTGGAGGCTATATACAGGGGGTACCAGGACAGAGTCAATGTGGAGGCTATATACAGGGGGTACCAGGACAGAGTCAATGTAGAGGCTATATACAGGGGGTACCAGGACAGAGTCAATGTGGAGGCTATATACAGGGGGTACCAGGACAGAGTCAATGTGGAGGCTATATACAGGGGGTACCAGGACAGAGTCAATGTGGAGGCTATATACAGGGGGTACCAGGACAGAGTCAATGTGGAGACTATATACAGTGTGTTACGGTACAGAGTCAATGTGGAGGCTATATACAGGGTGTTACGGTACAGAGTCAATGTGGAGGCTATATACAGGGTGTTACGGTACAGAGTCAATGTGGAGGCTATATACAGGGGGTACCAGGACAGAGTCAATGTGGAGGCTATATACAGGGGGTACCAGGACAGAGTCAATGTGGAGGCTATATACAGGGGGTACCAGGACAGAGTCAATGTGGAGGCTATATACAGGGGGTACCAGGACAGAGTCAATGTGGAGGCTATATACAGGGGGTACCAGGACAGAGTCAATGTGGAGGCTATATACAGGGGGTACCAGGACAGAGTCAATGTGGAGGCTATATACAGGGTGTACCAGGACAGAGTCAATGTGGAGGCTATATACAGGGGGTACCAGGACAGAGTCAATGTGGAGGCTATATACAGGGGGTACCAGGACAGAGTCAGTGTGGAGGCTATATACATGGTGTTACGGTACAGAGTCAATGTGGAGGCTATATACAGGGGGTACCAGGACAGAGTCAATGTGGAGGCTATATACAGGGTGTTACGGTACAGAGTAAATGTGGAGGCTATATACAGGGGGTACCAGGACAGAGTCAATGTGGAGGCTATATACAGGGGGTACCAGGACAGAGTCAATGTGGAGGCTATATACAGGGGGTACCAGGACAGAGTCAATGTGGAGGCTATATACAGGGGTACCAGGACAGAGTCAATGTGGAGGCTATATACAGGGGGTACCAGGACAGAGTCAATGTGGAGGCTATATACAGGGGGTACCAGGACAGAGTCAATGTGGAGGCTATATACAGGGGGTACCAGGACAGAGTCAATGTGGAGGCTATATACAGGGGGTACCAGGACAGAGTCAATGTGGAGGCTATATACAGGGGGTACCAGGACAGAGTCAATGTGGAGGCTATATACAGGGGGTACCAGGACAGAGTCAATGTGGAGGCTATATACAGGGGGTACCAGGACAGAGTCAATGTGGAGACTATATACAGGGGGTACCAGGACAGAGTCAATGTGGAGACTATATACAGGGGGTACCAGGACAGAGTCAATGTGGAGGCTATATACAGGGGGTACCAGGACAGAGTCAATGTGGAGGCTATATACAGGGTATTACGGTACAGAGTCAATGTGGAGGCTATATACAGGGGGTACCAGGACAGAGTCAATGTGGAGGCTATATACAGGGTATTACGGTACAGAGTCAATGTGGAGGCTATATACAGGGTATTACGGTACAGAGTCAATGTGGAGGCTATATACAGGGGGTACCAGGACAGAGTCAGTGTGGAGGCTATATACAGGGGGTACCAGGACAGAGTCAATGTGGAGGCTATATACAGGGGGTACCAGGACAGAGTCAATGTGGAGGCTATATACAGGGGGTACCGGTGCAGAGTCAATGTGGAGGCTATATACAGGGGGTACCAGGACAGAGTCAATGTGGAGGCTATATACAGGGGGTACCAGGACAGAGTCAATGTGGAGGCTATATACAGGGGGTACCAGGACAGAGTCAATGTGGAGGCTATATACAGGGGGTACCGGGACAGAGTCAATGTGGAGGCTATATACAGGGGGTACCAGGACAGAGTCAATGTGGAGGCTATATACAGGGGGTACCGGGACAGAGTCAATGTGGAGACTATATACAGTGTGTTACGGTACAGAGTCAATGTGGAGGCTATATACAGGGTGTTACGGTACAGAGTCAATGTGGAGGCTATATACAGGGGGTACCAGGACAGAGTCAATGTGGAGACTATATACAGGGGGTACCAGGACAGAGTCAATGTGGAGGCTATATACAGGGGGTACCAGGACAGAGTCAATGTGGAGGCTATATACAGGGGGTACCAGGACAGAGTCAATGTGGAGGCTATATACAGGGGGTACCAGGACAGAGTCAATGTGGAGGCTATATACAGGGGGTACCAGGACAGAGTCAATGTAGAGGCTATATACAGGGGGTACCGGGACAGAGTCAATGTGGAGGCTATATACAGGGGGTACCAGGACAGAGTCAATGTGGAGGCTATATACAGGGGGTACCGGGACAGAGTCAATGTGGAGACTATATACAGTGTGTTACGGTACAGAGTCAATGTGGAGGCTATATACAGGGTGTTACGGTACAGAGTCAATGTGGAGGCTATATACAGGGGGTACCAGGACAGAGTCAATGTGGAGGCTATATACAGGGGGTACCAGGACAGAGTCAATGTGGAGGCTATATACAGGGGGTACCAGGACAGAGTCAATGTGGAGGCTATATACAGGGGGTACCAGGACAGAGTCAATGTGGAGGCTATATACAGGGGGTACCAGGACAGAGTCAATGTGGAGGCTATATACAGGGGGTACCAGGACAGAGTCAATGTGGAGGCTATATACAGGGGGTACCAGGACAGAGTCAATGTGGAGGCTATATACAGGGGGTACCAGGACAGAGTCAATGTGGAGGCTATATACAGGGGGTACCAGGACAGAGTCAATGTGGAGGCTATATACAGGGGGTACCAGGACAGAGTCAATGTGGAGGCTATATACAGGGGGTACCAGGACAGAGTCAGTGTGGAGGCTATATACATGGTGTTACGGTACAGAGTCAATGTGGAGGCTATATACAGGGGGTACCAGGACAGAGTCAATGTGGAGGCTATATACAGGGTGTTACGGTACAGAGTAAATGTGGAGGCTATATACAGGGGGTACCAGGACAGAGTCAATGTGGAGGCTATATACAGGGGGTACCAGGACAGAGTCAATGTGGAGGCTATATACAGGGGGTACCAGGACAGAGTCAATGTGGAGGCTATATACAGGGGTACCAGGACAGAGTCAATGTGGAGGCTATATACAGGGGGTACCAGGACAGAGTCAATGTGGAGGCTATATACAGGGGGTACCAGGACAGAGTCAATGTGGAGGCTATATACAGGGGGTACCAGGACAGAGTCAATGTGGAGGCTATATACAGGGGGTACCAGGACAGAGTCAATGTGGAGGCTATATACAGGGGGTACCAGGACAGAGTCAATGTGGAGGCTATATACAGGGGGTACCAGGACAGAGTCAATGTGGAGGCTATATACAGGGGGTACCAGGACAGAGTCAATGTGGAGACTATATACAGGGGGTACCAGGACAGAGTCAATGTGGAGACTATATACAGGGGGTACCAGGACAGAGTCAATGTGGAGGCTATATACAGGGGGTACCAGGACAGAGTCAATGTGGAGGCTATATACAGGGTATTACGGTACAGAGTCAATGTGGAGGCTATATACAGGGGGTACCAGGACAGAGTCAATGTGGAGGCTATATACAGGGTATTACGGTACAGAGTCAATGTGGAGGCTATATACAGGGTATTACGGTACAGAGTCAATGTGGAGGCTATATACAGGGGGTACCAGGACAGAGTCAGTGTGGAGGCTATATACAGGGGGTACCAGGACAGAGTCAATGTGGAGGCTATATACAGGGGGTACCAGGACAGAGTCAATGTGGAGGCTATATACAGGGGGTACCGGTGCAGAGTCAATGTGGAGGCTATATACAGGGGGTACCAGGACAGAGTCAATGTGGAGGCTATATACAGGGGGTACCAGGACAGAGTCAATGTGGAGGCTATATACAGGGGGTACCAGTACAGAGTCAATGTGGAGGCTATATACAGGGGGTACCGGGACAGAGTCAATGTGGAGGCTATATACAGGGGGTACCAGGACAGAGTCAATGTGGAGGCTATATACAGGGGGTACCGGGACAGAGTCAATGTGGAGACTATATACAGTGTGTTACTGTACAGAGTCAATGTGGAGGCTATATACAGGGTGTTACGGTACAGAGTCAATGTGGAGGCTATATACAGGGGGTACCAGGACAGAGTCAATGTGGAGGCTATATACAGGGGGTACCAGGACAGAGTCAATGTGGAGGCTATATACAGGGGGTACCAGGACAGAGTCAATGTGGAGGCTATATACAGGGGGTACCAGGACAGAGTCAATGTGGAGGCTATATACAGGGGGTACCAGGACAGAGTCAATGTGGAGGCTATATACAGGGGGTACCAGGACAGAGTCAATGTGGAGGCTATATACAGGGGGTACCAGGACAGAGTCAATGTGGAGGCTATATACAGGGGGTACCAGGACAGAGTCAATGTGGAGGCTATATACAGGGGGTACCAGGACAGAGTCAATGTGGAGACTATATACAGTGTGTTACGGTACAGAGTCAATGTGGAGGCTATATACAGGGTGTTACGGTACAGAGTCAATGTGGAGGCTATATACAGGGTGTTACGGTACAGAGTCAATGTGGAGGCTATATACAGGGGGTACCAGGACAGAGTCAATGTGGAGGCTATATACAGGGGGTACCAGGACAGAGTCAATGTGGAGGCTATATACAGGGGGTACCAGGACAGAGTCAATGTGGAGGCTATATACAGGGGGTACCAGGACAGAGTCAATGTGGAGGCTATATACAGGGGGTACCAGGACAGAGTCAATGTGGAGGCTATATACAGGGGGTACCAGGACAGAGTCAATGTGGAGGCTATATACAGGGGGTACCATGACAGAGTCAATGTGGAGGCTATATACAGGGGGTACCAGGACAGAGTCAATGTGGAGGCTATATACAGGGGGTACCAGGACAGAGTCAATGTGGAGACTATATACAGGGGGTACCAGGACAGAGTCAATGTGGAGACTATATACAGGGGGTACCAGGACAGAGTCAATGTGGAGGCTATATACAGGGTATTACGGTACAGAGTCAATGTGGAGGCTATATACAGGGGGTACCAGGACAGAGTCAGTGTGGAGGCTATATACAGGGGGTACCAGGACAGAGTCAATGTGGAGGCTATATACAGGGGGTACCAGGACAGAGTCAATGTGGAGGCTATATACAGGGTATTACGGTACAGAGTCAATGTGGAGGCTATATACAGGGTATTACGGTACAGAGTCAATGTGGAGGCTATATACAGGGGGTACCAGGACAGAGTCAGTGTGGAGGCTATATACAGGGGGTACCAGGACAGAGTCAATGTGGAGGCTATATACAGGGGGTACCAGGACAGAGTCAATGTGGAGGCTATATACAGGGTATTACGGTACAGAGTCAATGTGGAGGCTATATACAGGGTATTACGGTACAGAGTCAATGTGGAGGCTATATACAGGGGGTACCAGGACAGAGTCAATGTGGAGGCTATATACAGGGGGTACCAAGACAGAGTCAATGTGGAGGCTATATACAGGGTATTACGGTACAGAGTCAATGTGGAGGCTATATACATGGGGTACCGGTACAGAGTCAATGTGGAGGCTATATACAGGGGGTACCAGGACAGAGTCAGTGTGGAGGCTATATATAGGGGGTACCAGGACAGAGTCAGTGTGGAGGCTTCATACAGGGGTACCAGGACAGAGTCAATGTGGAGGCTATATACAGGGGGTACCAGGACAGAGTCAATGTGGAGGCTATATACAGGGGGTACCGGTACAGAGTCAATGTGGAGGCTATATACAGGGGGTACCGGTACAGAGTCAATGTGGAGGCTATATACAGGGGGTACCAGGGCAGAGTCAATGTGGAGGCTATATACAGGGGGTACCAGGACAGAGTCAATGTGGAGGCTATATACAGGGGGTACCAGGACAGAGTCAATGTGGAGGCTATATACAGGGGTACCGGGACAGAGTCAATGTGGAGGCTATATACATGGGGTACCAGGACAGAGTCAATGTGGAGGCTATATACAGGGGGTACCGGGACAGAGTCAATGTGGAGACTATATACAGTGTGTTACGGTACAGAGTCAATGTGGAGGCTATATATAGGGTGTTACGGTACAGAGTCAATGTGGAGGCTATATACAGGGGGTACCAGGACAGAGTCAATGTGGAGGCTATATACAGGGGGTACCAGGACAGAGTCAATGTGGAGGCTATATACAGGGTGTACCAGGACAGAGTCAATGTGGAGGCTATATACAGGGGGTACCAGGACAGAGTCAATGTGGAGGCTATATACAGGGGGTACCAGGACAGAGTCAATGTGGAGGCTATATACAGGGGGTACCAGGACAGAGTCAATGTGGAGGCTATATACAGGGGGTACCAGGACAGAGTCAATGTGGAGGCTATATACAGGGGGTACAAGGACAGAGTCAATGTGGAGGCTATATACAGGGGGTACCAGGACAGAGTCAATGTGGAGGCTATATACAGGGGGTACCTGGAGAGAGTCAATGTGGAGGCTATATACAGGGGGTACCAGGACAGAGTCAATGTGCAGGGGTACAGGTTATTAATGAGTAATACAGGGGGTACCAGTACAGAGTCAATGTGCAGGGGTACATGTTAGTAATGAGTAATACAGGGGGTACCAGGACAGAGTCAATGTGGAGGCTATATACAGGGGGTACCAGTACAGAGTCAATGTGCAGGGGTACAGGTTAGTAATGAGTAATACAGGGGTACCAGGACAGAGTCAATGTGCAGGGGTACAGGTTAGTAATGAGTAATACAGGGGGTACCAGGACAGAGTCAATGTGCAGGGGTACAGGTTAGTAATGAGTAATACAGGGGGTACCAGGACAGAGTCAATGTGCAGGGGTACAGGTTAGTAATGAGTAATACAGGGGGTACCAGGACAGAGTCAATGTGGAGGCTATATACAGGGGGTACGAGGACAGAGTCAATGTGCAGGGGTACAGGTTAGTAATGAGTAATACAGGGGGTACCAGTACAGAGTCAATGTGCAGGGTACAGGTTAGTAATGAGTAATACAGGGGGTACCAGGACAGAGTCAATGTGCAGGGGTACAGGTTAGTAATGAGTAATACAGGGGGTACCAGGACAGAGTCAATGTGCAGGGGTACAGGTTAGTAATGAGTAATACAGGGGGTACCAGGACAGAGTCAATGTGCAGGGGTACAGGTTAGTAATGAGTAATACAGGGGGTATCAGGACAGAGTCAATGTGCAGGGGTACAGGTTAGTAATGAGTAATACAGGGGGTACCAGTACAGAGTCAATGTGCGGGGTACAGGTTAGTAATGAGACTATATACAGGGGGTACAGGTTAGTAATGAGACTATATACAGGGGTACAGGTTAGTAATGAGACTATATACAAGGGGTACAGGTTAGTAATGAGACTATATACAGGGGTACAGGTCAGTAATGAGACTATATACAGGGGGTACAGGTTAGTAATGAGACTATATACAGGGGTACAGGTTAGTAATGAGACTATACACAGGGGGTACAGGTTAGTAATGAGACTATATACAGGGGGTACCGGTTAGTAATGAGACTATATACAGGGGGTACAGGTTAGTAATGAGGATATATACAGGGGTACAGGTTAGTAATGAGACTATATACAGGGGTACAGGTTAGTAATGAGACTATATACAGGGGTACATGTTAGTAATGAGACTATATACAGGGGTACAGGTTAGTAATGAGACTATATACAGGGGTACAGGTTAGTAATGAGACTATATACAGGGGGTACAGGTCAGTAATGAGACTATATACAGGGGTACAGGTTAGTAATGAGACTATATACAGGGGGTACAGGTTAGTAATGAGACTATATACAGGGGGTACAGGTTAGTAATGAGGCTATATACAGGGGTACAGGTTAGTAATGAGACTATATACAGGGGGTACAGGTTAGTAATGAGACTAAATACAGGGGTACAGGTCAGTAATGAGACTATATACAGGGGGTACAGGTTAGTAATGAGACTATATACAGGGGTACAGGTTAGTAATGAGACTATACACAGGGGGTACGGGTTAGTAATGAGACTATATACAGGGGGTACCGGTTAGTAATGAGACTATATACAGGGGGTACAGGTTAGTAATGAGGATATATACAGGGGTACAGGTTAGTAATGAGACTATATACAGGGGTACAGGTTAGTAATGAGACTATATACAGGGGTACAGGTTAGTAATGAGACTAAATACAGGGGTACAGGTCAGTAATGAGACTATATACAGGGGGTACAGGTTAGTAATGAGACTATATACAGGGGTACAGGTTAGTAATGAGACTATATACAGGGGGTACCGGTTAGTAATGAGACTATATACAGGGGGTACAGGTTAGTAATGAGGATATATACAGGGGTACAGGTTAGTAATGAGACTATATACAGGGGTACAGGTTAGTAATGAGACTATATACAGGGGCACATGTTAGTAATGAGACTATA
>NC_092170.1:41261987-41299487 GCF_045791955.1 Oncorhynchus clarkii lewisi
GACGAAAGGCTGTGCAACCACTTCACAACAGCACCGAGACAGAGCTGCATTCCTGACAAAATATAAAAAATATAAAACCATTTGAAACCGTTTTCAAAGACCTATCTGATGAGAGTAGGCTACCCGTCCTGTTGGGGGAGGACGCAGAGAGCTGTGGGTTGGCAGCGCACTACATTGCTGCCTGCCATAAGATGAGGGACAGTGTCTGACAGACCAACCAACCTGTAAATGTCCTCTATGCTTATTGTTAATTGTATGGTTATTTTTACCCTTGGTTATTGTTGTTACTGTTGTCCCGTTGACAATATTGATTATTATTATTAATTATGTTAATATTGTAAATCTCCAAAGCAAGCTTTGGTAATATGTACACTAGCGTTCAAAAGTTTAGGGTCACTTAGAAATGTCCTTGTTTTTGAAAGAAAAGCACATTTTTTGTCCATTAAAATAACATAAAATTGATCAGAAATACAGTGTAGACATTGTTAATGACTATTGTAGCTGGAAATGGCTGATTTTTAATAGAATATCTACATAGGCGTACAGAGGCCCATTATCAGCAACCATCACTCCTGTGTTCCAACGGCACGTTGTGTTAGCTAATCCAAGTTCATCATTTTAAAAGGCTAATTGATGATTAGAAAACCCTTTTGCAATTATGTTAGCACTGCTGAAAACTGTTGTTCTGATTAAAGAAGCAATAAAACTGGCCATCTTTAGACTAGTTGAGTATCTGGAGCATCAACATTTGTGGGTTCGATTACAGGCTCAAAATGGCCAGAAACAAAGACCTTTATTTTGAAACTCGTCAGTCTATTCTTGTTCTGAGAAATGAAGGTTATTCCCATGTGAGAAATTTCCAAGAAACTGAAGATCTCGTACAACGCTGTGTACTACTCCCTTCACAGAACAGAGCAAACTGGCCCTAACCAGAATAGAAAGAGGAGTGGGAGGCCCCGGGGCACAACTGAGCAAGAGGACAAGTACATTGGAGTGTCTAGTTTGAGAAACCGATGCCTCACAAGTCCTCAACTGGCAGCTTCATTAAATAGTACCCGCAAAACACCAGTCTCAACGTCAACAGTGAAGAGGCGACACCGGGATGCTGGCCTTCGAGGCAGAGTTCCTCTGTCCAGTCTCGATGTCAACAGTGAAGAGGAGACTCCAGGGATGCTGGCCTTCGAGGCAGAGTTCCTCTGTCCAGTCTCAATGTCAACAGTGAAGAGGCGACTCCAGGGATGCTGAGGTGCCACGATCTCCTACTAACTGTTTTTATATCCATGTTTTTCAGATAGAGAGAAACACAACCTAAAGGTCATGTACAACTAGAGAGGCTGCTGCCAACAGACAGACTCAAATCTCTGGCCACTTAAATAAACAGATGAATTAGACGGATCACTAGTCACTTTAAATAACGCCACTTTGATCATGTTTACATAGAGGTATCACTAGTCACTTTAAATAATGTCACTGTAATAATGTTTACATAGAGGTATCACTAGTCACTTTAAATAATGTCACTGTAATAATGTTTACATAGAGGTATCACTAGTCACTTTAAATAATGTCACTGTAATAATGTTTACATAGAGGTATCACTAGTCACTTTAAATAACGCCACTGTAATAATGTTTACATAGAGGTATCACTAGTCACTTTAAATAACGCACTTTAATAAGGTTCACATACCCTGCATTACTCATCTCATATGTATATACTGTATTCTATACCATCTACTGCATCTTGCCTATGCCGCACGGCCATCGCTCATCCATATATTTATATGTACAGATTCTTATTCACCCTTTACATTTGTGTGTGTTTGTGTGTATTAGGTAGTTGTTGTGAATTTGTTAGATTACTTGTTAGATATTACTGCATAGTCGGAACTAGAAGCACAAGCATTTCGCTACACTCGCATTAACATCTGCTAACCATGTGACCAATAAAATGTGATTTGATTCGATTTGAACTGGATACCTAAACCTGGTAAATCAATCAACTGTGTTGAGATGTATCCTATTATACACTGTGGTGGATTACCTATTTCATTCACTTGATTAAAGTGTCCAAATGGATTAAAACTCAAAATTATCTCCGATTCTATTGTGTGAATATGCAAACGTGCTTATTTGCCAGGAAGCAAATGTGTGGACATCTGTAGCCTATAATGAGACTGACAGATACAAAGTACTCTTCATTGGAAGAGTAAATCAATTTGTATTGATCAAAATACTGTCAGCTTTTATAACGCTACAATATTTTGCTGTGAGCTGTTGCGCAAATATTTGAAATGGAGTTCCTGTCTCTTTAAAAACATTGGTAGATTCTAGTCCCGCCCTTCAAAGCTTTCAACCAACCCTCTGCCATGAGACATTATGATTTGTCTTCTGCAGGCGGTCCAATCGCAAACCGGCTTTCAATTACAGGGCACCATTCATTATCCTAATTTTGTTGCAAAATGTTTCTTAAACGGAAGCAAACTGAACGAAAACGAGGAAGAACCTAACTGAATTAGTCCAATAGAAACTCTCGTTTTCGTTGTAAAAACGCAACTGTTTTACAACTGTGTGGACGAATGATTACACCAACGTCTCGTAAAGCAGGGGATACGCGTTTGCAGCGATACAACTGAAGAGAAAGCAGTACCAAGTATTATCGTGCGTCGGATCAGTGGAACAACAGCGAGCAAATAGAACGGAAGGAATGTACCAGCAACGGTGTTGAACTATTAGATCAGCAGCTTGATCAACTGTCTCCGGCGCTGGATCCGCTACATTAGGTGGGTGGTTATATTGTATCAAGTGAAAGATTCCGACAGTGTAGCATAGCAATGCCCTTCTCTTTTCCCACTTCTCTTCCAGCTTCAGCGGCGCTAACCGCGACTGTCTCGCTCTACCTAGTAGGTTTAACCACTACTCATTTTGAGCATTACCCATTCGGAGGTCTTAAAGAAAAGCCGCCCGTCTATGTCCGTTTTTAGCTCCGACATGTTTTAATAGTTGGTGAATCTGTGAAATGCGCTGAAAGCTTGGCATCGTTGTAGAATGTTTTTGGCACGGTTGTAGAATGTTTTTGGCACGTGCCACCCGGTGTATGAAGGCAGAACATGTATCATGCATCTTGGCACAACAATAATCATGATCGGTCAAAAGCCCATTTTCAAATAGACAACTAAATGAATCGAGTGTTGTGTCTCCGTATTGGCAGTTATGTTCTCGTGTTTTAACCAGATACATTTTTCTTCTGCAGCCTATCAGTAATGCTTTTTTTTTTACATTGAAATGAACAGTAACTGTTGATGTGCGCACAACTAAAACAACACACGTCGTTGTTGATTATTGGCATCTCCTATGTATCTGTAGCGGAGTTTTTTTTTTTTTGTCGACAGAAAACTGACATTAAATTCACGTCGTCAGTCTTTTTACCTTATTGATATTTCCACATCAGATGACATCCTGTCTGTAGACTATTGATGTGGAATACCTACTGGTCAGCACAGCATAGGAAATATTGGACGGAATTATGCAAACGTCACAATGTGTAAACGTGTTCCCGAAAGGAAGCCTCCTACACTTTGTCTTCTGGGATTTATTATGTAGCTTAATTAATCAAGACAATATGATGAATCTCGGCAACCAGCCATGAGGTAGGTCTACCTCCCAGATGTTTTGCAATGAGCTACTTGCAGTGAACCACAACTGAAGGGGAATGGGTCTAACACTTAAATACATTTAAAAAAATAATAATAAAGACAGGTTATTTGGCTTATTGTAAATTGTGATGACAGGTTATTTATGCATCAAAGGCTCCTTCAGTTTTCTCTTTATTGGCAATAGCCAAAGACAGAAATAGATAGATAGATAGATAGATAGATGGTATGGCTATCTATCTATCTATCTATCTATCTATCTATCTATCTATCTATCTATCTATCTATCTATCTATCTATCTATGTCTTTGTCTGGTATAGAATATATATTAGTAATATGACATAATGTTTCGAACCCCCTGGCTGTTATAGTGATGTGTGTTTATTCATATTCTGGTGACTCGGTGCCCACAGTCCCGCCACAGCCCGCCCACGGTCCATTAGACTTTGTTCACAGAAATTCCCAAATTACGTTACGCTATAAGAGACCTCTGATTATTCACTGTTAAGGGTTTATTCACATTTTGTCAAATGGAAATGTATGACTTTTAACCAAATATCCAAGACCAATAATTGATGACCTCTCCATGGCTGTGTTTAGTCAAGCAGCCCAATTCTGATATTGTTTTCCACTAATTATGCTTTTGACCAATCACATCAGATCTTTTCACAGAATATATTTTTCCAGAGTTTATCTGATTGGTCAAAGGACCAAATAGTGAAACAACAAATATCAGAATTGGTCTCCCTGTGTAAATGCAGTTGAAATAGCCTTACATGGGGGGGGGGGAGTCTGGTTAAATGTGGTATTGAATGTGGAATCAGGACGTGAGTGCCCACTCTGCTATTCAGTGCAGATCTAGCTTTGTTTAACCTTTGACGCTGTGTGTGAATCCGGGCCGGTGATAGGCCACTTTGTTATATAGAGGAGCCGGGTACGCAGGTCCCCAAAAATGTGAATTATAGGCCCAGCTCCGGCTCAAGTCGGCTCATGTCAAGCACTGACCTTTTTTAGGATGCACCCTCAGTTGTTTTCCTGTGGCTGTCTGTCTGAGCTCTGTGCTACTCTGCTTCCGCAGCTGCAGGGGGTGATTGATAATGGCAGGGCCTGGCTGTGTCTCAGGGAGAGTTGGGATATGCAAAATAAATACATTTCCAATGTAAATTATTGACAAATATAAACCCCCACCAGAGTACTACAATTCTTCCCTGCACTAGCATTGACCAAGAAGTAGCGCATCGCTAGTATTGACCAGGAAGTAGGGCACCGCTAATATTGACCAGGAAGTAGCGCACTGCTAATATTGACCAGGAAGTAGCGCACCGCTAGTATTGACCAGGAAGTAGCGCACTGCTAGTATTGACCAGGAAGTAGCGCACCGCTAATATTGACCAGGAAGTAGCGCACCGCTAGTATTGACCAGGAAGTAGCGCACCGCTAATATTGACCAGGAAGTAGCGCACCGCTAATATTGACCAGGAAGTAGCACACCGCTAGTATTGACCAGGAAGTAGCGCACCGCTAATATTGACCAGGAAGTAGCGCACCGCTAATATTTACCAGGAAGTAGCGCACTGCTAATATTGACCAGGAAGTAGCGCACCGCTAGTATTGACCAGGAAGTAGCGCACTGCTAGTATTGACCAGGAAGTAGCGCACTGCTAGTATTGACCAGGAAGTAGCGCACTGCTAGTATTGACCAGGAAGTAGCGCACCACTAGTATTGACCAGGAAGTAGCGCACCGCTAATATTGACCAGGAAGTAGCGCACCGCTAATATTGACCAGGAAGTAGCGCACCGCTAGTATTGACCAGGAAGTAGCGCACCGCTAGTATTGACCAGGAAGTAGCGCACTGCTAGTATTGACCAGGAAGTAGCGCACTGCTAGTATTGACCAGGAAGTAGCGCACCGCTAGTATTGACCAGGAAGTAGCGCACCGCTAGTATTGACCAGGAAGTAGCACATCGCTAGTATTGACCAGGAAGTAGCGCACCGCTAGTATTGACCAGGAAGTAGCGCACCGCTAGTATTGACCAGGAAGTAGCGCACCGCTAGTATTGACCAGGATGTAGCGCACCCCTAGAAAAACCATGACCAGGAAGTAGCGCACCCCTAGAAAAACCATGACCAGGAAGTAGCGCACCAAATTGAGTGCCATTTGGAACGCAGAAGTCTTTGGTTTTTCTCATTTCCTGGTTTGGGAAGTCCGTATCACCCCTTTTGCTGCTAACAGATGATATGATCATGTTTATTTTGTACACCGTTTAGGTAAATACCTTCTCTTAGCTACCTGCCTTCATCCTGTTAGTTGGCTAACATCACTAATGTGCCTTATGATGTCCGCCCACGCTGATGCATCCAGGCTGACCGTGCATCATCCTCCTGTTCATTGGCAGGTTTTATATCATGTCTGTTGTACTCTCATGTATTCAAGCCATTGAGTTTTTACTGATTTGTAGGTTTTGTTATGTAGGCTAATGCATTGTGATTCACAGACCGTAGATCAGTTCTATGCTGTGATTATTCCCCAGGCTCAGAGTGTGATGTGTTGTTGCGTTGTCTACCTTTTTATTGCTCAGGGAAGGTGCAGCATGCGGACAGACCTTCACATGAGTGGATTCAGTTATTTCAGCCACACCTGTTGCTGACAGGTGTATAAAATCCGAGCACACAGCCATGCAATCTCCATAGACAAACATTGGCAGTAGAGCCTCTAGGTTTCTTCCTAGGTTCTGGCCTTTTTTCTAGGGAGTTTTTACTAGCCACTGTGCTTCTACACCTGCATGGCTTGCTGTTTGGGGTTTTAGGCTGGGCTTCTGTACAGCACTTTGTGACATCAGCTGATGTAAGATTGAATGGCCTTAACTGAGGAGCTCAGTGAATTTCTTTTAAAAATTCAACGTGGCACCGTCATAGGACGCTAACTTTCCAACAAGTCAGTTTGTCAAAATTTCTGCCCTACTAGAGCTGCCCAGGTCAACTGGTGCTGTTATTGTGAAATGGAGCAACAACGGCTCAGCCGCGAAGTGGTAGGCCACACAAGCTCACAGAACCGGACCGCCGAGTGCTAAAGCCTGTAGAACGTAACAAATGGTCTGTCCTCGGTTGCAACACTCACTACAGAGTTCCAAACTGCATCTGGAAGGAACATCGGCACAATAACTGTTAGTCGGGAGCTTAATGAAATGGGTTTCCGTGGCCGAGCAGCCTCACACAAGCCTAAGATCACCATGCGCAATAGCCAAGCGTCAGCTGGAGTGGTGTAAAGCAGTGGAAAGGCTATCACGCATCACCATCTGGCAGTCCGACGGACTAATCTGGGTTTGGTGGATGCTAGGAGAACACTACCTGCCTAAATGCATAGTGCCAACTCTAAAGTTTGGTGGAGGAGGAATAATGGTTTGGAGTTGTTTTCATGGTTCGGGCTAGGCCCCTTAGTTCAAGTGAAGGGAAATCTTAACGCTACAGCATACAAGGACATTCTAGACGATTCTGTGCTTTCAACTTTGGGGCAACAGTTTAGGGAAGGCCCTTTCCTGTTTCAGCATGACAATGCCTCCGTGCACAAAGCGAGGTCCATACAAAATGGTTTGTTGAGATCGGTGTGTAAGAACTTGACTGGCCTGCACAGAGCCCTGACCTCAACCCCATCGAACACCTTTGGGATGAATTGGAACACACGACTGCGAGTCAGGCCTATTCGCCCAACATCAGTGCCTGACTTCACTAATACTCTTATGGCTGAATGGAAGCAAGTCCCCACAACAATGTTCCAACATCTAGTGGAAAGCCTTCCCAGAAGAGTGGAGGCTGTTATAGCAGCCATGTTCCCACATCTAGTGGAAAGCCTTCCCAGAAGAGTGGAGGCTGTTATAGCAGCAATGTTCCAACATCTAGTGGAAAGCCTTCCCAGGAGAGTGGAGGCTGTTATAGCAGCAATGTTCCAACATCTAGTGGAAAGCCTTCCCAGGAGAGTGGAGGCTGTTATAGCAGCAATGTTCCAACATCAAGTGGAAAGCCTTCCCAGGAGAGTGGAGGCTGTTATAGCAGCAATGTTCCAACATCTAGTGGAAAGCCTTCCCAGAAGAGTGGAGGCTGTTATAGCAGCAATGTTCCAACATCTAGTGGAAAGCCTTCCCAGAAGAGTGGAGGCTGTTATAGCAGCAATGTTCCAGCATCTAGTGGAAAGCCTTCCCAGAAGAGTGGAGGCTGTTATAGCAGCAATGTTCCAACATCTAGTGGAAAGCCTTCCCAGGAGAGTGGAGGCTGTTATAGCAGCAATGTTCCAGCATCTAGTGGAAAGCCTTCCCAGAAGAGTGGAGGCTGTTATAGCAGCAATGTTCCAGCATCTAGTGGAAAGCCTTCCCAGGAGAGTGGAGGCTGTTATAGCAGCAATGTTCCAGCATCTAGTGGAAAGCCTTCCCAGGAGAGTGGAGGCTGTTATAGCAGCAATGTTCCAGCATCTAGTGGAAAGCCTTCCCAGGAGAGTGGAGGCTGTTATAGCAGCAATGTTCCAGCATCTAGTGGAAAGCCTTCACAGAAGAGTGGAGGCTGTTATAGCAGCAATGTTCCAACATCTAGTGGAAAGCCTTCCCAGAAGAGTGGAGGCTGTTATAGCAGCAATGTTCCAACATCTAGTGGAAAGCCTTCCCAGAAGAATATAGGCTGTTATAGCAGCAATGTTCCAACATCTAGTGGAAAGCCTTCCCAGAAGAGTGGAGGCTGTTATAGCAGCAATGTTCCAACATCTAGTGGAAAGCCTTCCCAGAAGAGTGGAGGCTGTTATAGCAGCAATGTTCCAACATCTAGTGGAAAGCCTTCCCAGAAGAGTAGAGGCTGTTATAGCAGCAATGTTCCAACATCTAGTGGAAAGCCTTCCCAGAAGAGTGGAGGCTGTTATAGCAGCAATGGGGGACCAACTCCATATTAATGCCCAAGACGAGCAGGTGTCTTTTGGCCATGTAGTGTATCTAAACGTGTCCAACTCCTATATGTTCTCTGCCACCTCATTGAGTTTTAAACTGACGGTCTTGGTTGACTCCCTGGCTGAGCCCCGACGGGCTTGGTTGACTCCCTGGCTGAGCCCCGTCGGGCTTGGTTGACTCCCTGGCTGAGCCCCGTCGGGCTTGGTTGACTCCCTGGCTGAGCCCCGTCGGGCTTGGTTGAGTCCCAAATGGTCCCCTTTTTTAAGTGTACTACTTTAGACCAGAGTCGGCCTTCTTGCATCTATAGTCCAACCAGTTCCCTCTGTAATGCCCAGTTAAGGTGACAACATGCCACTGGCCAGGGAGGGATGTCCTTGTGAAATTATCCATCTCAAGTCAAGCAGCCCTCCCTGCTTTTTTTTCTGCTATTGTGTCAGGACCAGCTGGGTCTGCCGGCCTGCCTGGCTGGCTTTCGGTCTGCCGGTCTGGCTGGCTTTCGGTCTGCCGGTCTGCCTGGCTGGCTTTCGGTCTGCCTGGCTGGCTTTCGGTCTGCCTGGCTGGCTTTCGGTCTGCCTGGCTGGCTTTCGGTCTGCCGGTCTGCCTGCCTGCCTGTCGGTCTGCCAGCCTGTCGGTCTGCCAGCCTGCCTGCCTGCCAGCCTGCCTGCCTGCGTGGTTGTGACGAAAGGAGGGCAAGTTGGCTCTGGACTCTGTTATAGAGGAAGAGGAAACAACATATCTAGAAGGTATACATGTGATTTATACCATATACACTCTTCATTATCGTGCTGATACTGTAGCATTGAAAGCAGCTGAATCTCAGACTAGGCTAAAGCTTTAGGCCATGGCTCCGTCCTCCCTAAGAGTGAACTGGTTCCCTTCTCTGATTTTTTTGAAAGGAAATGACTGGTACACATTCCACATATAGTGGAAACTCCCTCTAGCTAGCCCCTGCCTCTACCAGTCTAATACTTTTACATTGGTGTTGAAGTAATGAACAAGTGTACATTTCAGGAGAGAGGAGATATTATTGGGATGCACCCGCTAAGTTTAGTTTCCCCTAGCTGGTGAATGTTGTGTCTGGTTAGATGTTAATATCCTCTTCCATCTTGATAAAAGAGAGACTGTTGTAACATGAGTGTCAGTTCGGAATTTTCCTCTTCAGGGACCAAATTTTAGGTGGCTCCTCCTCTTCCTATGGTCTGGCTATTGATTGGCATGGAAATGAGGCCCTGTTTTTAGATGGAACAGAATGGATGGCCTCCCAGGCAGCTGTGTCCCGGATGGACTTGTGGATGATGTGGCAATACCGTATTGATCTCTCGCTCTCTCTCAATATCCATCCCTCTCTCTCTCAATTTCCACCCCTCCCCTCTCTCTCTCTCTCCCTTTCAATGTCCATCCCCCTCTCTCTCTCTTTCTCTTCTCTATCATTTACCAGTGATGTCAGAGTGTTTTAAACCCTGGACTTTCAACCCAGCAGCATGATAAACACCGAAAGAGTTCAGCTAATCAGTTCCCAGGTTAGAAAACTGCACAACACACAGGGAGGCTTTAAACAGCATGCGGTCTTCCTCCCTCTCAGCTGCTGACTGACTGATCATCCTGTTTGAATGGTGCAGCATCGCTCTCTCTCCCTATCCAGGATACCTAAATGAAAGTGATGATGATTAATGTTGTTGGTGTGACAGTTGCGGAGAGAGAAGAGCGCACTAGAGAGCGAAGCACCAATTAATTTGTACGTTTACATGCTAATGAATAGTGTGTAGCCGAGCAGGGTGCATCGTGGGATGTTGTTCGGTACCCGTTGGCTCTGCTCTTGTGGTTGATTAGGAATGACCCAGACTGGCTGGTAGCTGCTAGGTGTAGGGTTATCTACCCACATGATCTCTACCTACGCTAGGTAGTGTAGTCTTTATAGTCAGTGTAGGCTGATCTACCCACGCTAGGCTGTGTAGTCTTTATAGTCAGTGTAGGCTGATCTACCCACGCTAGGCTGTGTAGTCTTTATAGTCAGTGTAGGGTGATCTACCCACGATAGGCTGTGTAGTCTTTATAGTCAGTGTAGGCTGATCTACCCACATGATGTGGAAGTTTCCATCAGTACAAGTGTTAGTGGAGTTTGAGAAACATCTCTATATTCCACAGTTCAAGTGTCTCTTGGGTTTTGAGTTGGTTTCTGAAATTGGGCCTTCCTCTCGCCCTCCGCATCACTCAGTCAGTTGGAATAGAGAGGAAAGTTGTTGTCATGGCACCACTTCTTCTTCCAGTAATGGTTTCTACTGGAGGACTGACTGACCTTTCCCGGGAGATGGCAGGCCTGATGCTATTGCCTCCATTTAAAAAAAAATGAAAAAAAATAAATGGAAATGGTTTGTAAAATGATCCCTGAATGCCATGTATGTTACAGCCTTCCAGGTCCCTGGGAGAGACGCAAGGGGCCAAGATGACATTTCACATCTTTTAAACCGTAACTACGGGGTCATTTGCAGCTTCTAGTGTAAAGCTTAAATGTCAACCAAAACGTCCCAAAGCCGTTGACTGGAATTATGCGGAACTGAGTTTAAATGTAACCAATCGGAGAACAAGTTGTCTGGGAAAGACCGTTGACTAGAATTATGCGGAACTGAGTTTAAATGTAACCAATCGGAGAACAAGTTGTCTGGGAAAGACCGTTGACTAGAATTATGCGGAACTGAGTTTAAATGTAACCAATCGGAGAACAAGTTGTCTGGGAAAGACCGTTGACTGGAATTATGTTGAAAAACCAAATATTAATACTAGAAACTGACCTCAAATCGAATGTTCAAGGTCACATGCAGATGTTAATGTGAGTGTAGTGAAATGCTTGTGCTTCTAGTTCCCAACAGTGCAGTAATATCTAACAAGTAATCTAACAATTCCCAAACAACTACCTAATACACACACGCATCTAAAGGGATGGATTAAGAATATATAAATATATGGATGAGCGATGACCGAGTGGCATAGGCAAGATGCTATAAGATACATTACTCATCTCATATGTATACACTGTAAGATGCATTATATGAAGTGGCATTGTTTAAAGTGACTAGTGAGTCTCAATGTAGACAGCAGCCTGCCTCTCTGTGTTAGTGACAGCTTTTTAACAGTCTGATGGCCTTGAGATAGAAGCTGTTTTTCAGTCCCTCGGTCCCCAGCTTTGATGCACCTGTACTGACCTCGCCTTCTGGATGATAGCGGGGTGAACAGGCAGTGGCTCGGGTGGTTGATGTCCTTGATGATCTTTTTGGCCTTCCTGTGACGTCGGGTGCTTTGAATAGGGCTATGGTCTCAAATGGCATGTTTTTCCCCTATAAAGTAGTGCACTATATAGGGAATAGGGTCCTGGTCTAAAGTAGTGCACTATATAGGGAATAGGGCTCTGGTCTAAAGTAGTGCACTATATAGGGAATAGGGCTCTGGTCTAAAGTAGTGCACTATATAGGGAATAGGGCTCTGGTCTAAAGTAGTGCACTATATAGGGAATAGGGCTCTGGTCTAAAGTAGTGTACTATATAGGGAATAGGGCTCTGGTCTAAAGTAGTGCACTATATAGGGAATAGGGCCCTGGTCGTAGTGCACTATATAGGGAATAGGGCTCTGGTCTAAAGTAGTGTACTATATAGGGAATAGGGCTCTGGTCTAAAGTAGTGTACTATATAGGGAATAGGGCTCTGGTCTAAAGTAGTGCACTATATAGGGAATAGGGCTCTGGTCTAAAGTAGTGTACTATATAGGGAATAGGGCTCTGGTCTAAAGTAGTGTACTATATAGGGAATAGGGCTCTGGTCTAAAGTAGTGCACTATATAGGGAATAGGGCTCTGGTCTAAAGTAGTGCACTATATAGGGAATAGGGCTCTGGTCTAAAGTAGTGTACTATATAGGGAATAGGGCTCTGGTCTAAAGTAGTGTACTATATAGGGAATAGGGCTCTGGTCTAAAGTAGTGCACTATATAGGGAATAGGGCTCTGGTCTAAAGTAGTGCACTATATAGGGAATAGGGCTCTGGTCTAAAGTAGTGCACTATATAGGGAATAGGGCCCTGGTCTGTCGTAGTGCACTATATAGGGAATAGGGCCCTGGTCTAAAGTAGTGCACTATATAGGGAATAGGGTCCTGGTCTAAAGTAGTGCACTATATAGGGAATAGGGCTCTGGTCTAAAGTAGTGCACTATATAGGGAATAGGGCCCTGGTCTAAAGTAGTGCACTATATAGGGAATAGGGCCCTGGTCTAAAGTAGTGCACTATATAGGGAATAGGGCCCTGGTCTAAAGTAGTGCACTATATAGGGAATCGGGTCCTGGTCTAAAGTAGTGCACTATATAGGGAATAGGGTTCTATAGGGCTCTGGTCTAAAGTAGTGCACTATATAGGAATAGGGTCCTGGTCTAAAGTAGTGCACTATCTAGGGAATAGGGCTCTGGTCTAAAGTAGTGCACTATTTAGGGAATAGGGCCCTGGTCGTAGTGCACTATATAGGGAATAGGGTTCTATAGGGCTCTGGTCTAAAGTAGTGCACTATATAGGGTTCTGGTCTAAAGTAGTCCACTATATAGGGAATAGGGCCCTGGTCTAAAGTAGTGCACTATATATAGGGAATAGGGCCCTGGTCTAAAGTAGTGCACTATATATAGGGAATAGGGCCCTGGTCTAAAGTAGTGCACTATATATAGGGAATAGGGCCCTGGTCTAAAGTAGTGCACTACACCTGCATTGCTTGCTGTTTGGGGTTTTAGGCTGGGTTTCTGTACAGCACTTTGAGATTTCAGCTGATGTACGAAGGGCTATATAAATAAATATGATTTGATTTAGGGAATAGAGTTCTATAGGGCCCTGGTCTAAAGTAGTGCACTATATAGGGAATAGGGCTCTGGTCTAAAGTAGTGTACTATATAGGGAATAGGGCTCTGGTCTAAAGTAGTGCACTATATAGGGAATAGGGCCCTGGTCTAAAGTAGTGCACTATATAGGGAATAGGGCCCTGGTCTAAAGTAGTGCACTATATAGGGAATAGGGCCCTGGTCTAAAGTAGTGCACTATATAGGGAATAGGGCCCTAACGGAAACCCCCTGTCGGGGGTTTCCGTGGCGGCCTAGTCGGAGGTTTCCGTGGCGGCCTAGTCGGAGGTTTCCGTGGCGGCCTAGTCGGAGGTTTCCGTGGCGGCCTAGTCGGAGGTTTCCGTGGCGGCCTAGTCGGAGGTTTCCGTGGCGGCCTAGTCGGAGGGTGCCCGTGGCGGCCTAGTCGGAGGGTGCCCGTGGCGGCCTAGTCGGAGGGTGCCCGTGGCGGCCTAGTCGGAGGGTGCCCGTGGCGGCCTAGTCGGAGGGTGCCCGTGGCGGCCTAGTCGGAGGGTGCCCGTGGCGGCCTAGTCGGAGGGTGCCCGTGGCGGCCTAGTCGGAGGGTGCCCGTGGCGGCCTAGTCGGAGGGTGCCCGTGGCGGCCTAGTCGGAGGGTGCCCGTGGCGGCCTAGTCGGAGGTTTCCGTGGCGGCCTAGTCGGAGGTTTCCGTGGCGGCCTAGTCGGAGGTTTCCGTGGCGGCCTAGTCGGAGGTTTCCGTGGCGGCCTAGTCGGAGGTTTCCGTGGCGGCCTAGTCGAGGTTTCCGTGGCGGCCTAGTCGAGGGTGCCGTGGCGGCCCCAACAGGATCTTTATTGAGTTTAGAATATGGTACTTCAGAGAGAAATCATGACCGTGTGTTTTCACTAACAGTTTGGGTTCATTTAGTATTTATTTTGTTACCTGTTTCAGATCAAACTGATCTGTTGAATGGGTTCATCTTTCCTAATTCCCCTTCGAATTAAAAAAAAACACGGAGCAGCTTTTCCTGTTAGATTTGTGTTTCTCCATCTCTGAATTCCTGTATTATGAACTACTGGCAGGAAGGAGCACATTCACCCCATTAATCATTTGAAGAAAAAAAACAAAACAAAGGAAAACCATGTACCATGTTCATATCAAGCCTTCAGTGACAGACCTGAGTAGTAACGCATGATGAATAGCCAAGCAGTGGACCGTGAGAGCAAGCCTCTCCCAGTCCAACAATGCTTTTCTTCATTCCCCCCCTCTTCATCCCTCCCCCTCATCCGTTCCTCCCCATTGGGCAAAGAAGACCCTTTTTAAGTTCAGTTCTTGTCCATCAAGGTAGATCATGGCAGGGCCTCAGTGTTGGAGGCTCCAACCTTGTTACACACACACACACACACACACACAGAGACCTCCTCCCTTGTTATTAAGTGTTGAAGTGGTGGTCTGGTTTCCACATGGTCCCGTAGAGAATGTCAACCCTTGTTCACAGATCAAAGAGAACTCCATAGGAGGATACAGTATCTATAACAGGAAAAAGCCTCATTCCTTGCTTCAGCTCGGTCTCAGCCAGGTGAAACCGGAAACCAGTCTGCCTGCTGCTGAAGCTCGACCGCTGTAGTTGTAATTCAGACCAGTGACTTTGAGCTTTCAGAATTGTTCCAACCTCCTTCTCCTCGAAGTCGAGGAATGGTTGACAGTCAGATTTTTTTTCCATGGCTGCGTCTCAAGTGGCACCCTATTCCTTTTATATTTAGTACACAACTTTTGACCAGACGTAGGTCACTGTCTAGGGAATAAGGTGCCGTTTGGGACATACAGCACCTATTCTGGGCCGGAAGAGAACTTTAGACAAGCCTACCGTGGGAAAGGAGAGCGGTGAGACTGGAATGCCATAAAAAAACAGACGTCGGCCTTCTATTCTATTCTTCAAATAGCCACCTTTTGCCTTGATGACATCTTTGCACAGTCTTGGCATTCTCTCAACCAGCTTCACCTGAATGCTTTTCCAACAGTCTTGAAGGAGTTCCCACATATGCTGAGCACTTGCTGGCTGATTTTCTTTCACTGGTCCGACTCATTCCAAACCATCTCAATTGGGTTGAGGTTGAGGGATTGTGGAGGACAGATCATATGATGCAGCACTCCATCACTCTCCTCCTTGGTAAAATAGCCCTTACACAGCCTGGAGGTGTGTTGGGTCATTGTCCTGTTGAAAAACAAATTATAGTCCCACTAAGCCCAAACCAGATGGGATGGCGTATCGCTGCAGAATGCTGTGGTAGCCATGCTGGTTAAGTGTGCATTGAATTCTAAATAAATCACTAACAGTGTCAACAGCATAGCACGCCCACACCATCACACCTCCTCCTCCATGCTTTACGGTGGGAAATACATGCAGAGATCATCCGTTCACCCACACCGCTTCTCACAAAGACACGGCGGTTGGAACCAAAAATCTTTAATTTGGACTCCCGACCAAAGGACAAGTTTCCACCAGTCTAATGTCCATTGCTCGTGTTTCTTGGCCCAAGCAAGTCTCTTCTTATTGGTGGCCTTTAAGTAGTGGTTTCTTTGCAGCAATTCGGCCATGAAGGCCTGATTCACACAGTCTCCTCTGAACAGTTGATGTTGAGATTTGTCTCTTACTTGAACTCTGTGAAGCATTTGTCTGAGGCTGGTAACTCTAATGAACTTATCCTCTGCAGCAGAGGTAACTCTGGGTGTTCCATTCCTGTGGCGATCCTCATGAGCGCTAGTTTCATCATATCGCTTGATAGGTTTTGCGATTGCAAAGTTCTTAATTTTCTGTATTAACTGACCTTCATGCCTTAATGTAACGATGGACTGTTGTTTCTCTTTGCTTATTTTAGCTGTTCTTGCCATAATATGGACTTGGTCTTTAGCCAAATAGGGCTATCTTCTGTATACCACCCCTACCTTATCACAAGACAACTGATTGGCTCAAATGCATTAAGAAGGAAAGAAATTCCACAAATTAACTTTTTTAACTAGGCACACCTGTTTAATTGAAATGCATTCCAAGTGACTACCTCACGAAGCTGGTTGAGAGAATGCCCAGGGTGTGCAAAGCTGTCATCAAGGCAAAGGGTGGCTACTTTGAAGAATCTCAAATATAAAATATATTTTGATTTAACATTTTATTTTGGTTACTACATAATTCCATTTGTGTTATTTCGTAGTTTTGATGTCTTCGCTATTATTCTACAATGTAGAAAATAGTAAAAAATAAAGGCCGGTACTGTATGTACATGGTATCTTGGGTATAAATAATAAACTTTTTGACTGCTATCATATCGACACTTAATTTCATTGTTATTCCATCATTGCTTCTGTCCTGAATTTCACTATTTATAGTGATGTTTAGGCTACTGATGTTTTCGTCATTTGACCACGCGGTTTCCTGACCGCGTGTCTTCCTGACCACATGTCTTCCTGACCACATGTCTTCCTGACCGCGTGTCTTCCTGACCGCATGTCTTCCTGACCGCATGTCTTCCTGACCGCGTGTCTTCCTGACCGCATGTCTTCCTGACCGCATGTCTTCCTGACCGCATGTCTTCCTGACCGCATGTCTTCCTGACCACATGTCTTCCTGACCGCATGTCTTCCTGACCGCATGTCTTCCTGACCGCATGTCTTCCTGACCGCATGTCTTCCTGACCGCATGTCTTCCTGACCGCATGTCTTCCTGACCACATGTCTTCCTGACCGCATGTCTTCCTGACCACATGTCTTCCTGACCGCATGTCTTCCTGACCACATGTCTTCCTGACCACATGTCTTCCTGACCGCGTGTCTTCCTGACCACATGTCTTCCTGACCGCGTGTCTTCCTGACCGCGTGTCTTCCTGACCGCGTGTCTTCCTGACCGCGTGTCTTCCTGACCGCATGTCTTCCTGACCGCATGTCTTCCTGACCACATGTCTTCCTGACCGCATGTCTTCCTGACCGCATGTCTTCCTGACCGCATGTCTTCCTGACCGCATGTCTTCCTGACCGCGTGTCTTCCTGACCGCGTGTCTTCCTGACCGCGTGTCTTCCTGACCACATGTCTTCCTGACCACATGTCTTCCTGACCGCGTGTCTTCCTGACCGCGTGTCTTCCTGACCACATGTCTTCCTGACCACATGTCTTCCTGACCGCATGTCTTCCTGACCGCATGTCTTCCTGACCGCATGTCTTCCTGACCGCATGTCTTCCTTGTTTTCTTTTATTTTTATTTTGTCGTTCAAAAAAATTAATTTGTTACCGTGTTCTGAAGGCACTGTATTGAACACTTTAATGTTTCTGTGATTTTACATATAGCCTACAGTAACATAAATTAACATAAATTACATATAGCCTACAGTAACATAAACTAGTGAAAAATGTTATTGTTATTTGAAATGAAATAATCTTATTCTGTTTAACTTAACCAATTTATTTATTTTATTTTTTTTTTGCAATGACATGTATGAAATGTGTTTTAATGACACTGTTAGAATGTTGCAGTCAGAATGACAGCTCATTAGCATGCTATCAGATAATACCTTCTCATGCTTTCGCCGAAAAGCATTTTAAAAATCTGACTTGTTGGCTAGGTTCACAACGAGTGTAGCTTTAATTCAATACCCTGCTTGTGAATTTTGATCAAGGTTTGAGTTTTAACGAGTACATTTAGCATTTAGCGTAGCGCATTTGCATTTCCAGGTGCCTACTTGAGACATATGCGTCTCAAGTAGAATCAAGAAGTTAAAGGGGGGCGGGTCCCTGGAAGCCTAGCAGTTCTAGTGTTCGTTCCACCAAATCAATCTGAAGGCAGGAAGGAAGGATGCATCACTGTAGTGTTTGTACAAGTCCTTGTACTACGTATCCGCTGGTACAGTGGGTATCCTAAGTGGGTTTTTTTCACATTATGTTTTGTTACAAAATGGGATTAAAATGCATATAATTTTATTTTTATTTTTATCTACACCAAATACATAATGTAAAAAATAAAAAAATGGGTGCTTGCTTGAGATCCGAGGGATTGTGCCCCTCAGGGGTGGGTGCTCAGTCCCCTCCTGTACTCCATGTTCACCCATGACTGCATGGCCAAGCACGACTCCAACACCATCATTACGTTTTCTGACGACACAACAGTGGTAGGCCTGAGTACCGACAACGATGAGACAGACTTTTTGGGAGGAGGTCAGAGACCTGGCAGTGTGGCGTCAGGACAACCTCTACCTCAACGTGAGCAAGACAAAGGAGCTGATCATGGACTCCAGGAAAAAGGGTATGCTTGACATCGGCAAGCACTGGGGAGTTTTTCAGGATACAGATCATCAGAATGGAGCTAAGGACTGGCAAAATCCTAGAGAGAAAAACTGTCTGCTTTACACCAGACACTGGGCGACGAATTCACCTTTCCAGCAGGACAATAACCTACAACACAAGGAGAAATCTACTACGATGTTACTAACCAAAGAAGAGAGTGAATGTTCCTGAGTGGCCAAGTTACAATTTTTGACTTAAAGAATGGCTGTCTAGCCATGATCCCCAACATCTTGGCAGAGCTTGAAGAATGTTGACAAGAATAAAGGGCAGATAATGTACAATCCAGGTGTGGAAAGCTCTTAGAGCCAGACCTAATTAGACTCACAGCTGTAATCGCTGCCAAATGTGATTCTAACATGTATTGCCTCTGTGGTGAATCCTTATCTAAACCAGGTATAGTAGTGTTTTTATTGTTCATCTTTTTAAAAAGATTTTTCTTTACTTTGACATTTTACAGATTTTATTTTTTAATTTTGTTTGTATACATTGTTGACACAAAAAAGACATCAATTTGAATCCCACTTGAACACAATAAAATTATCCAAGGGGGGGTTGAATACTTTATGATGGGGACTGTAGGTGTTTTCTGAGAGACAGTAAGTTGGGGAATCGTCACGTTCCACCGGAGATCACACCGCAGCCGCTCCAGACGAAGGGCAAAGACTCTGCTTGTTGACGTGAGCCTGCGTTTCCTCTCTCTCTCTAAACATAGCACATCTCGTCTGTCTGTCTGTGGAGGAGAAGACCTTGGTGATTTCCTCTCTCTTTTGTCTTTTCCCTCCATCTTATCAGTTGTTGCTAGCGGGTAGATGCCACACACTTGTCTGTATGGTGCAGAGGCACAGTATGGAAACGGTAATAAGGACTTCTCTAATATGGAGCTTAGCTTGTAGCGTGAAGGCCTACCTGAACGTACGTGTGTGTTTGTGTGGTGTGTGTGGTTCGTGCTCTTTTCAATGCTGTTAATGTGCGTCCGCATCACAGATAACGTGTGGTTTTTGGTGCTCGTGTGCTGTGCATTCAGTACTGTTTCATAAGGTGTGCGTTGTGACTGGTGTCACTGTGCGTCACCATGCGTGGGTGTCTTTGTTATTTTACATTCTCTGCTCAAGCTTGTAGAGCGGCATCAGTCAGTGGTCAGAGCAGATGAATGATGCCTTGTTGAGCAGCGTCAGAGCAGATGAATGATGCCTTGTTGAGCAGCGTCGGAGCAGATGAATGATGCCTTAAGGTAGACCCAAAGGTAGACCCATTGTCGTCTCCTCCCAGGTAGACCCATTGTCTCCTCCTCCCAGGTATACCCATTGTCTCCTCCCCCCCGGGTAGACCCATTGTCTCCTCCCCCCCGGGTAGACCCATTGTCTCCTCCCCCCGGGTAGACCCATTGTCTCCTCCCCCCGGGTAGACCCATTGTCTCCTCCCCCCGGGTAGACCCATTGTCTCCTCCCCCCGGGTAGACCCATTGTCTCCTCCCCCCGGGTAGACCCATTGTCTCCTCCCCCCGGGTAGACCCATTGTCTCCTCCCCCCGGGTAGACCCATTGTCTCCTCCCCCCGGGTAGACCCATTGTCTCCTCTCCCCGGGTAGACCCATTGTCTCCTCCCCCCGGGTAGACCCATTGTCTCCTCCCCCCGGGTAGACCCATTGTCTCCTCCCCCCGGGTAGACCCATTGTCTCCTCCCCCCGGGTAGACCCATTGTCTCCTCCCCCCGGGTAGACCCATTGTCTCCTCCCCCCGGGTAGACCCATTGTCTCCTCTCCCCGGGTAGACCCATTGTCTCCTCTCCCCGGGTAGACCCATTGTCTCCTCTCCCCGGTAGACCCATTGTCTCCTCCCCCCAGGTAGACCCATTGTCTCCTCCCCCCAGGTAGACCCATTGTCTCCTCCCCCCAGGTAGACCCATTGTCTCCTCCCCCCAGGTAGACCCATTGTCTCCTCCCCCCAGGTAGACCCATTGTCTCCTCCCCCCAGGTAGACCCATTGTCTCCTCCCCCCAGTTAGACCCATTGTCTCCTCCCCCCAGGTAGACCCATTGTCTCCTCTCCCCAGGTAGACCCATTGTCTCCGCTCCCCAGGTAGACCCATTGTCTCCGCTCCCCAGGTAGACCCATTGTCTCCTCCTCCCAGGTAGACCCATTGTCTCCTCCTCCCAGGTAGACCCATTGTCTCCTCCTCCCAGGTAGACCCATTGTCTCCTCTCCCCAGGTAGACCCATTGTCTCCTCTCCCCAGGTAGACCCATTGTCTCCTCTCCCCAGGTAGACCCATTGTCTCCTCTCCCCAGGTAGACCCATTGTCTCCTCTCCCCAGGTAGACCCATTGTCTCCTCTCCCCAGGTAGACCCATTGTCTCCTCTCCCCAGGTAGACCCATTGCCTCCCCTCCCCAGGTACACCCATTGCCTCCCCTCCCCAGGTAGACCCATTGTCTCCTCTCCCCAGGTAGACCCATTGTCTCCTCTCCCCAGGTAGACCCATTGTCTCCTCTCCCCAGGTAGACCCATTGTCTCCTCTCCCCAGGTAGACCCATTGTCTCCTCTCCCCGGGTAGACCCATTGTCTCCTCTCCCCGGGTAGACCCATTGTCTCCTCTCCCCGGGTAGACCCATTGTCTCCTCTCCCCGGTAGACCCATTGTCTCCTCCCCCCAGGTAGACCCATTGTCTCCTCCCCCCAGGTAGACCCATTGTCTCCTCCCCCCAGGTAGACCCATTGTCTCCTCCCCCCAGGTAGACCCATTGTCTCCTCCCCCCAGGTAGACCCATTGTCTCCTCCCCCCAGTTAGACCCATTGTCTCCTCCCCCCAGGTAGACCCATTGTCTCCGCTCCCCAGGTAGACCCATTGTCTCCGCTCCCCAGGTAGACCCATTGTCTCCGCTCCCCAGGTAGACCCATTGTCTCCTCCACCCAGGTAGACCCATTGTCTCCTCCTCCCAGGTAGACCCATTGTCTCCTCCCCCCAGGTAGACCCATTGTCTCCTCTCCCCAGGTAGACCCATTGTCTCCTCTCCCCAGGTAGACCCATTGTCTCCTCTCCCCAGGTAGACCCATTGTCTCCTCTCCCCAGGTAGACCCATTGTCTCCTCTCCCCAGGTAGACCCATTGTCTCCTCTCCCCAGGTAGACCCATTGTCTCCTCTCCCCAGGTAGACCCATTGTCTCCTCTCCCCAGGTAGACCCATTGTCTCCTCTCCCCAGGTAGACCCATTGTCTCCTCTCCCCAGGTAGACCCATTGTCTCCTCTCCCCAGGTACACCCATTGCCTCCCCTCCCCAGGTAGACCCATTGCCTCCTCTCCCCAGGTAGACCCATTGTCTCCTCTCCCCAGGTAGACCCATTGTCTCCTCTCCCCAGGTAGACCCATTGTCTCCTCTCCCCAGGTAGACCCATTGTCTCCTCTCCCCAGGTAGACCCATTGTCTCCTCTCCCCAGGTAGACCCATTGTCTCCTCTCCCCAGGTAGACCCATTGTCTCCTCTCCCCAGGTAGACCCATTGTCTCCTCTCCCCAGGTAGACCCATTGTCTCCTCTCCCCAGGTAGACCCATTGTCTCCTCTCCCCAGGTAGACCCATTGTCTCCTCTCCCCAGGTAGGCCCATTGTCTCCTCTCCCCAGGTAGACCCATTGTCTCCTCTCCCCAGGTAGACCCATTGTCTCCTCCTCCCAGGTAGACCCATTGTAGCAGCAATCGACTCTGTGACATCCAACATTTGTGGATTACCACATTGAACCGATTGTTGAGAATCTCCCATCTTATGTCAAAGACACTAATCACATGATCTCATTGATAGAGGGCTCAGGAAGGATACCAGAGGGCTCCCTGCTGGCCACTTTTGATGTGGAGAGCTTGTACACTAACATCCCACACACTGGAGGCTTGCAGGCGCTGCAACACGTCCTTCAGCAGAGAGACACTACCCTTGTTCCATCCAATGATCGCATCTTACAACTCACTGAACTGGTATTATCCCATAACTACTTTTGTCTTTGAGTCAGACTTTTTCCTTTTTCTTTCGGGGTATAGCCATGGTCCCCCCCTACTATGCAAAACAATTTTGAGGAAGCACTCCTTTACAAGACAGAGACACACCCCTTTACTTTCTAAAATCCTCCAATGGAAGAGATACATAGATGATGTCTTTGTGCTCTGGGAAGGAAGTCAGCAGGAACTAAATGAATTCAAAACTAAACGAGAGATCTGAATACCTCCAATTCACCATGCAGACTGATGAGAGAGAAATACATTACCTGGACGGACGGATCATCAAAGAGAATGATGCATTACACACAGACTTCTACACAAGGCCCACAGTCCCCAGTGCCTTTACATGAAGGATAGTACGCGTCCCCTTCCCCTCAGGAATGGTCCTACCATATAGCCAGTTATGCCGGGTTAAAAGAATCTGTGGCCACCAGTCAGACTTTGACAGCAGTACTAACAAAAAAAAATGACAGAGCAATTCAAAATGAGAGGCTACAAAACTCTTGGTGCTGCATTGATGAAAATATCTCAGAAACCAAGAGAGGAATTACCCAAAAACTCAACCAAAGAAGAAAGAAACAACGCAACTGTCTTTTGCACTAATAAGTACACCACCAAGGGTTCGGAGAAAATGAAAGCAATCCAGGCATTGAGCAGGTAAAATCCAGCTCCTACTACTACAGTGGGGCAAAAAAGTATTTAGTCAGCCACCAATTGTGCAAGTTCTCCCACTTAAAAGATGAGAGGCCTGTAATTTTCATCATAGGTACACATCAACTATGACAGACAAAATGAGAAAAAAAATCCAGAAAATCACATTGTTGGATTTTTAATGAATTTATATGCAAATTATGGTGGAAAATAAGTATTTTGCCCCACTACAGGCTTACTGTTTTCCACAAATCCTGACATTTGGGGTGGCAGGGTAGCCTAGTGGTTAGAGTGTTGGACTAGTAACCGAAAGGTTGCAAGTTCAAATCCCCAAGGCGACAAGGTACAAATCTGTCGTTCTGCCCACTAGGCCGTCATTGAAAATAAGAATTTGTTCTTAACTGAATTGCCTAGTTAAATAAAGGTAAAATATATTATATATATTTTTTAAAACATTTAATCCAAGTAAAAATTAATTTTCTTAGGTCAGTTAGGGTCACCACTTTATTTTAAGAATGTGAAATGTCAGAATAATAGTAGAGTGATTTATTTAAGCTTTTATTTCTTTCATCACATTCCCAGTGGGTCAGAGATGTACATACACTCAATTGGTATTTGGTAGCATTGCCTTTTTTAAATTGCTTAAATTGGGTCAAACATTTAAGGTAGCCTTCCACAAGCCTCCCACAATAAGTTGGGTGAATTTTGGCCCATTCCTCCTGACAGAGCTGGTGTAACTGAGTCAGGTTTGTAGGCCTCCTTGCTCCCACACGCTTTTACAGTTCTGCCCACAAATGTCCAATGGGATTGAGGTCAGGGCTTTGTGATGGCCACTCCAATACCTTGACTTTGTTGTCCTTAAGCCATTTTGCCACAACTATGGAAGTATGCTTCAGGGCATTGTCCATTTGGAAGACCCATTTGCGACCAAGCTTTAATTTCCTGACTGATTTCGCTTCAATATATCCACAAACTTTTCCTGCCTCATGATGCCATCTATTTTGTGAAGTGCACCAGTCCCTCCTGCACCAAAGCACCCCCACAACATGATGCTGCCACCCCCGTGCTTCACGGTTGGGATGGTGTTCTTCGGCTTGCAAGCCTCCCCCCTTTTCCACCAAACATAATGATGGTCATTATGGCCAAACAGTTCTATTTTTGTTTCATCAGACCAGAGGACATTTCTCCAAAAAGTACGAGTTTGTCTCCATGTGCAGTTGCAAACCGTAGTCTGGCTTTTTTTATGGGGGTTTTGGAGCAGTGGCATCTTCCTTGCTGAGCGGCCTTTCAGGTTATGTTGATTATAGGACTCGTTTTTACTGAGGATATAGATACGTTTGTACCTGTTTCCTCCAGCATCTTCACAAGGTCCTTTGCTGTTGTTCTGGGATTGATTTGCACTTTTCTCACCAAAGTACGTTCATCTCTAGGAGGCAGAAAGCGTCTCCTTCCTGAGTGGTATGACGGCTGCGTGATCCCATGGGGTTTATACTTGCGTACTATTGTTTGTACAGATGAACGTTGTACCTTCAGGCATTTTGGAAATTGCTCCCAAGGATACATTTTATTTTTTCTCTTAGCTTTCATTTGACACAATTTTATGTGCTCCTATAAACTTCACATGCTGGTACTCATGGGTCGTTTTTTCCATGGCAATTACCCAGTGTGATGTGGTGGAAGCTCTGCATGCCGTTGGTGTGTCACACCGCCCACTCTGTAAAACAGTGTAACTGCTCCGGGGCCAAATTAGAGACCAAAAGGTTAGACGTCTTGTTCCTGGCTGGGATCGTCTCTCTCAGCCCAAGAAACAAACTGAAGACTGGGAGACGAGTAAAAAAACAAAAATTTAAAAAAAGAAGAAGACGACAATAATTGAAAAATAGAACAAAATAGTTGGGGGGAAATATTTTTCCCTCTGAGGTATATAATCTTAGGGTCTTGTTGTTATATATTTTTTTTTTGTTGTTTCGCTAAATGTGTCCCCGGGGAAGTCCTATATGCTTATGCCTTTTTAAACCGAGTGCTGAATACTGGAGCTACTACTTTTTTTTTTTTTTTTTTGTCTGTCTCTTGTCTCTCTCTTTTGTTTTCACTTGATGTGGCATTCCTCATTCCTGAGATCCTCATCTTCATTCCTGAGATCCTCATCCTCATTCCTGAGATCCTCATCCTCATTCCTGAGATCCTCATCCTCATTCCTGAGATCCTCATTCCTGAGATCCTCATCCTCATTCCTGAGATCTGGAGTGGCGCTTTGGTCTCGGTGACATTCACCAGGTCGTTGCTGTAAATCAGAATGTGATCTCAGTTAACTTATCTGGTAAAATAAGGGTACAATTTTTTAAAAATTGTGTCACTACAGACCCTGGTTCGATCCCGGGCTGTATCACAACCAGCCGTGATCTTGAGTACATAGGGACATTGGCCCAGTGTTGCCTGGGTTAGGGCCGTCGTTGTAAATAAGAACTTGTTCTTAACTGACTTGCCTAGTTAAATAAATACATTCCTCTGAGGTTGTCAACTGGGGGCCTTGATTGTGTCTGAAACTGTTTTTTTTTTTTTTGGTTTTCTGGACAATTTCATGGTGTCGGCCTTAGCCTTGTTTTTTATACACCGTAGTTGTACTGTGAGCCTTGTTTTTATTACAGAATAGTGGTTTTGGCATGAGATGCATATCCTTGTTAGACAAAGGAAATGTGATCTTTACTGGTTTTTCCAAGTTCAAAAGTGGAGATTCTCTTCTGTAGCCTCTGAAGGGATTTCTCATTTTATGTTGAGGGTAATTCCTACATTGGATATAATACATTTCATTTGACTGTGCTCTGTGGAGATGGGTCAGTACAGTGTAATGCTGACTCTAAGGATGTTTTTCAGTTCTGAAACTGGACCATGTATGAACTGATCCATTGAACCCTTTTTGGTTCTAGCCCGATTAGCATCATTTCTTCCAGCAGTGTACAAATGATTTAGGATTCCATGATCTGGAGCAAGATCTGTTTTTAAAGTTGCCATGTTCTACTGTTCCGACTCTATTCACTCACTGGATTATATTCTATAATAATACATTTTGTTCTGTTCTGTCCTTCCCCAGGCCTGATGGAGCTGGGCACTCGACGAGCGCTGACCACTGAGGAACACCCACCGCACTCTGCCCCCCACTGCCAACCTTGAAGGGAGGGACCCTCTGCTTCTCCCCCCCCCCTATCCCCTTCCCTTCTCCCCTCCTCCTCCTCCTCCTCCTCTACTCCAACATTACCTCCTCTGATACACCTCCATCCTCACCCCTCCGTGGTCCTGAGATGGTGATGATGGGGAAGCTGAAGCAGAACCTGCTGGTGGCCTGTCTGGTCATCAGCTCAGTCACAGTCTTCTACTTGGGTCGTCATGCCATGGAGTGTCACCACCACATCGAGGAGCGCAGCAGCCAGCCTGGGGACCAAGGGGTTCTGGGGGGCCTTCAGGGGCCGGGAGGGGTCCTCCTGGGCGGCTCGCTGGGCTCCTCCGCCATCCTGCGGGGCTCCAGACCCGGGGGCCATAACCTCTCCGCTCCATTCGTCTACAACAAGGACATGCCCCTAGTGTTCATTGGAGGGGTTCCCAGGAGTGGGACCACGTTGATGAGAGCCATGCTGGACGCTCACCCCGAGGTTCGTTGTGGAGAGGAGACCAGGGTTATTCCACGTATCCTGGCCATGAAACAGATGTGGTCGCGGTCGGGGAGGGAGAAGATGCGTCTGGACGAGGCCGGGGTGACGGACGAGGTCCTGGACGCCGCCATGCAGGCCTTCCTCCTGGAGATCATCGTGAAGCACGGCGAGCCCGCCAACTTCCTCTGTAACAAGGACCCCTTCGCTCTGAAGTCCCTCTCCTACCTGGCTAAGATCTTCCCGCACGCCAAGTTTGTGCTCATGATCCGGGACGGACGCGCCTCGGTCCATTCGATGATCTCGCGTAAGGTGACGATCGCTGGCTTTGACCTGGGCAGCTACAGAGACTGCCTGACCAAGTGGAACAGGGCCATAGAGACCATGTACACTCAGTGCCTGGATGCCTCAGAAAAGTGCCTGCCTGTGCATTATGAACAGCTGGTGCTCCATCCAGAGAAGTGGATGAGGACGCTGCTCAAATTCCTGGACATTCCCTGGAACGAGGCGGTGCTTCACCATGAGGAACTCATAGGGAAAGCAGGTGGTGTTTCCCTCTCCAAGTAAGTAGTGGTGTTGGGAGTGTGTGTGTTTTATGTACCATGAGCCTGCATGTTGCTGAACTTCAGGCATGCCTGTCTCCCTCCCTGTTCATTTCTGTCAGTGTCTAAAGTGAGTAAACTTGAAACTCAATTAGCTTGTAAATCAGGGGTCAGTGACCTTGTAGTCAATTAAGGGTGAAACAAGGCTTTGTGACGTTAGATAACAAAAACCAGACAACTTGAAGTAACAAAAAGCCACACACACTCTGTAATGCTTCCCGTGATTTAGTGGAGAGATGAAGTTTGGGCAGCCAGAGTCTTCAAGTTTTTTTTTTACAAAACTAGGACAAAGGGCTGAAAATGAGGACGCAGCCAGGCAGAACCTCCATGCATCAACTCACGGAGCTATCTGGGTCACAGTGGCTCTCCCACCCCTCATTCTCAGTGAAGCTCAGCAAGCCATTTAGGTTCTGGTTCTAGAACACACCCCTCTGTTGTTAGCTTCTGGTTCTAGAACACAGGCCTCTGTTGTTAGGTTCTGGTTCTAGAACACAGGCCTCTGTTGTTCGCTTCTGGTTCTAGAACACAGGCCTCTGTTAGCTTCTGGCTCTAGAACACAGGCCTCTGTTAGCTTCTGGTTCTGAAAGCTGTGTGCTCTGTTCTGTTCTGCTTTCACAACAAGCTGCTGATAACTAATACATTCCTGTTGACTCTTATGGCGCCAAATAACAAGCAGTTATCCCTGGGGTTGTTTCCTGTTTACAAGATACTGTCTCCTCATTCACTATGTTGCTCATCTAGGAAAATGGCTCAATGCCGTGGTTGAATCGTAGGCTGCATCCCATAGGACAGGGAGCCATTTGACACACACTCCTAGCACAGCGTTATGGTGAGCAAGCACCATTCATCACCAGACTGACAAGGTCTAAGTGGTGAACTGATCAGGCTCTGGTTAAAACATTCCCTTCCTGGTGCAGTGAGACAAGTCAGGACTGGTCCACATCTCTCGCTCTCGCTGTTCCAATTCATCCCAAAGGTGTTTTTGTATGAACCTCGCTTTGTGCATGGGGGCATTGTCATGCTGAAACAGGAAAGGGCCTTCTACAAACCAAACCGTTGCCACAAAGTTGGAAGCACAGATTTGTCTAGAATGTCCTTGTAAGCTATAGCGTTAAGATTTCCCTTCACTGTAATTAAGAGGCCTAGCCCGAACCATGAAAGCAACTTCAGACCATTATTCCTCCTCCACCAAACTTTACAGTTGGCACTATGCATTGGGGCAGGTAACGTTCTTCTGGTATCCGCCAAACCCAGATTCGTCCGTCGGACATGCCAGATGGTGAAGTGTGATTCATCACTCCAGAGAACGCGTTTCCACTGCTCCAGAGTCCAATAACGGTGAGCTTTACACCACTCCACCCGAAACTTGGCATTGAACATGGTGATCTTAGGCTTGTGTGATTCATACTCGGCCATGGAAACCCATGTCATGAAGCTCCCGACGAACAGTTCTTGTACTGACTTTGCTTCCAGAGGTAGTTTGGAACTCGGTAGTGAGTGTTGCAACCGAGGACAGACGGTGTTTACACGCTATGCGCTTCAGCACTTGGCGGTCCCGTTCCGTGAGCTTGTGTGGCCTACCACTTCACGGGTGAGACATTGTTGCTCCTAGAAGTTTCCACTTCACAATAACAGCACTTACAGTTGACCGGGGAAGCTCTAGCAGGGCAGGTAACCCCCACCACCACTCTACACTAGACGGGTAACCCTCCACCACCACTCTACACTAGATGGGTAACCCTCCCCCTCCACCACTCTACACTAGACTGGTCACCCTCCTCCACCACTCTACACTAGACGGGTCACCCAAGGTAAGGTCATGTGTTTAAAGCGGGCCCAGAATATTTTCTAGAGAACCAACATGCTGTGTAAGATATGTAGATAGAAGGGATCGGATGTGTTCTATGTTGCATTTGATTTCTCTTCTCATCCCTCCATCGTTTACCTCGGGTGTCTGCCTGACTTCCTGGTTGCCTCCATGTTGACCCCTCTCTGAGACGGCACTGAAGTGATCGTCCCAATCAGGGCCAGACTCAAACATCTGTTGCACTTCTCAAAAAACAGACTTGAGGTTGAAACGAGAGAGATTCCCCAATGTTGTGGTCCTCTGTAACAAATACAACATCATACAATACTTCACTTGGTTCAACTATTGTCCTCATTGTACTGTTACTCGGATATCATATTTAAAAACTGCAGACATTTCTCTCCACCCTATGACAAAAGATGAAGAATGGCAATGAAATGAGTTGTAAAATTGCAATTGTTTCGGGTAGCCCAACATGTTTTTACTCAGGGCCCCCAAAACAATATGGCCAACTCTGACTGCATATATGAGTAGCAGACTCACTGCTGCCCCTCATGATGATTTCAAATGTTTTGTGCCCCCCCCCCCCCACCCAATCAAAGTGCCCATGTTGTAGTGGTTGCTAACCCTGGTCCTAATATAGCTGTTCCACTATGGGAGATACAGGAGTACCCTTCAACCTCCAGCCATGGATCATCTGAAGGGGTTAGCTGCTACATGAAGGCACAGTGAGGAGTTCCACCTCTTTACCAAACTGTAAGGGGCTCTAGAGTGTTCTGGAGTGTTCCAGAAGAGGCCAAATGTCTTTGTTAAGCCCTCCTCTCCATATCTCTTAGGAATGCTCTCTGGGCACTGTAGCAATGTAGATAGACAGACACGGTGTAGTCAGTTTTTTTTTATTGTGGGGAGAGAGATTGTGAGCTGTGTACTCTTGACCCTTCCCCTGTTACAAGTACAACACGGGCCCTGGAGAGACAGTAACCCACAAAGAGGGATGGAAAGACAAAGAGCTGTGTCGGGCCCTCTGTCTGGTGGGCCCTCTGTCTGCCTGTCGGGGCTCTCTGTCTGTGTCTCTCAGTCTGTTTGTCTGTCTGTCTCGGTCTGGCGGGCCCTCTGTCTGCCTGTCGTGGCTCTCTGTCTGTTTGTCTGTCTGTCTGTCTGTCTGTCTGTCTGTCTGTTTCAGTCTGTTTGTCTCTGTCAAAGAGCCAGACAGACAGCCTCCCACTGCACACGCACCACCCCTCAGCACATTGATTACCATCAAGTATGAATAAAAGGAGACCTTAACCAGAGCCCTCTGGACACAGCTGAAGACAGACAGCAGAGACGAGATAACATACACAGCCATGTGGCCATAGAGGAGAAACCGGGACTGTGAAATATGAAGAATAGGGCTTTCAGTAAACAGCACAAGTCTCAACAGGATTAGTATCTTTGCCCTGAGCTTAGAAAACGACTGAGAAGCCAGCTTTGCTGTACCAGGACAAACTAGGCATTTTCTGGTGAGTCCTTTAGTAAGGACGACAAATCATATTATATTTGCGCTACCAAAGGTGGGTATCGTCTAGTATTGTACCTCAAAACAACGATCCTCACTGTTCACATTTCAATGGAAATTGATTGAATTTCTGTCTGTCTTGAGGTTTAATTTATGCTTGTTGGACTTTAATTGTTGCTGGGCTTTAGCGGAGATGTCTAAATGCTGTGTGATTTGCATCCAACAACAACAACAAAAACGGTTCTGAACGTTCCCCGGCTCTTACTTTGCTTCACTCAAACAGGAAAACAACAACAATGAAGCTTTTCTCATACTCTGTTAACCAGCCTACTGATTTACATACTCGGTTAACCAGCCTACTAATTTACATACTCTGTTAACCAGCCTACTAATTTACATACTCTGTTAACCAGCCTACTAATTTACATACTCTGTTAACCAGCCTACTAATTTACATACTCTGTTAACCAGCCTACTAATTTACATACTCTGTTAACCAGCCTACTAATTTACATACTCTGTTAACCAGCCTACTGATTTACATACTCTGTTAACCAGCCTACTAATTTACATACTCTGTTAACCAGCCTACTAATTTACATACTCTGTTAACCCAGCCTACTGATTTACATACTCTGTTAACCAGCCTACTAATTTACATACTCTGTTAACCAGCCTACTAATTTACATACTCTGTTAACCAGCCTACTAATTTACATACTCTGTTAACCAGCCTACTAATTTACATACTCTGTTAACCAGCCTACTAATTTACATACTCTGTTAACCAGCCTACTAATTTACATACTCTGTTAACCAGCCTACTAATTTACATACTCTGTTAACCAGCCTACTAATTTACATACTCTGTTAACCAGCCTACTAATTTACATACTCGGTTAACCAGCCTACTGATAAACATACTCTGTTAACCAGCCTACTAATTTACATACTCGGTTAACCAGCCTACTGATAAACATACTCGGTTAACCAGCCTACTGATTTACATACTCGGTTAACCAGCCTACTGATTTACATACTCGGTTAACCAGCCTACTGATTTACATACTCGGTTAACCAGCCTACTGATTTACATACTCGGTTAACCAGCCTACTGATTTACATACTCTGTTAACCAGCCTACTGATTTACATACTCGGTTAACCAGCCTACTGATTTACATACTCTGTTAACCAGCCTACTGATTTACATACTCTGTTAACCAGCCTACTAATTTACATACTCGGTTAACCAGCCTACTGATAAACATACTCGGTTAACCAGCCTACTGATTTACATACTCGGTTAACCAGCCTACTGATTTACATACTCGGTTAACCAGCCTACTGATTTACATACTCTGTTAACCAGCCTACTGATTTACATACTCGGTTAACCAGCCTACTGATTTACATACTCTGTTAACCAGCCTACTGATTTACATACTCGGTTAACCAGCCTACTGATTTACATACTCTGTTAACCAGCCTACTAATTTACATACTCGGTTAACCAGCCTACTGATAAACATACTCGGTTAACCAGCCTACTGATTTACATACTCGGTTAACCAGCCTACTGATTTACATACTCGGTTAACCAGCCTACTGATTTACATACTCTGTTAACCAGCCTACTGATTTACATACTCGGTTAACCAGCCTACTGATTTACATACTCTGTTAACCAGCCTACTGATTTACATACTCGGTTAACCAGCCTACTGATTTACATACTCGGTTAACCAGCCTACTGATAAACATACTCGGTTAACCAGCCTACTGATAAACATACTCGGTTAATCAGCCTACTGATTTACATACTCTGTTAACCAGCCTACTGATTTACATACTCGGTTAACCAGCCTACTGATTTACATACTCGGCGTTACTCAGCCTAGACGAGGGGGGAGGAGGTGAAGCAGGACGAGGGGGGAGGAGGTGAAATGTTAGTTTATGACGACAACAGTGACAAACAAAACACGCATCTATACTTTTCCTCTCTTTTACACACCACCTTGTTCATCTTGGAGGTCGTTGAGGCTGAAATACTTTTTTCAGTTCTTTTTTTTTCTTTTCAATTTGGAGCAGCTGCAGATGCCACCTTGAAGATTGTTGATTTACTGTTCAATATTCATGCTTTTCTCTCGCTCTGATGCCATCATTATGCCACCTTGAAGAATGTTTATGTATTGTTCAATATTCATGCATATATTAAATACTCAGTACCAGTCAAAAGTTTGGACACCTATTCATTCCAAGGTTTTTCTTTATTTTTACTATTTTCTACATTGTCGAGACATCAACATTATTAAATAACACATGGAATCATGTAATAACCAAACAAGTGTTAAACAAATCTAAATATATTTGAGATTCTTCAAAGTAACCACCTTTTGCCTTGATGACAGCTTTGCACACTCTTGGCATTCTCTCAACCACCTTCATGAGGAATGTAATTTCAATTAACAGGTGTGCCTTGTTAAAAGTTAATTTGTGGAATTTCTTTCCTTTAATACATTTGAGCCAATCAGTTGTGGTGAGACATGGTAAGGGTGGTATACAGAAGATAGCCCTATTTGGTAAAAGACCAAGTCCATGTTATGGCAAGAACAGCTCAAATAAGCAAAGAGAAATGACTGTCCATCATTACTTTAAGACATGAAGGTCAGTCAATCCGGATAATGTCAAGAACTTTTGAAAGTTTCTTCAAAACCATCAAGCGCTATGATGAAACTGGCTCTCATGAGGACCACCACAGGAAAGGAAGTCCCAGAGTTACCTCTGCTGCAGAGCCCCAGAGTTAACAGCCTCATAAATTGCAGCACAAATAAATGCTTCAGAGTTCAAGTAACAGACACATCTCAACATCAACTGTTCAGAGGAAACTGCGTGAATCAGGCCTTCATGGTCGAATTGCTGCAAAGAAATGGAAGAAACACATTAGACCGGTGGAAATCTGTCCTTGGAGTCCAAATGAGAGATATTTGGTTCCAACCGCCATGTCTTTGTGAAACGCAGAGTAGGTGAATGGATGATCTCCACATGTGTGGTTCCCACCGTGAAGCATAAAGGAGGTGTGGGGGTGATTTGCTGGTGACACTGTCAGTGATTTGTTTAGATTTCAAGGCACACTTAACCAGCATGGCTACCTACCACAGCATTCTGCAGCGATATGCCATCCCAGCTGGTTTTGCGCTTAGTGGGACTATCATTTGTTTTTCAGCAGGACAATGACCCAAAACACACTTCCAGGCTGTGTAAGGGCTATTTGACCGAGGAGAGTGATTGAATGCTGCATCAGATGACCTGGCCTCCACAATCACCTGACCTCAACCCATTTGAGATGGTTTGGGATGAGTTGGACCGCAGAGTGAAGGAAAAGCACCAACAAGTACTCAGCATATGTGGGAACTACTTGTTCAAGACGGTTGGAAAATATTTCTCAGGAAGCTGGTTGAGAGAAGGCCAAGAATGTGCAAAGCTGTCATCAAGGCGAAGGGTGGTTACTTGGAAGAGTCTAAAATGTCAAATTTTGATTTGTGTAATACTTTTTCGGTTACTACATTATTTTAAAAAAAGAAATAATACCTTGAATGAGTAGTTGTGTCTAAACTTTTCACTAGTACACTGTGTGTGTGTGTGTGTGTGTGTGTGTGTGTGTGTGTAAAATATATAATACATCATATTTATATATATTATTTATTTCTATATTTTGTGTGTGTGTGTGTACGTGCGCACACACAGGAGGCACTGCACTGTAAACATACAGGATAAGCAGTAGCTCCTCCCCAGTTTTGTGGCCGTGGCAACAACCAGAAGTAGGCCTCATGCAGCAGAGACTCTTTTCTTCTCTCCTTTCCTTTGTCATTTCTCAGAATGCATGCAGAATTGTTGTGGTCATCTTAACAGTGTAGCTAACTGACATCACCGAGGAGAGAAGGGGAAGAGACTCTCCTTTCCTTGTCATTTCTCAGAATGCATGCAGAATTGTTGTGGTCATCTTAACAGTGTAGCTAACTGACATCACCGAGGAGAGAAGGGGAAGAGACTCTCCTTTCCTTGTCATTTCTCAGAATGCATGCAGAATTGTTGCGGTCATCTTAACAGAGTAGCTAACTGACATCACCGAGGAGAGAAGGGGAAGAGACTCCTTTCTTTGTCATTTCTCAGAATGCATGCAGAATTGTTGCGGTCATCTTAACAGAGTAGCTAACTGACATCACCGAGGAGAGAAGGGGAAGAGACTCTCCTTTCCTTGTCATTTCTCAGAATGCATGCAGAATTGTTGTGGTCATCTTAACAGTGTAGCTAACTGACATCACCGAGGAGAGAAGGGGAAGAGACTCTCCTTTCCTTGTCATTTCTCAGAATGCATGCAGAATTGTTGTGGTCATCTTAACAGTGTAGCTAACTGACATCACCGAGGAGAGAAGGGGAAGAGACTCTCCTTTCCTTGTCATTTCTCAGAATGCATGCAGAATTGTTGCGGTCATCTTAACAGAGTAGCTAACTGACATCACCGAGGAGAGAAGGGGAAGAGACTCTCCTTTCCTCGTCATTTCTCAGAATGCATGCAGAATTGTTGTGGTCATCTTAACAGTGTAGCTAACTGACATCACCGAGGAGAGAAGGGGAAGAGACTCTCCTTTCCTTGTCATTTCTCAGAATGCATGCAGAATTGTTGTGGTCATCTTAACAGAGTAGCTAACTGACATCACCGAGGAGAGAAGGGGAAGAGACTCCTTTCCTTGTCATTTCTCAGAATGCATGCAGAATTGTTGTGGTCATCTTAACAGTGTAGCTAACTGACATCACCGAGGAGAGAAGGGGAAGAGACTCTCCTTTCCTCGTCATTTCTCAGAATGCATGCAGAATTGTTGTGGTCATCTTAACAGTGTAGCTAACTGACATCACCGAGGAGAGAAGGGGAAGAGACTCTCCTTTCCTTGTCATTTCTCAGAATGCATGCAGAATTGTTGTGGTCATCTTAACAGAGTAGCTAACTGACATCACCGAGGAGAGAAGGGGAAGAGACTCTCCTTTCATTGTCATTTCTCAGAATGCATGCAGAATTGTTGTGGTCATCTTAACAGAGTAGCTAACTGAAATCACCGAGGAGAGAAGGGGAAGAGACTCTCCTTTCCTCGTCATTTCTCAGAATGCATGCAGAATTGTTGTGGTCATCTTAACAGTGTAGCTAACTGAAATCACCGAGGAGAGAAGGGGAAGAGACTCTCCTTTCATTGTCATTTCTCAAAATGTATTTATTTGCTAGGTTAATCTGTTCGTGACATACAGTGAAGTTGTCGTGACAGTGGAGCTGACATTACTAAGGAGATGAGGCAGGGACTCTTTTTTCTTTGATCTCTGGCATTTTTTTTCACAATTTATTGATTAGTTGGGGTTTCCTTTCTCCAATCTGTTCATGAGATACCCAGTGAGGGTAGCCTAGTGGTTAGAGCGTTGGACTAGTAATCGGAAGGTTGCTAAGATCGAATCCCCGAGCTGACAAGGTACAAATCTGCCGTTCTGCCCCCTGAACAAGGCAGTTAACCCACTGTTCCCCGGGAGGCTGTCATTGTAAAATAAGAATTTGTTCTTAACTGACTTGCCTAGTTAAATAACGGTAAAATAATTTTCCTTCAATTCTCAAAGCATTCAGAGTGAAAAAAACAGCGCCCCCTCTGTCTCCGTATGTGTAGCCCATCTATCTGATGCTGTCTGGTCAAACAGAGTATGACATTGTGCCGCCCGTAGCATTGAATGCAATGGAAGCCAGTGAGCATTTGGCCTCCCATGATAAAGAAAAGTATAAAATAATAGCCAATCAGCGTTGAGCTAATCTGAGTGAGCTCAACCATGATTGGTCTGGGCACATCAAAAAAGTGTCAAGGGAAGCCAGTGAGCATTTGGCCTCCCATGATAAAGAAAAGTATAAAATAATAGCCAATCAGCGTTGAGCTAATCTGAGTGAGCTCAACCATGATTGGTCTGGGCACATCAAAAAAGTGTCAAGGGAAGCCCGTTTGGATTTGATCTTCACTCCTATCGCATCAAGAGAAATATGGAATTGACAGAAACAACTTGAATGGCTGCATCTCGTTGTGTTGTCCTCCCAGTGACTGACTAACTAGCTATTAGCCTTTCGTAATGTAGCCACGGATGGAGATAGGGATTTGGACTTGTGGTTTTACTTAATTCTCCATACTGGCCAATGATTATAACGGTGATTCTAATCCAACCATTAATTCATACCCCTGTACCCCTGACCTGAGAGGATGGAAGTTAAATATGTAGCTAGATGTAGAAGGCTAATGTTAACTAGCTAACGTTGCCAATGAATGGAAGTAAGGCTAGCGAGCAGGCTAGCGAGCAGGCTAGCGAGCAGGCTAGCGAGCAGGCTAGCGAGCAGGCTAGCGAGCAGGCATTTCAGCCAGGGACAACAACAACTAACAGTGTGTACTGTATGACACAGTCATAGACTGTTTAGTCAACGTGAAAGAGGAGGAGGATGGCATTGGTGTTTCTCTACCAGTAGGGTGTTTTTTTTTTCTACTTGCAAGCAAACACACACACACAAATCAGTAACATGGACAG